>NC_061112.1:104326721-104336317 GCF_002878395.1 Capsicum annuum
AGGCTCTAAGAACCTCATTGAAGTCCCCCCTCAATGAGCCAAGGAGCATTTGGGGAGGTTCTAATAGAATTTGCAAATTCTATCAGGTTCTCCCAAAGGGCGAGTCTAGTATCAAAGTTATTTCTAGCATAAATAGCACTAAAGAACCAGTGGGAAGGAAGGGTGTTTACCTTAACTGCTACATGGATCCCTTGAGGGAAAACATAGATATCTTGGATGCCAATGAGGGAGTTATCCCACATGATAATAATTTTACCAGAATTACCAGTAGCAGGAAACTAGATTTGGCTGTTATAACCAAGTATTTCAACAAGAGCTTTATGATCCCCTATCCTAGTCTCCAGGAGCGCTAACAAAGAAGGCTTATGGATGTTAATCACAGCTTAACAATGCCTTTTGAACTCAACATTATTGTCACCTCTAATATTTTATATGATTGCATTTATTTAAGGGGGAAGAGGGTTCAATTATGACTTATAAAAGGTCTTCCATAACCCGTTTACCTTTGTTTAGGGGATTTGATGGAGCAGACATAGGTTCCTTTCTCTTATTTGAGTAGGGTTAATTGGAAAGAGTATAAGATCCCCGGCCCTGGTAGCTTGATTTCTAGATAGAACTTGTTGAGGTCCTGAGGAATGAGGACTATATGGAGTTCACTTATAAAATCCTTGAAGAGATGTTTGATTGGTTTTCCTAGATTGATGACCTCTGCCTAAGGAGGCTAGAATCCTTTCCATTTTCCCATTGCTTTTCCTTAGAATTTCCATGTTTTTGAACTCTCTTTCATCTCTACTGATAGGGAAATAGTGATCAGCATTGAGGGGGATTTATTGCTACTGGATGGGGGTGGGTGGTCCCCAGAGATTTTCATAAAAGCTGGACCCTCCATTTAGAGGTTTCTCATTGATAGGGGAAAGAAGGGTAGGCTCTAACATATTTCGTTTAGTTTTGATGAGATCATCTCCGGGGAGATATTGTTCATAAGCCTGTGGCTGAAGATGCACATCATGGTGGTCATCCAGATATTCTGGCCATAGTTAGCTAGTCCCTGGTTCAGTCCCTCTCTCACTAGTTGGGAGAGATAGCGAGGGTCTTGAATTTGAATGATGAAGGTCCTCCCCTTGAACTGGAGCTTGAGGAGGGGCACTAGTTGGGAAAAATTTGGATATCTTTACTAGAGCTAGATATGAAGGAAATAAGAGTGGTAGTATGGGATAAAAGGCATAAGTTATCAGCTTGGGTGATGAACTTTTGCCTACCATTATTACTGGCGCATGCGTTAGTTAATGAGGTGACATTGGTAAGAGTATAATCAAAAATATAATTGATGTGCGCTGACAAAGAGTCCTTGAGAGGTCTTGTTGTTTTGATACCAGAGAAAGAGAGAGAGTGTGGTGCTTTCAGACCACTTTCCGGCTTAGCATTATTGAAAGGCTTATCCGATCTATTCATGAGCGGTTTAGGATTTTGATGGCCCAAATGGGTGGAATTAGGACTTCCTGTTTGGGCATGAGGGTTGACTTTTGGCCCATCTTTTGGGGCTTCCATCAGGGAAGCTGGGTTTAAAGATTGGGCCTTTTCCTATCAATTAGGGTTCGGGGTCATCGTCATCAATCCCTTTCCCTTAGCGTCACTCGAAGAGGTATCATCATTGGGAATAGAGTTAGGGTTTGAGTAGGGGGGTCAAGAAACTTACCTGACCCGACATTGGACAATTTCACCTTCATGTTCTGAACCGAGGTTTGCATTAGTAGAGTTTTTTTTTTGGTTTTCTTTCGCCTCCAGGTGAATTTGACCATTTGCCAGGAGCTTTCCTTGTAGCCAGTTGCCACCAGGGAGTTAGTGGTGGTGGATTTCCACTTGTTAGCGCCTGTGGACATGAGCTTGAGATATGGCCCAATTTCCCGCACGTAGTGCAAAAAAACCCCTCCCCCTCATATATAATTGCTTGTCTATGTCTCCCAATGGTGACTTCTGATTTAAGAGGCATGTCTAGAGATACTTGTATACATATCCTCGCATATCTTCCTCTAAGTGTTGCTAAGGTACATGTGTCAACCTTGAGAGGTTTCCTCACTTTTCTCCCCACTCTCTCCAAGACAGAACCATCGTAATACTCCATAGGTAATTGGGGAAGTGGGATCCGTATAGTACTTGATTCAATTGTCGATTCCTTGGGAATGAAGTTTGGTTCCCAGATCCTTACTGACACATATGAGCTTGCTAAAAACCAGGGTCCATCCTGTAGAATCCTTCGTTGTGATTCCTTTTCCGATAGCTTCACCATATAGTAGTTCAATCCCAGATCGTTCAGTGGGAGATTTTTTTTCAATTTCCACAATTCAATGAGTTTTTTTTTCTGAGATAAGAGTGATTCATTTTCTTCCCCACCAGTTTGATAATGATAGAAAATTGCCAGGGTTTATAAAGCCTAGCCTATTCCTCCGGTGACAGACTGATTTCAACCCTTTCTGGGGCAGAGATCGAACCTTGAGTTGGGGAGGTGATGTCAATTCCCGGTGTGTTGTGATCCGGTGAGGGGATTTTCCCTTTAGTAATATCACTATAAGAGGGGTTTTTTGGAAGGTCAATGGACATTGGGATATCTTGAGAATCAGGTGGTTCCGACGGAATTGAAATGGGAGTGTGAGTGATGGCCATACTCTGGATCGAATGGGAAAGAGAGTGGTGATAATTTTAGAGAGAGTTTGGTCTTTCTCTCTCTTGAATTGTTTTCTTTTAATTAGTACTCCCAAAAAGAGAGGTAAACTTTTGTATATTTGAAGATTTGTGTACTCCTCTTAACATATATATATATATATATCCGAATACATCTATATACATAAAATGTGTAAACAGCATATGCATCTATTAATTTACAAAATATATTTCATTATGTATCCATTGAACTATCTAAATGAATATCTAGTACTTTTTTTTTGGTTTTCCATTCGGTGTCCGGTACTCGCATTGGAGTCCGATTAATCCGGATTCATATCGAGTAGGGCCTGAATATCTAGTACTTAACAATAAGTATACTAAAAAATTTTTCTAATCCTCTAACATATATATCCGAATATATCAGTTAATACAGAACATGTATAACTAAATGCATATCTATTAGTACTAATCCTGACTCGCGCCGGATAGGGCCGAATATCTAGTACTTAACAATAAGTATACTCGAAAATTTGTCTAATCCTCTAACATATATATCCGAATATATCAGTTAATACATAACATGTATAACTAAATGCATATTTATTAGTAATTTACAAAATCTGTTTCATTATGTATCCATTGAACTTTACGATAAATTATATACGAGTGTATAACTATTTCTCATTGCATAACATGTGTAACAATTTCTAACAAAAATTAAAAGAAAATAACAAAGTGATACTCCAATTTGACACTTTTTAAGGGTGAAATTTAATACTAGAAATAATGGAAAATTAATAAGATTGAAACTCGGCAAATTTTTCAGAAGTGTATTAATTTTATGGAAAACTAGGTAATTCGCGCGATCATAAAATGTTTATTAAATTTATCAAAGATCTTTAATAATATTGGAACATTAAAAGTAAAGAGAAGTAAATTTTTTTAAGAACTTAAAAACATTTAAATAAGTTCTTGTCTTGAGTTGGGAGTCTATCGGAAACAACTTGTTTACCTCTATCTCTAATATAAAGATAAGGTATGCATACATTTTAAATTTTAATTTGTGAGAATACATTGAATATGATGTCGTATTCAATCTTTAATCCTAGATATCTACAAAATTGAATGCTACATACCATATAACACTGACAAAAATAAATTTTAAGAAGCCACCTCTTCTATTTTTCTATTAGCCAGACAATACAAAAATAAACTACAAGTGATTATTGTAACTTTTAAGAAAATTGAAACAAAAGAAAAAACATGGTCTATCACAGATTTGAGTGTTGTCGTGCTCTCTTGATCTCTAAAATTAATGCTCCTCTCTTCTTCTTCACCTCGTTAAATTTGACCATCATATTTTGTCATCTCACCCTTTGATCCTTCTTCTTGATAATGTATGTTTTTGCTTTAGATAATGACTATAATGAACATGCAAAGTAAAGCAGTAAAGATTTTGTTATGCCGATAAGCCTTACTTCATGATTTTGGTTACTAATTTTTAGATTACTAAGCCTTATTATTGATACTTGTGATGGTTATAGTGATTAATATAATCAATTTGTAATTGGTGATATAGAGTTAAGATATTCAAAAGTTAATGGCCAGTTAAATACGCAAATGAAAGAAAAAATGCATGAAACAAAAAAAAGATGTGAAAAAAAAGAGAAATAGATTTGTCATCTTTGGAGACATCACACATCACCTTTGCTAGATTAGGAGTCAAGTGAACCATAGCTTAGACTATAATCTACCACTTATACCAGGTATATTTTTTAACATCATTGATGTTGGCATTGTAATTTGCAACAACACCTTTAAAATTAACATTATGATATGAATGAATGACAGAAAAACAAAAAGCAAGATGTCAAATACTAAACTAGATACTCAATAGAATCTTAAATCTTCATAATGAAAAATGGTTAGGAGTAAAAAGAATTGAAGTAAAGTGAACTAAAAACTCAGTAAAACGTTACAGAGCATCAATTTGAAGGAAAAAAATTATATTTTATTAAGTTGATCGATCGATAAATCAATAACTTAAACAAAAATTAAATAGTGATGGATAGTAATCAAAGAGGTCAGATAATGAGGTCTTAGAAAATTTACCATCAGGCATTCGAGGATCCAACTGATGGTAGAGTTGAAAGGTGATCAAATTAATACAATTGAGGAAAATAAAGACCTTCGATCAAGGGATGACTATGAGGCACATGATCTATCTTAAGACGATATTAATCAAATCAGGTCGGAGGGAGAAAGTGATACTGACAACAACCATCTCAAAGAAGTCTCAAACAGTGTGGGCATTTCACCTGAAAAAAGAGGCAGAAGCAAGCATAGAAGAAATACAAGAAAAAAGAGAGACAAAACAGTACCAACCTCTAAAGGAAGGTACTCAAACTGAACCTTTTTCATTATTTCTATGATTAACTCCATTTTTTGGAACGTAAGAGGAGTTAGATCCAAAAAAGTTGTCCTTAGGTCGAAACACTTGACTAGGATTCACAAACCTGTTTCTGTGGCCATTATGGAACCTCTTGTAGACAAAAAAAAGATAGAAGGATATAAAAAATTCTTGGGTTTCTAGGATTGTATGTCCAACACCAACGACAAACT
Source organism: Capsicum annuum (assembly GCF_002878395.1). Classification (NCBI taxonomy): domain Eukaryota; kingdom Viridiplantae; phylum Streptophyta; class Magnoliopsida; order Solanales; family Solanaceae; genus Capsicum; species Capsicum annuum. The sequence goes on from NC_061112.1 coordinate 104,332,005, forward strand.
TTGGAGTTTCTGGTCCTTTATGGATCAAGCTGATATCCTAAGTAACAAGGATCAACAACTCTCTATCGAATTCAGAAGCAATACTAACACTAAAGAATTTCATGTTACATGAGTTTATGCAAAGTATACCACAAAGGAAAGGAAAGATCTTTGGGGTGAAATTGAAAGCTTAAGTGTGATTATTGAAGGACCATGGTGCATTGGAGAAGAATTTAATATTGTCATGGAGTCTAATAAAAAACTCGGGTGTAACAACCATAGAGCTTACAAGAGTGTTGATTTTATTAGTTGCATGAACAACTGTGGTATGATAGATTTGGTCTATAACGGTTCTAGATTTACATGGTGCAACAATAGGAGACCTGCTAAGAGAATTTGAAAAAGATTAGACAGGATCCTAGTCAATTCCGAATGGGACACTCAATTCCAGATTAACAATGTCTCTCACTTGGCTAGAATTGGTTCTAACCACAGACCTTTGCTTATGAAGAGCTACAATGGCAACAACGATCACATCAGCTATTTTAAATTTCTGAATTTTTGGGTTGAGCAACCTGGTTTTACCGAACTAGTACAAGAGGTGTGGGGAACCAACATTATAAGCAACCCTATGTGATTCTACAATCCAAACTTAAACTGTTAGGTAGGCAATTGAGTAACTGGTCTTGAAATTCTATTGGTGACATTCACAATGAAGTTATGAATCGGGAAATCAAAGTGCAAATATTGTAAGAAATTAATGAGAACTACAACACTAACAGGGCAGAGAAGAGCTTAATAAAGATCACAGTGAGTATACTAGATGGTTGGGAATCCAAGACAACTAGTATAGTAAAAAAGATCAGGTAAAATGATTTGAAGAGGGTGACCAAAACATAAAATACTTTCATTCCATTTTAAGAAATAAGAGATCAAGGCTTCACATACATAAAATAGAGAATCATAAAGGTGATTGGGTACACAACAAAGACAAGTGGCCAGAGTTGCAATCAAGCATTTTAAGAAGTTGTTAAATCTTCAAAGCCTCAATATCCAAGGGAATATACTAGATATCATCACTCTTTGCATCACTGATGAAGACAATAGTCTCCCGACCGGTATGCCCGATGAAAATGAGATTAAAAGTGCTATTTTTGATATGTCTCCTGATAGTGCTGCAGGTCCAGATGACTTAAATGGTAAGTTTTATCAGACATGCTGGAACATTATCAAACATGACATCATTAATTTTGTGCATCACTTCTTTAGAGGAGGTAATATCACTAAATTCTTCGCTCATACATGCTTAGTTCTTATTCTAAATGTGAGAATTCCAGTACTTTCTCTGATATGAGGCCTATTAGTCTTACTAACTTTTCAAGTAAAATCATCTTTAAGATCCTTGCTAATAGATTGAATCCCTTTTTAACTTACTTAGTTTCTGAAAATCAAAGTGGTTTCATTAAAGGAAGATCAATCACTGAAAATATTTTATTAGCTCAAGAGATTGCACAAGATATTACTAAGTATAATAAGGGTGGTAATATGATCATTAAGCTAGACATGGATAAGGCGTATGCCAGGATGTTCGGGTCCTTTATTCATGTGGTTTTAACTAGATTTGGTTTATCTGATATTTGGATAAATTGGATTATGAAATTGATTAACAATGTCTGGTATTCTATTATTATTAATGGCACCCGGCATGGCTTTTTCTCTTCCAGTCAAGGTCTGAAACAAGGCGACCCTTTGTCCCCCCTCTTTATTTATATTGGGAGTTGAAGTTCTTTCTAAAATGCTTAATAGACTTAATCACCACCCTGATTTTACTCCTTTTTATATGAGCAATAAACGTCCTATGATTTGCCACCTTGCATATGTTGATGACATAATGATCTTTTCTGGAGTCAATAATAAGTATATAAAATTGGTTATGAGATGCATTAGTGACTATGAAAAGATTTCTGGACAAAAGGTCAATGGTGATAAAAGTTTTTTCATAATTCATCCCAAAGCTTCTACTAGCAGAATCAACAGGATGAGAAAAATCACTAATTTTATGGATAAAACCTTTCCTTTCAACTATCTTGGATGCCCAAGTTTTATTGAAAAAAGGAGAATTTCTTACTTTGATGCTATGGTAGAAAAAGTTGTGCATAAACTTAAAAGGTTGGTAAAGTAACATGCTTTCTTCTGGAGGTAGAATTGTTCTTATCAAACATGTCTAACAATCTTTACCTATTTACATTTTATCTGCTCTTAGCCCTCCCAAAGGCACTTTTGATTTGATAGACTAGTATTTCTCTATTTTTTTCTAGGACTTTCTGGAGATAAAGCTAACTATCATTGGTGTGCTTGGAATAAAATGTGTTTACCACAGACAGAAGGTGGGATTGGTATTAAAGTATGAATGAGATATGGACCACTCTGGCTGTCAAGAGATGGTGGAGAAATAGAACTACACCTTCCATGTGGGCAGATTTTCTTAATGCTAAATATTTTAGTATGGTCAATGTTATTGCCAGGGTCACAACAAACAATACATCTCAATGCTGTAAACAGATGATGTATATAAAACATTTGGCTGAGCCCAACATAATATGACAAATACGAGCAGGCAACAACAACTTTTGGTGGGACAACCGATATGGAATGGGAGTAATAGCTAGACTCACTCATGGGAGATACTCATACTCCAATAAAACTGTGGAGGATTACCTCGACCAAGAGGGGTGAAATATTGACAAGCTTAATAATGTTATGGACCCTCATCTGATACAACATGTGCTAACAATTTCAATTGGTGACAGGAACAAGAGAGACTACCCAATATGGAAACCAAGTGAAGATGGACACTACACAAATAATTCATCTTGGAACGTTATCAGGTACAGTAGAGATAGAAAAATAGATACAAGCAAGGTATGGAACAAATATTTACCTTTTAAGATCTCTTTCTTCTCCTGGAGATTATTTCTTAATAAAATACCCATTGTTAAAACTGCAAATGCTTTAACAGACAAGTGTAAATATTGTACTAACCCTCAACATGAGACTATGTCACTTGTTTTTATGAAAGATGATACTGCCCAGGAAGTGTGGAATAATACTCCAAGAAATAAAATACGTGACATACTCATCAAAATTATTCCAATTGTGATCATATGGGAAATATGGAAAGGATTTAGTACCTATAAGTATGGAGGACAGATTCAAATGTGGTATTCGAAGGTGATCTATCATATCGAGAAGACCATAAGTAATATGTTGTGTAAGCTTGTGCCGAAGGTAGACAATAATATGCCTTGGAGTAGATTATGTGAACTAATAGAGAAGATTAGACCGATCCTCAAATGGAGAGTAGTCTGTTGGAGGAAATCATCGAGGGGCAGGATTAGAATCAACACGAATGGAAGTTATCTGCAAGATACTACGAAAGCTGGAAATGGTGGAATTATCAGAGATGAAAATGGAGATGTTATTATTGCTTTTGCAGTCACTGTTAAGAGCAATAACAATAACATGATAGAGATATTAGCTGCAAACTATGGAGTTGAATTGTGTCTTAGCTTGGCCTCACTGAAGTGGATCTAGAATTGGATTAAGAGATCATCACCAAGATGCTCCAAAATAGAGACAACAACAACTTGAAATTGAGAGGGAAAATGAACAAAATCTCGAACAACTTAAACATGATGAATATGAGAATTGATCACTGCCTGAGGGGAGTAAATCAAGTTGCGGATAGCTTGGTCAAACTTGCATCCAGCCACGAGATTGGGCATCATTTTGCAACTTTCCAAGAGCTTTCCAGAGTGACAAAAGATCCCTATTAACTGCACAAACATCAATTACCCAGCTTGCGTACACGCTATGACAAAACTAATTTTTTTATTAGTTGAGATCTCCTTTTACTTTGAGAGTAGGGAAGTATTTATTTAGTTTTACTCTGTTTTGTTGATTGACTGATATGATTAAGCAATCAAGAGTTGTATTTCTGAGAGATAAGGCCTAGCCCCCCCTCTCTTTGTATGTTTTTGCCGAAATACAATGAATACTACCTATTGACAGTTTAAACAAAAAAACAAATGGATAGTAGCTACAATTACTAAAAGTTTAGAATATAAAGTAATGAAGTTTAAAAAAAATACTAAAGAGGGGAGCTTACACACTTTAATGTCAAGGTCGCGTCACAGAAAAATGAAAATAATATCAAGAAAATACATAACAAATATTATACTTATAGACCTATATGTGATGATCCTTGATTCTTCCTTATAACTCTTAACATTCTTCATTTACTAAAGTAATTTAAAATTAAACATGTCTAAGAA
>NC_061112.1:104339317-104473340 GCF_002878395.1 Capsicum annuum
ATATATATATATATATGGGGGATATAACAATTAGAGGCGATGAGTAGTTATTTAGGGAGATTCACTACTAGAAAACATGGAATTAGCTACGGAATTCATCGGTAATTCCTAGCTAATCAATCGTTAGTAACTCTTAGCTAATTGAATGTTCTTTAAATTAATTGCTAATCCACAGCTAATGGGATTATCATGAGATACTTGTTGTTTAGCTATGAAATTTCGTCCGTTGATATTTTTTATTTTCTTATGGTGATTTTCTGATAATCTGTGTTGGAATTCCACATCGGTGGATTAAAGGGTCCTTGGTCTCTTTATATGGTCTTGGGCAATCCTCCCCGCTAGCTTTTGAGGTTGAGTTAGGCCCAAGGTCTATTTCTTTATCATGGTATCGGAGTCAGACCCATCCAGTTCATTGTTTCCGATGTTGGGCCCCCCGTCTTATATTATCTATGCTCCGAATGTCCAGTCTTGGGTGTGCGGGGGTGGGGGGTGTTGGAGTCCTATATTGGTGGGTTAAAGGGTCCTTGGTCTCCTTATATTGTCTTGAACAATCCTCCCCTCATGAGCTAGCTTTTGAGGTTGAGTTAGGCCCAAGGTCCATTTCTTTATCAGATGGAGATATAATGACGTAACAGGCTTGTTTAAGAGAATTGCTTAAAAACTCATTTTTCTGATCTTCATTTAATTAGTGTCCGCTTCATAATGATCTTACTTTCCAAAATGATCCAATGGTCTGTATTTTTGATATTTCTTTGTTGGGTGGATCCGGGTCAGGTCACTTTTGGGCCTGACCCAACCCTTTGTAACGATTTTTATTTTATAAAATGGGCTGGAGCCCGAGTTTTATTTAAAAAAAGAAAATCTTTTTGTAAGTTTTTCGTCATGAAAAAAAGGTTAGATAGTCGACTGTGAAGCTTATAACTTCATATATTCGTATCTGAAAGTATGATCTTATGAATGCCAATGGCAAAAATGCCCTATGTTTAGTATGACTTGCCATACAAAATTTCAGATATTTTCAATCGAGGTGCGTGTGAAAATTGATTAAAATATCAGTCATGTATGTATGTCTGAATCCTATTTTGTCAAAATTATATTTTTCATGCATGTATGCTTGCACCTCAGTCATACATGAGTAAAACATGTAAAAACCGGCTGAAATTTTAGATATGTGCATCTAAGAAAAGACAGTCCGGTGCACTAACGCTCTGTTATGCACAAGATTTTGGGAAGGGTCCTACCACAAAGATCTATGTACGCAGTCTTACCTTGCATTTTTGCAAGAGGTTGTTTCTAAGGCTTGAAATAGTCACCTCCTAGTGACATGACAATAATTTTACCAATTATCTGTACAAAAATTTTTTTTACTAATTTGTTCTTTGAATTTCTACAATCCAACTCACTATTCAACACTCAAATACACTACGCTCAAATTTAAAACATAAGTTTCACATATCATAAAGAACAAAATAGTTTATTTTGTGTCAACATTTAGCCATATTCCTATGTCAATAAAGTTATGCCCAAGAGGCATTAAGTTATCCAAAATAAGTTGTGTATTATCTAATCTCTCGACATAAGTTTGAAGAACCTTTTTCCTTATTCAACATAACTTTCGTAGGGATTAACAAATATAACTTGTTTATGCCTTGTATGACATAACTTGTGTTATATTATAATACGAAAATATAAACTTATGCCTTGCAATTATTTATTTATTTTTTATTTCTTTGATGTCACCTATACGTTTAATCAATTTTATGTTACTTAAAGTGTCCACGTACAAAAATTTAACATCACAAACTTAGTGATGCAAAAATACTACACCACCTCGAATATTTTCATGATCGAACTATCATTTGACAAAATGAACCCCTTTCGTTTTGCATTTAATAATCTCTGATGACTCATTACTATTTCCCCAACAGTATAACTAGCAACATCAAGATTTAATTGATCAATACTGTCTACTAAATTTAAAATGTCGTATCAACTCATCCATCATCACCGAAACAAATAAATTAAAAATGCACTAATAGTTAGGTCCCTCTGTTGGAGTCCCACATCGGTGGGTTAAAGGATCCTTGGTCTCTTTATATGGTCTTGGGCAATCCTCCCCTCATGAGCTAGCTTTTGAGGTTGAGTTAGGCCCAAGGTTCATTTCTTTATCATGGTATCAGAGCCAGTCTCACCCAGCTCATTGTTTCCGGTGTTGGGCCCTTCGTCTTATATTGTCCACGCTCCAGATGTCCAGCCCTGGGCGTGCGGGGGTTGTTGGAGTCCCACATCGGTGGGTTAAAGAATCCTTGGTCTCCTTATATGGTCTTGAGAAATCCTCCCCTCGAGAGCTAACTTTTGAGGTTGATGCGAATAGATTTCATCTTAACCAAAGGTGGTCATCATCATTTGAATCATCCAAGAGGCATTCAACAAGGAGATCATATGTCCACACTAACCAGGTTGTCTTACAGAAATAGGGGTGTCGACCAACATCCCTCGTTAGAGTGTATTTCCACAAAGTGGAGTTTGTAAATTGTGTATTTATTATGTTTATAAATAAATTAGATGTTGAAAAACTAACTATCTTACGCAATCAATGTTCAGATCCACAGACCTTTTTAATCATTCAGATAAAAACAACTTACTCTTAAGCAAATGAGACCTTAGCCCAGAACTCTAGCTAATTTCGTTGATAAATATAACCCATAGCTAATTAGTTTTTTAATAATCCGTCGGTAAATGTGATAAAGATCAAAATACAAAAGACGAAAAGAACCACGAAAATTAAAAGAAACGACGAAATTGAAAATACGAAAACTAAAGGAATAAAAGAGAATTAAGAACTAAAGAGTATATTAAACTCTAAAACCCCTAATTCATCTATCAACTAGCCCCAGTCTCTTATGTTGACCGCAAGAGAATCAAAACGCCCTTACATCCACTGTTTCTAAACAATGTTCAACAAAAACTTTTCCAAACTCTCAATCACTCTCTCGAGAGTTTTCATACATTTATCATTAAAAAAAACAAAACTAATCAAATAAAGACCTATCCTAATCTATTTATAGTCTCACGGTTAACTTATTACAATGGGCTCAAAAGTAGCCCGTGAATCAAATGACACAAATAACCACATTTAGTGGACTGTTTTGGGAGACAATCCACCAAGTGTATATCCAAGCTTCATGCTATCAATCACACATAAAATTGCTCTAGCTTATGCTAAAAATGGGTCCTCCAAACATGTTCTTGTGTCCTTAAATCGATCATAGCTTGGAACTCCATGTGTTGGTCTTGAATTATATGTTCAAAATGTTGATGTTTGAATAGTATCAAAATGAGATTAGCATTGGATTTTTACTTTATCCAGAAATTTTTGTTCATATCTAATTTCTTGTTTTCTTGCCGTTTGTTTTGATGTCAAATGTATTTTCGTCCACTTATTTATTACTTAAGTGATGAAAAATAGAAAATGACTAAAAAATTTAGGGGATGTGACTAAGCTTCACAACACTCCATATTACTCCATATCAATCAACATTGTACAAAGTCAAGTCTATGATGAACAAACTAAGATGATGATAGTCTCATAGGAAGAAAACAAACAATTGTCAAGCCAAGCTGCCTAATTAATTAGTTTTCATATTTTGACCCATCAAATTCCAATTTAGCTGAAAAATATCACACTCGATCTGTTTTAATGTGTTTGGTTTACTTTCCTTTTATAGTCTCTTTTAGATGAAATAATCCATTTCTTTTTTAGCAACTCTTTAATTTCAACTTTTCACCTGACATATTTAAGATTACAAGATTCGAAGATTCAATTGTCAAGTTGCACCGCCTCATTAGTCTTCATATTTTGACCCATTATATTCCAAGTTATCTGAAAAATATCATATTTATTTCTATATATTAAGAGCAATGCAACAAAACTTTCAAGTCACCAAACACATTACTAACTCTCCCAAAATGCAATTCTTCAGCTTGGTTTCCATCTTCCTTTTTCTATCTTTCCTCTTTTTGCTAAGGAAATGGAAGAACAATAGCCAAACCAAAAAATTGCCTCTAGGTCCATGGAAATTTCCTTTTATTGGAAGCATGCATCTCATGGTTGGTGGAATTCCACACCGCGTCTTCAGAGAGTTAGCCAAAAAATATGGACTGCTCATGCACTTTGAGGTTGGTGAAGTTTCTGCAATTATTGCTACTTCCGCTGAGGTGGCTAACCAAGTACCGAAGACTCATAACCTCGCGTTTGCGTGCAGACCTAAATTCATGGGCATTGATATTATTTGTTATGGCAGTCGAGACATTGCCTATATCCCCTATGGTGTGTGCTGAGCAATTGGCCAAATTTTTTCATGGATTTACTTTTTCTTGAATGACATCATTCTCCATAATTTGGTTTTACTTTCCTAAAAGATGATATATATTTTTTCATTGTCATATTTATTGTTATCCAAGTTTTTTGTTTTGTTAGGTTTTGCATGACACCTAATAATTTCTAGCTTAACAGGTGAATATTGGAGACAAATGTGCAAAATTTGTCTCATGGAATTGTTGAGTGCAAAGAATGTCCGGCCATTCAGCTCGATCAGACATGATGAAGTTGTTTGTCTCATTGACTCTATCCGATATTCTTCATCTTCTGGTGAGCTAATTAACTTTTCAGAAAAGATCATTTGGTTCGCAAGCACCATGACATGTAGATCCGCGTTTGGGAACGTACTAAAGGAGCAAGCCAAATTTATAAAAATAATTTGAGAGGTGATAAGATTAGCACAAGGCTTTGATGTGGAGAACATCTTCCCTTCATTCAAATTTCTTCATTCTCTTAGTGGAGCGAAGCAAAAAATTCTAGATATGCACCATAAGGTAGATGCAGTTGTTGAGGATGTTATTAACGAGCATACGAAGAATCTTGCAACTAACAACAGTGACGATGCATTATTACTAAGACTTATGAAGGACAGAAATCTTCAATTTCCCATCACCAACGATAATATCAAAGATGTTATTGTTGTAAGTATTGAATATTACGCTTGTTCTTACTTATTAACCATATAAGTTTTTCATATTCATTTCCATATATAGCTGAAAAAATTAATTACAAACAATTTCTTGTCAGGAATACTACTTTTAATTTTTATTGTTAATAGAGAACTTTGCAAAAAGTCAGTTAGTCAAAAAATTAAGATGAGGAAATAACATGTGTGGTGTTTAATTTAATAGCTTTTCCATAAATTGAAGGACATGTTTGGTGCTGTAACAGATACTACATCAATAACAATTACATTGGCTATGGCTGAAATGATGAAAAATCCAAGTATACTAGCCAAAGCACAAGCAGAAGTGCGAGAAGCCTTTGGAGACAATGTAACATTCGATAAAATTGATGTGGAGGAGCTAAAATAACTTTATCGAGTACACAATTTGTATTATGTCAAAACAACTTCAACACAAGTTCAAGATTAAATCAAGAACACTTATGAAGTTTTCCAATACCTTCAACACAAGTTCAATATAAACTATCAAAGAAGTGTGTTATTTTATTTTAAAGAAAAAAGATGAAGCAGAATAAGCCAAGTACTCCTAATTCATGTAGTGTCCTTAAGGAAATTATTTCCCTCAAGTACCCGAGGTTGTGGAATTTTCCTCCTAGGATAAAATGGCTTCACAATCAGAATGTAGCGGTACCTAAAACCTTCTGATTTTCTTCGAACTCATTCAACGGGAGATGATCACAAAGAGTTTTTAGAAGTAGAAAAGTGATTTTCAATGCAGAAATTTTTCATGCTTAACCTTTTGAAAAAAGCAGGTTTATATAGCCATGAAGTGCCTCTTCAAAAAGGAGGCAATGGTTAATCGAAAGGTGTATCATTTTGGAATAGTCATGTCTGTCCATTCCGAAACAACATGTCTTTTCGAATAGTCAGAACTGACCGAACAGTCACCCCTTTTCTGAAACAGTGTGTCTTTTCCTCGAATGGTTGTATCCCTCCATTTTTCATTTACACCAATTGAACCCAACACATGAATGTGAAATGAATATTCTTTGTAAATCTGTACGGACAAGTATGTGATCATCAAGAAAAGAATGATTGCATCTGGATAAATGGGTTTCTCTTTGAACTTTTCGTAGTGAACATGCATTGGATGCACTCGGTCAATCGGTAGATTTGATATATTTGAACCGTCGAGATTTAATGTAAACCTAGAAAATATATGTCATACAGCCAACCTTTTATCGTTTATAGTTCTCATGATTTTGTTCATTTTAGCCATGAACACGTCCTGATTTCATGAGAGTTTTGAGAATAGGACTTTACTAACATTCTCCCTGAAGCGGCTTCCACTTCTCCCTCCCATAGGTGATTTCTAAACGTTTAATCCTATATTAAACTGGTTGGTTAAATCTGCCAAATTTAGATAATCATTAAAAGACTTCACACCATAAGTCTTATCCTTGTTTACTAAACATTGTCTACATTATGAGAATGTGTTGGGTATATTGACAATGTTGAACCTATCAGACACAACTTTGTTTGATCTCCTTGAACCTAGATCTTGGGTATATTGACAATGTTGAACCTGACTTGTCCTAGGCCGTAAGCCCATTCCCTTGGATGTTCTCTCAACTCCCTCTCTAGATAGGCCTTTTGTAAGTAGATCCGACACATTATCCTTTGACTTCACATAGTCAACAGTGATAATTCCACTAGAGAGAAGTTCTCTAATGGTATTATGTCTCTATTTTATGTGATGAGATTTATCATTGTACATTTGCTCTCTGCCCTACCTATCACTGCTTGACTATCACAGTGTATACTTACTGGTGCCAATGGTCTGGGCTAATAAGAAATATCTTTCAAGAAATTTTGGATCCATTCTGCTTCTTCGCCAACTTTATCTAATGCGATAAATTTTGATTCTATTGTAGAGCGAGCAATACATATCTGTTTGGATGATTTCGAAGAGACTGCTCCTCCACCTATAGTAAATACATATTCACTCATGGATTTTACTTCATTCATCCCGGTGATCCAATTTGCATCACTATATCCATCAAGTACTGCGGGGTATTTGTTATAATGCAAAGCATAGCCCTGAGTGTATTTAAGATACCCCAAAACTCTTTTCATTGTTATTCAATGAGTTTTATTGGAATTACTCGCGTACCGACTCAACTTACTAATAGCACATGCTATGTCTGGTCATGCACAATTCATGATATATATTAAACATCTTAATACTCTTGCGTACTCCTCCAACTGTGAGTCACTTTCACCTTTATTATTTTGAAGTGCAAAGATCACGTCCAATAGAGTCTTGGCAATACCAAATTCCAAATACTTAAATTTATTAAGTATCTTTTTGATGTAATGAGACTGTGGCAATGACAACCCTTGTGAAGCTCTAAAGATTCTTATTCCTAAGATCACATCCACAACTCCAAGGTCTTTTATATCAAATTTGCTCTCAAGCATCCGTTTCGTAGCATTTATGTCAGAAATATCTCTACTGATGATCAACATATCATCCACATACAAAAAAATAATGACCTTATGATTTGGAGTGTCTTTGATATAAACACATTTATCACATTCATTTATCTTGAACCCGTTTGCCAAAATAATTTGGTCTAACTTTGCATGCCACTATTTATGTTCTTGTTTTAGTTCATAGAGTGACTTAACCAGTTTGGACACCTTTTTTTCTTTACCAGGAACCACAAAACCCTTGGATTGTTCCATGTAAATTTCTTCCTCTAATTTTCCATTTAGGAATGCTGTTTTCACATCCATTTGATGGATTTCAAGACTATATAGCGCCTCCAAGGAAATTAACATCCAAATTGATGTTATCCTTATTACTGGAGAGTACGTATCAAAGTAATCAAGACCTTTCTTCTGTTTGAAGCCTTTTACTACAAGTCTTGCCTTGTATTTGTCAATAGTACCATTTGCTTTTATTTTTTTTTAGAAGATCTATTTAGAACCTAAAGGTTTATTTCCTGGAGGAAGATCAACGAACTCCCACGTATGGTTGCTTAAGATTGAATCAATCTCACTATTGACTGCCTTTTTTCAAAAGGATGAGTCTGAAGATGACATCACTTCTTTAAATGTTTGAGGCTCATTTTCTAAAAGAAATGTTACAAAATTCAATCCAAACTAACTTGACTTCCTTTGAAGTGTACTACATCTTGGATTCTAATTATTATGTACATCCTCACTTGGTTCATCTCGAGGTCGTTTAGACCCCCCACTAGACTGTTCATATCTAGTTTTATACGGATAAATGTGTTCAAAGAATTCAACATTATCTGACTCAATTACCATATTTTCATTGATATCCGAATGTTCGGATTTATGAACCAAAAAATGGCATGCTTTACTACTTTTAGCATATCCTATGAATACACAGTCCACAATCGTAGATCCTATATTTACCTTTTCAGGTATAGGAACTTGAACTTTTGCTAGACACCCCTACACTTTGAAATATTTCAAGTTGAATTTCCTTCCTTTCCATTTTTCATATGAAATTGATTGTGTCTTACTATGGGAAACTCTATTGAGTATTCGGTTGGCTGTAAGGATAGCCTTTTCCCCACAAGTTTTGCGATAAATCTAATCTTATAAGTAAGACATTCATCATTTCCTTTAAGATTCATTTTTTCTTTTCCGTAATTCTATTAGATTGAGGTAAATACGGGGCCATAGTTTGATGGATAATTCCATTCTCTACATATATTTCCGCAAAAGGAGATTCATATTCTCCACCCCAATCACTTCCTATCATTTTGATCTTTTTCTTTAACTAATTTTCAACTTCTGTTTTATATTGTCTAAACATATTTATTGCTTCATCCTTACTGTTTAGCAAATAGACATAACAATACCTAGTGCAAACGTCAATAAAAGTTATAAAATACTTTTTCCCACCACGAGATGGTGTTGACTTCATAACATAAATGCCAGTGTTAATTAAGTCTAATGGATTGAAATTCCTTTTAATGGACTTATACGGATGCACAACATACTTTGATTCCACACATGTTTGACATTTTGATTTATTGCACCCAAAGTTTGGCAAAACTTCTAAGTTAATCAGTTTTAGTAATGTTTTGTAATTGACATATCCTAATCATCATGCCACAAATCATTAGACTCAAGCAAGTAAGAAGAAACAGAACCTTTATTAATTTCAATATTTATTACATTCATCTTAAATAGGCCCTTAGTGATGTAGCCTTTTCCTACATACACTTCTCCTTTACTAAGTACAATTTTTTCGAAAACAAATACATATTTGAATCCATTTTTATCAAAAAGTGATATAAAAATCAAGTTCTTCCTTAACTCCGGTACTTACAGGACATTGTTAAGAGTCAACACTTTATCTGATGTCATTTTCAGGCAGATTTTTCCTATTCCTTCAACTTTTACAGTTGTGGAGTTTGCTATATTGATCTTCTCTTGTCCTTGAGCCGGGAAAAATGCAACAAACAACTCTTTATTTGTATAAATGTGGTGGGTGGCACCAGAATCCATCCACCATTCTCGAGGATTTCCCACCAAGTTACATTCTGAAAGCATGGTACATAGATTGTCCATTTTATTTTTGGATTCAGCCATATTTGATTGATCCTTCTGTTTGCCTTTCTTTGGGGCACGACAATTGTAGACTTGTGGCAAATCTTGCCACAATTAAAACAGTTCCCTTTGAATTTATTCTTAGGCTGATTGCTTTGTTTTCCAGTTTTCTTTTGCTTCTTTGAGTTATTGGGGTTGTCTTCTACAATGTTAGTTCTATTCATTCCAGAATTTCTTTTAGGCCTCACAATGAGGTCTTCCACTGTCATCTCATTTTGTTTGTGTTTCAAATAATTCTTGAAGTCCTTTCACAAAGGTGAAAACTTCTCAATTATCATAGCTACTTGAAATGCCTCGTTAACAACCAAACCTATAACAAAGTTTATGTGAACATTAAGAACATTTTTAACATGTTCAACTAAGGCATTCATTAAATTTATACCTTCTGCAAGAAGATCGTGGATGATGACTTGCAACTCCTGTACTTGAGAAATGACAGTCTTGCTGTCGATCATTTTGTACTTTAGGAATTACGCAACATATAACTTCTTGGTTCCTGCATTCTCAGTCTTGTATTTCTTTTCCAGCGCATTGTACAATTCTTTAGATGTCTTCATTACGTTGTAGACGTTGTACAAGTCATCTTGGAGGCCGCTTAGGATGTAATTCCTACATAGAAAATCAGAATGTTTCCACACCTCTGTTATAATGAATCGCTCCTGGTCCGAAGTTCCTTCTAGTAATTCTGAAGCATCTTCTGAAATAAACCTTTGAAGATATAAGGTTGTTAAATAGAAAAATATCTTTTGTTGCCACCTCTTGAAATCAACTCCAGAATTTTTTTTGGGCTTTTCTGCTAGTGCCATAAGGGGTGGTGCATTTGTGAGACTGATTTTGGCAACATTAGTTACTGCCACATTTGTCACACCATCAACATGGTCTTCTGTAGTCAATTTTCCTATCATAAAACAACATTTAACTTTAGTATAAAATTATACGTATTACAAGTTCGTAGCAACTTATAAATACTACTTGTTTCTATTTTAACGATGAAGTTTTTATGTCTTTCAATCATTAACAATGACCTTTAACTTGTGATGAAGATTTTATTTCTTCAAATCACTTGTTAAGTTCAAATGGAGTAGAAATCTTAGAGTTTTAATTTTCAAAAACCAAACAATACAGATTATGAAAAAAAAATTTAGTGAAAAGAAAATTTCACCAAACAAGCAAAAAATTTTATTTTTTCAAATTATTTCCTTAAGATTGTTGTTTCGGGTACACAATCTGTATTATGTCAAAATAACTTCAACACAAGTTCAAGATTAAATCAAGAACACTTCTTTGATAAGTGTGTTGTTTTATTTTAAAGAAAAAAGATGAAGTAGAATAAGCCAAGTCCTCCGAATTCACGAGTGTCCTTGAGAAAATAATTCCCCTCAAGTACGCGAGGTTGCGGAATTTGTTAGGGTTCTTGCCCTGATTTTCTTACCAAATTTAAGTTTTAATTTTCTTAGATGGAAAATAAAAGTAATACCATAATTACTTTTACTTTTACTGAAAGGAGAATATAAATTTTTTCCATATTTGGCAAACCTCTTTCTTGGAGGAAAGATTTTTAAACTCTATAAATAGAAGACCCTCTTCTCATATCATAACACAATACTATTCACAATGTAGTCTTTAAAGAATCTTTATTTAGGAGAGATTTCTCCCAATAGGTTTAATATTTTTTGATATTAGATTTTCAATATGTAGGTCTCTTGACCAAAACATATTAATACTATTATGTTTTTGTTTAGTTTTATTTGTCGTTTTTCACATGACTCCCTCTCGATTTCGAACCGAACAAAATTTTCCTCTCAGGATAAAATGGCTTCACAATCAGAATGTAGTGGTACCTCAAACCTTTAAAGCAATTTATGGAAGAGATTATTGTTGTTTTATTAATAATATGTAAGGAATTTATACACGAGAATGGATCCATAAGGAGGATCATGAAAGATATCTGTACAATCAATCAACATAAATGAAAATCTTTACAATTATGAATATACTAAAAATGGAAAACTAAATCTCTAAATAAAGATGGAAATCTTCACAATCCCTCTTAAGATATGTCTCTAATATACCCCCGCAAGATGGTAGGTCGATTAGAGATACCAATCTTGGAACGTAAAAACTCAAAAGAACTGCTGGGAAGAGATTTGGTAAGCGGATCAGCTAGTTGGTCCTTCGATGAGACATGTGAAACCCGAAGGAGACCTTGCTGGTCTAATTTTCGGATAAAATGATAATCAAGTTCAATGTGCTTCATGCGAGAGTGGAACACAGGGTTAGCACAAACATATATAACACCAAGATTGTCATAGTAGATGACCGGTGATTGAGCTGGAGTAATCGATAACTTCTTGAGAAGGTTACGCACCCAACAAAGTTCAGCACTGGTAGAGGCAATGACCCTATATTCTGCCTCTGTTGAAGAGCGAGTTACAACTCGTTGTTTCTTAGAACTCCATGAGACTGGGTGATTGCCAAGAAACACAATATATCCTATAGTAGACGAGTGATCATCGTGATCATCAGCCCAATTAGAGTCAGAAAATACATGAAGCAAGAAAGGAGAGTCTTTTCGAGGAAATATACCACGGTCTGAAGTCCCAGCTAGATAACGCAAGACACATTTTACCATGGTCCAATGAGTTGTTGTGGACAGTTTGTAAACTGAGACAACTTGTTGACTATAAAAGCAACATCTGGGCGAGTAAATTACAAGTACTGTAAGCTTCCAACTATATTCCTGTATTGTGTGGGATCTTCAAGAGGAGAACCATCTTTAGAACCTGGACATGAACCACAAGCCATAGGTGTTCTCACTGGTTTTGCATATGCCATGTTGTTCCTTTTGAGTAGTTCACATACATATTTCTATTGGTTAAGAGATAGACCAACAAGTGATCGAATGACTTCAACACCCAAGAAAAAATTTAGATCACCAAGATCTTTTATGGAGAACGAACACCAAGTTGTTTGATAAATTCTTCAATATGGTGTGACTGATTACCAGTTTATGAGATGGTTAACATAAACAACAAGATAGATAGTAACTCCATGTTTTGCATAGATGAAGAGACAATGATCACACTGAGAGTGATGAAAGACAAGAGACATAAGATAAGCTTTTAGTTCATCATACTAGGCACGTGGAACCTGCTTCAATCCATAGATAGCCTTGTGTAATAGAAAAATATGATTAGGAAACTTCTCGTTGAAAGATCCAGGTGGTTGAGACATGTAAACTTCCTCAGATAGATACCTATGTAGAAATGCATTATTTATATCTAATTACCTAAGTGGCCAATCTTTAGAAACTTCCAGCGAAAGAACAACCCTCACTGTAGTATGTTTAGCAACAAGAGAGTATGTCTCAAAATAATCCACACCAGGTCGTTGAAGATAACCTTTAGCAACCAACCGAGCTTTATAACGTCCAATGTTGCCATCCAAATTATACTTAACACGAAATACCCATTTGCAACCCACTGGTTCAGCATGACGAACAGATGGAATAAGAGACCAAGTGCCTTGACTTTGTAATGCTGAAACCTCTGCGTTCATAGCAGCACACCAATTTAGATCTTTTAAGGCTTGATGAACAGTATGAGGTTCTATTAGCCTAGGTAAAGAAGAAGGTTGCATTATCTTGGTAGAGGTTTTAGTTGCTGGAGATGGTTTGGTTAATGGTGTGTCCGGGGATATATTAACATTAGCAGCATCATGAGCAGTAACACTTAGGCACAATTTTTGAATGGGTTTATGGATGTTATTCTTTGACCGAGTAGTCATGGGATGAGAGGGTTGAATGATCAAATTTTGATCTGACACATTGGTGTTATTAGGTAAAGAAGGGTCCAAAGAAGGTAAAGAGGTAGAACTAACAGAGGATGATAAAGTAGAAAGAGACATACCTGATTGGTGAATATTGGATGAATTTGCAGTCTCATTTGATGAAGAAGCATTGCCAGGCGCACCACTGGAAGATGTGGAACCAAGGGTCAGTATAGTAGAGGTGATAGTTCGTTGGTCACGTGCAATAGGAATTACAAAGTGGTTGGGAACCCAAGAGTCAATATTGTCATTTTGTGGCCTACTTTCTATTAGTTCAAGAGTCATGTAAGGAAAAGAGTATTCCATAAAATCAACATGACTAGATAAATAAAGAGGAGACTTTACAGGATCATAACACTTATAAGCACTCTGATTTTGTGAATAGCCTAAGAAAAGACAAGGGGTAGAGCGAGGCTGTAATTTATTCTGATTATAAGGACGCATCCATGGATAACATAAACAACCAAAGACCCAAAGTTTGTTATAGTTTGCTGGAGTACCATATAATCTGAAATAAGGTGAATCACCATTTAAAGTTTGGGTGGGCAACCTGTTAATTAAGTAGGCAGCAGTAGTGAAAGCATAAGACCAAAACTTTAGAGGAAGATTGGCATTGTGTAATAATGTGATACTTGTCTCCACAACATAGCGATGACGACACTCGGCAGTGGCATTGTGTTCAGGTGTGTAGGGAGGAGTAAGAAAATGAGATATCCTGTTCTCTTCAAAGAATGAACAGAGATGAAGAAATTCTCCGCCATTGTCAGAGTAAAAACATATTATGGACTGTTGAAACAATTTCTCAACAATTCGTTTGAATTTTGGAAACACAATCGAAACATCAGATTTTCTCTTCAGAGGAAACAACCAGATATATTTCGTATAATAATCCACAAATATTAAATAATATTGAAAACCATCAATAGAAACTTCTGGTGCAGCACCCCAAACATCCGAATAAATATACTCCAAAGGAGAAGAACTTTGTATCGAGGATTTATAAAAGGGAGTCTTATGCATTTTATTGCATTTATAGGAATTGCAAAAAAAATTCTTCTCTAAAGATGAAGAAATATTCAAAAGCTTCAAAATATGATGAAGAGTAGGAGTAGAGGGATGGCCGAGACGTCGATGCCAGTTGGGAGTGGTGGTGATGGAAGTGGTGTTGGCTTGAGCATTAGATATAGCTTGGAGGGAAGACTTGGAGGGCAATGGGTATACACCTCCCTTAGGCTTCCCTGCTACCAGTGGTGTCCCCGTACAATAATCCTTCACAACAAATAAGTAAGGTGAGAAGTTAGCAGAGACATGATTATCACTACATAATTTATAAACATAGATGAGATTCTTTTTCATATGAGTCACACATAAAACATTAGTTAAATTGAGAGGGGTAGATGAGAAGGGTAGAATAGTAGATCCTGTATGGGTGATCTTATGAGATTTACCATCACCAAGCATGACATCCTCAGTACCATCATATTTAGAGTGAACAGAAAGGTTTTTTAAGTCTTGTGTAACATGATACGAGGTACTAGAATCGACAAGCCAATTTGGATCCGCGTTGGTGGACTGTGCAGCAAAGTTTGCTTTGGGTTGCTTATCGCTGGATCGGTTGAAGTTGCTGGAAGAACCACAATATTTGGCACCTGAAAAAACAGAGAAAATGGAAAGTAATTTCCTGCATTGCTTGACATGGTGTCCAGGTTTGTCGCATAATTGACAAGTGACCCTGGGTCGATTATTTTGGCAACCAGAATAGTCTCCTTGATGGCTGCCATTTCCATTCCTATTGGAAGGAGGGAAATTCCTTTGATTAGAACATGAGTTATTGGTATTTCGATTGTAATTTTGGTTAGTGGATGCAGGAGGTTTAGCAGCAAAGTTTGCCATGATTGGCGCCACAGTTTGTGACGAACGACGAGTCAAATAAGCTTCAAAGTCAGTGAATTTTTCATGAAGCTCTTGAAAGGTTGTGGTTGTTTCACAAACACGAAGTGCAGAGGTAATTCTAACATACTTGGAAGGAAGGCCGTGTACGACATGAAGAAAAACTTCATCAGCGGATATATGAACACCAACGGAAGCAAGCTTGGCACAAATCTCTTTAATTTTCTACAAATATACAGTGATGGAGAGATTTACCTTCTGAATAATATTCAAGTCTTCTCTCAGGCTCATTATACGAGCATGTGACGGTTTGGAATAAGTCGTGGCAAGATTTTGCCAAAATGCATAAGAAGTTTTATCTTCTATAACAAAGGGTATAATTTTTGGTGAAAGGGATATAACCATGGCACTTCTAATTAGATGATCTTGTCGTTTATAAGTAGAGGTAGCAGTGGTGGATGGTGGTTCATTTATTAACGAAAGAAAATCATAGGCAGTGAGCAGTGTTTCCCACTGATATTGCCAAGATAAGTAATTAGTGGTGGTGAGTTTCAATGGGGCTTGGGCAACAACATTTATTGAATGAGTTGGTCGTTGTTGTTCAAAGAGATGATGTTAGAGGATCCCACAATATTTTGCGGAGAAGGAATGGTTTGATGTTTAGTCGATGGAGTAGTTTGATTTTCAGGTGTTGACGTTTGGTTTGTTGGGGTTGTGTGAGAATCCTAGGTGCTGTTTAAGAGAGCCATGGCTGCTTGAAAAAAAAAACTTCCCAAAAAATTTATTGGCTGTGAAGTACAATAGCTTTGATACCATAAAGCAATTTACGGAAGAGATTGTTGTTTTTTTTAAAATAATATGTAAGGAATTTATACAAGAGAATGGATACATAAGGAGGATCATGAAAGATATCTGTACTATCAATCAACATAAATGAAAATCTTTACAACTATGAATATGCTAAAAACGAAAAACTAACTCTGTAAATAAAGATGAAAATCTTCACAATCCCTCTTAAGATATGTCTCTAATAACCTTTTGATGTTCTTCGAACTTACTCAATGGGAGATAATCACAAAGAGTTTTTAGAAGTAGAAAATTGATTTTCAATGCAGAAATTTTTCATGCTTAACCTATGGAAAAAATGCAGGTTTATATAGCCATGAAGTGTCTCTTCGAAAAGGAGGGAATGGTTTATCGGAAAGGTGTGTCATTTCGGAATAGTCACGTCTGTCCATTCCGAAACAACATGTCTTTTCTGAATAGTGACAACTGACCGAATAGTCACCCCTTTTCCAAAACAGTGTGTCTTTTCCTCAAAGGGTTGTTTCCCTCCATTTTCCATTCACACCAATTGAACCTAACAACGACTTCATCTACCAATTCCACTTTTGCTAAGAAGAGAGTGTAGGGAGAAGACAGAAATAAACATCTACACTATTCGTGTAAAGACCAATGTCATGGTTAATGTTTGGGCACTGGGCAGAGATCCAAAATATTGGGATGAAACAAAAAACTTTAAGCTAGAGAGATTTGAACAATGCTTTGTGGACTTTGTTGGTAAGAATTTTGAATATCTTCCCTTTGGTAGTGGGAAGAGGATGTGTACCGGGATGTCATTTGGGTTAACTAATGTTTATCTGCCATTGGCTCAATTACTTTATCACTTCGATTGGAAACTCCCTACTGGAATGGAGCCAAGAGACTTGAACTTGACTGAAGCTGCTGGAGGCACTGCCACTAAAAAAACTGACCTTTATTTGATTGCCACTCCTTATCAACCTTAATTACATCAACTTTATAAAGTTCCTGTTATTATAGTGGGGTGTCTGAAATAAAAAATTGTTATCTCTTTTAAGCTTATAGTATTCTTATATCTCCCAATGTTAAATTTCTCAGTATAGTGATATTATATGATATAGTTCGAGTATTATATTTTCACAATTAAAAATCTGGATGTGATAATACTCTTTTGTTTTTTTATTTGTCATGGATATTTTCTTATTCAATGTTATTTTCAACTACGTGGTATTATAGTCATTTTCAGTGTTTTTCTTGGCTCTCAAGTTGTGTGAGAAATTGTATATAAAGGATAGATCAAATGAAAAAAATCAACCAAAACACAAGTACCCTTTGTTTACTAGTTTAGGAGTTTTTTCCCTTTGCTTCTGACGAAGATAAATAGTAACAAAGAGTTCCTTAGGGACAGTCGCATAGATTCTGAGTTGCAACATAAATGTAAAGAAAGTGCTCGGAAAGTTGGCCCGACCTCTTCGATTTTTCATAATAAGAAATCTTGATGTTAGAATTTGGAACTAAGGAGAAGGAAAAGATAAGGGGCAACAATTGCTTTCATCATTCATACATCATTAAAGTTGTCAATACGGGCTGGCTCAGCCCATCCTGGCAAGCCCACACGGGCTTTAGAGTTTGATGGGTCAGGTCGGGCTGGACCATCAACATGATGGGTCAGAAAATAGCAATCCCAACCCATTACATTGTGGGCTGCGAACCTCCATAGGCCAACCCACTTTTTAAAATATATTATTTTTATAATCTTAGTTTAAATTTTCAATTATTAATTACATAAATATTTACAACATAATATTACATGAAGTTACTACTTGTTAATCAAGTCTCAAATTTATAAAAAAATTCTAATAATCTGTGAAATTAAATAACTTTTGATACCAAGTTCAAATCAAATAGAGATGTTAAAAAATAAACGAAACTGTTAATTAATAATAATATAACTAGATAAATAGCAATATTAACCTAATTTTGTTTTAATTGATCACAATAAAACACAAAGAAATATCAATATTTAGTCCATTAAAAGTGAAAATGAACTCCTAAAAAAAATTCACATGACACTTATGACGTGTTCAACATCACCGCATTATCTTCATCAAACATATTTAATTCCTTAAAAAATTTAGTATTTAATTATTTATATTTTTATAAATATATTTAATATTTAAATAGCTATAATGGTTCAAATTCACTTTGAGTTTAGACTCTTTTTCTTCTAATTCTTAATACTCTATTTTATTTTTTAATTATTTTTTTGGCCCACGGGCCAACCCAACCCATATTTCTTAAGCCCCACGGGCTGACGAGCTTATACGGGCCGGGCAAAAAAGCCTTGTTCTAAAACGAACTGTAAAAATCATAGCCCAACCCTAATAATTTACAGGCTAGGCTGGGCCCGCCCAATGGGCCTGGCCATATTGACGACTCTATACATCATACCAACACCTTACAAAAGACTACACTTATAGCTACATAAGTCTTACAAGACACATTTCAAGTAATATCTTACAAGACACACTATCTTACAAGACACACTTCACAAAATAAGGACTACCAGTTAGTTTAAAAAAAAACTAAACATAATATTAAAAGAAACTATTAAACAAAAGACTATCTAGAAAAATCTCATATTCTAACACTCCTCCTTAAGATTTTTCTTGGATACTCCCAGCTTAGCCCTTAGAACTTCAAATTTTCCTTAGGAAGAGCCTTGGTCAAAATGTCTGCAATCTGTTGATCGGAGCTACAATGAACAAGATTAACTTCGCCATCCTTCTCTGCTTGCCTGATAGTGTGAAACTTTACATTTATATGCTTTCTATGACCATGTTGCATAAAATTTTGGCCATAGAAATTTCTCACTTGTTAACCTTAATGATCGTAGCGTCAATTTGATTTTTCTATAGATCACGTACAATTTTTCATAATCATAGAGCCTGATTAGTTGCACCAGCAACAACAATGTATTCTTCTTTTGCTGATGATTAAGCTACCACCCCTTGCTTCTTTGAGTTCCATGAGAACATGCCTGAACCAAGTGTAAAAGCATTTCCAGAAGTGCTTTTTATATCATCAACACTTCCTGCCCAATCACTGTCTGAATAACCCATCAATTGCCCTTGTTTTTCCCTTTTAAACCAAATATCATAATCAACAGTTCCCTTGATATACCTTAATGTTTGTTTAGCAATACAAAGATGAACATGAATTGGAGAATGCATAAACCTCAACAAAAGACTTGCCGCAAACCTGAGATCAGGTCTTGTTGCTGTCAAATATAGCAAACTGCCAATTAGACTTCTGTAAACTATTGGATCAACCCTATCACCTCCTTCAGACTTTGAGATCTTTTTATTATGAACTAGTAGAGTCGATACAGGCTTACACCTCTCTATCTCGAACGTTTTAAGAATTCCCACGCATATTTTTTCTTAGAAATGAAGATTCCATCAGTAGATTGATGAATCTCCATTCCTAGAAAGTAATTCATTTCACCTAAATCTGACATCTCAAACTTGGTCTCCATTTCTTGCTTGAATTGATTCACCATAGCTTCATTGCTTTCGGTTACCAGAATATCATCAACATAAAGTGATACCACAAGCATATCTCCATATTTATCCTTCTTTACATATAAAGTGATTTCATTTTCACTTCTGCTGAATCCATAATGAATGAGATGATCATCAATCATACTGTACCAGGCTCGAGGAGCCTGTTTTAATCCATACAATGCCTTATGTAGTCTGTAAACTTTATCTTTCATTCCTGCAACTTAAAAGCCTTTCGGTTGGTCGAGATAAATTTATTCCTACAATGGTTCATTTAAGAATGCCAACTTCACATCCAGATGATACAATTTCCAATTTGATTGAGCTGTCCAAGAAAATAGAAGTCGTATCATATCTTGTCTTGCAACAGGTGCAAATGTGTCTTCACTAGACCTGCAACTTGCGCGTATCCCATCAAAACAAGCTTTGCTTTGTATTTATTAACCGAACTATTTGAATTAAGTTTGGTTCTATAAACCCATTTCACCCCTATTACATTTCTGTCTTTAGGTTTATCAACCAGCTTCCAAGTGTCATTCTTCTCTATCATAACAATATCCTCCTTCGTGGTTTCAATTCAAACTTCATGTTTTGATACTTCTTCATAGGTATTGGGTTCTAAGATAGCAACATTGCATCTTTCATTTATCTCAGAAAGGGACCTTGTCTTCAAAATTATTGAATCAAGTGAGGATTCACCATTTGATTCTTCATCTTCTCCAAATTTTCAGAGCAAAATGATTGTGTTTCAGGTAGCGGATGGAAGTTCAGATAACCTGCATTTCTTTCTCAGCTTGCTCCTTATCCCAATTCTAATAAGTATGCTCATCCACTACTATATCTCTTCCGATAGAAGTATTTTTTGTTTGCAAGTTGTAAACTCTAAAACCCTTGGCTCGCGATGAATAACCAATAAAGATCCCAAATTTACCTTTTAGTTCAAGCTTGCTTCTTCTGACTTAAGGAACATGAGAATAATATATCAAACTAAAGATTTTTAGCTACTTGGAAGATGGTCTTTTTCCACTCCATGCCTCAATAGGAGTTTTATCACCCACAACTTTAGTTGGCAGCCTATTCAACAAATAAATTGAAGTAGAAATAGCTTCTGGCCAAAAACTTTGTGGTACTTTCTTTTCAAGCAACAACATCTAGCCATTTCAACTACCGTCCTGTTCTTCTTCTCTAAAACTCCATTTTGCTCTGGTGAATAACTTACTGTCAACTTGTGATCAATCCCTGCATCTTCACAATACTTATTGAACTCATTTGAAGTGTGTTCACCTCCATTGTTTGACCTCAAAACCTTCAGCTTACAACCACTCCGTCTTTCAACAAAAGCTTTAAACTTCTTGCAAATTGAAAATACTTGAGACATGTTACTCAGAAAATACACCCAAGTCATCCTTGTTAAGTCATATTTAAACAACATAAAATATTTTTTTGACTCGAGGATGATGTCTTCATAGGTCCATATACATCAGTATGAACAAGTCAAGTTTTTCAGTTGCCGTCCAGGTAGAACTTCTAGAAAATGCTTTCCTGTGAACCTTACTCATATGACATGACCCACAAACTTCTTTAGATAGTGAGATCTTTGGTAAATCCTTAGTCAAGACCTTATCATACATAGATTTTAAAGTAGCACAGTTAAAATGCCCATATCTTTGTATCATAACCATGAATCATCCAATCTTGCAAAGTTGACACTATCAAAATTTCCATCTACTGGAAAAATCCTATCTACCATTTCTACTTTATTAATTAAAGTATCATCAGAATAAAAAACTAAACAATGCTTTCTGTTAAAAAATAAGGAGTAACCTTTAGACATTATTTGGCCAACACTCAACGGGTTACATGATAAAGAAGGAACATAAAACACACCATGTATAAGCTTTGTACCCGTTGGCTTCAAGTTGAATGTGTAAATGGAAAATGGAGAAAAATAGTGGAGGGAAAGTGAGTCCACACTAAAATGGAAAGTGTGCTCAAAATGAGGAAAGTCTACTAAATTCTCCCTCATTGGTGGAAGAAAGAAACTTTCATGTGTTTATATTGAGAAACACATCTCCACTTGGATAGTAAGGAAAGATCAAAGAGGTGCCTCGCACCGTCGTTATTGTCGCTCTCTCGTCTCGACTTTGGAATTTGATTTGTATAATGATCGATCGATGAGATTAATTTTTTAGACAAATTTTATTTGATACTTGAAAAATAAGTGAAATTTAATCCAAAGAATCCAAGAGAATATTTTTCTCCATATGCGGGCGCATCTCGAAAGCCATACAAATACATGCACAATGCACCTCGAAGGGATGCAGCCCTTCGAGGTAAGAGGCACACTATTTCGGGTAAAAAAGTGATCTGCGCACACACCTAACAACCTGCGAACACAGGTGCAATACAGGTGTAGCTCAAAAGCTACCAGAATCTGCACAATATCACTTGCGGCCGCAGGTTAGGCCTAGTACCAACATAAACTAGGCGTAAGTGACGTGACTTTACAGAAAAAGTGCCTTTTTGCTGAACCAGTGCTTCCTTTCTGAAAGAAAACCTTATGGTTATAAATACCCGACGTATTACTCAGGTATATAGATGATTTTTTACAGTTAAAAATATTTCTTGTCTTCTAAAAACTCTATGTGATCATCTCCCGCCGAGTGAATTCGAAGAATCCGATAGTTTGAGGTACCACTACTATCGGAATGTAAGCCATTTTATCCTGAGATGAAAATTCCGCATCCTCGGGTACTTGAGGGGAATTATTTCCTTAAGGACACTCCGTGAATTTGGGGGACTTGGCTTTAATTTTTGTTTTATCTTATTTCTTAATAGAAACACACTTCTAGTGAAAGATCAATTTTGATCTTGTGTTGAAGGTGTTGAAACTTCTAGTTGTTCTTGAATAGTTATTCTTGAACTTGTGTTGAAGTTTAGTGTATAAACTTACAGATTTTGTGTACCCGAAACAACAATCTTAAGGAAATAATTTCAAAATCTGTATTATTTGGTTTTTGAAGATTAAAGCTTTATACTTTCTACTCCATTTAAACTTAACAAGTTATTTGAAGTCATAAAAATTTCATCACAAGTTATAGGTCACTCAGTTAACGATTGAAAGTCATAAAAACTTCATTGTTAAACTAGAAAAAAAGGGTGTTTAAAGTTGCTACAACTTTATTAGTATTATTTCGATATACTAAAGTTGACTGTCTTTTTGTGACAGGAAAATGACTATTGACAGTCATGTGAATGATGCTGGGATGTGTGAGGCAGCAACTAATATTGCCACAATGAGTCGTACGAGTGCTTCATAAGCAATGACACCAACGGAGAAACCCAAAAAGTTCACGGGTGTTGATTTTAAAAGGTGGTAACAAAATATGTTCTTCTACCTTACAATGTTGTATCTTCAAAGATTTACATCTGAAGAAGCTCCAAAGGTGACCGAAGAAAGTTCAGATTAGGAGAAAATTTTCATTACGGAGGCATGGGAACATACTGATTTCCTATGCAGGAATTACATTCTAAGTGGCCCCCAAGATGACCTATACAGCGCGTATAGTGGAGTAAAGACATCAAAAGAGTTATGGAGTGCGCTAAAAAGAAAATATAAGACTGGGGATGCTGGAACCAAAAAGTTCTTTGTTGTAAGATTCCTTGAGTTTAAAATGATTGACAACAAGTCTATTGTATCTCAAGTATAGAAATTGCAAGTTATCATTCATGATCTCCTTGCGCAAGGTATGAGTTTGGTAAATACCTTAGTTCAACATGTTAAAAATGTTCTTAATGTTCACATAAACTTTATTATAGGTTTGGCTGTGAATGAGGCGTTTCAAGTCACGACAATAATAGAGAAGTTGCCACCTATGTGGGAGGACCTCATAAACTACTTGAAACATAAATGAAAGGAGATGAAAGTCGAAGATCTTATAGTGAGACTGCATATTAAAAAAGACACCATAGCCATGGAAAAAAGGTCAAAAGAAAATTCTGTAATGAGTGGAGAAAACATTGTAGAAGCCGACCACAACAACTCAAAAAAATAAAAGAAAGATGGACAAGAAAGCAAATAACCTAAGAAGAAATTCAAGGGGAAATGCTTTAATTATGACAAGATTGGATACAAGTCAACAAATTGTCGTGCCCTAAAGAAAGGAAAAAAAAAGACCAAGCAAATGTGGTTGAATCCAAGAAAGAAATGGGTGATCAGTGTGCCATGCTGTCTGAATGCAACTTGGTGGGAAATCCTTGAGAATGGTGGATAGATTCTGGTACCACCCCCCAAGTTTGTGTAAATAAGAAGTTGTTTGCTGTATTTGCTCAGACTCAAGGTGAAGAGAAGATCTATATGGCAAACTTCGCAACTGCAGAAGTTGAAGAAACAGGAAAAGTTTTCCTGAAAATGACATTAGGTAAATTGTTGACTTTAAGCAATGTCTTGTACACTTCTTGATAAAAATGGATTCAAATGTGTATTTGTTTCCATTGTACTTAGTAAAGGAGAAGTGTACAAGGAAAAGACTACCTCAATGAGGGCTTATTCAAAATGAATGTAATAAATGTTGAAATCAAGTAAAGTTTAGTTTCTTCTTATTTGTTTGAGTCTAATGATTTATGGCACGAACGATTAAGACATGTCAATTATAGAACATTGCAAAAACTGATTAACTTAGAAGTTTTGCCAAACTTTAAGTGCAACCGTGTGTGGAATCAAAGTATTCTAAGCATCCGTATAAGTCCTTGAAAGGAATTCCAATTCCTTAGACTTAACCTACGCTGACATTTGTGATATGAAGTCAACACCATCTCGTGATGGGAAAAAGTAATTTATAACTTTTATTGACTATTACACTAGATACTGTTATGCCTATTTGCTAATCAGTAAAGATAAAGCAATAGATGCGTTTAGACAATATAAAATAGAAGTTGAAAATCAGTTAGAGAAAAAAATCAAAACGATAAGAAGTGATAGGGGAGGAGAATATGAATCTCCCTTTGCAGAAATATGTGTAGAGAATGGAATTCTCCATCAAACTACGACCTCGTATTCACCTCAATCTAATGGAATTGCAGAAATAAAAAATCATATCGTAAAGGAATCGATGAATGCCTTACTTATAAGTTTAGATTTGTCACAAAACTTGTGGGAGAATCTATCCTTACAGCTAACCGAATACTCAATAGAGTGCCCCATAGTAAGACACAATCAATATCATATGAAAAATGGAAAGGAAGGAAACCCAACTTGAAATATTTTAAAGTGTGAGGGTATCTAGTAAAGGTTTAAGTTCCTATGTATAAAAGGGTAAAGATAGGACTTAAGACAGTGGACTGTGTGTTCATAGGATATGCTAAAAGTAGTAAAGCATATCGATTTTTGGTTCATAAATCCGAACATCCGGATCACTAAAAGTACGGTAATTGAATCAGATAATGCTGAATTCTTTGAACACATTTATCCATATAAAACTAGATATGAACAGTCTAGTGCAGGGTATAAATGACCTCAAGATGAACCAAGTGAGGATGTACATAATGATGAGAATCCAAGACGTAGTACATTTCAAAGAACTCCAACTTCTTTTGGATCAGATTTTAAAATTTCTCTTAGAAAATAAGTCTCAAATATTTAAAAAAGCGATGTCATCTTCAGACTTATCCTTTTGGAAAGAGGCAGTCAATAGTGAGATTGATTGCAACTTAAGCAACCATACTTGGGAGTTGGTTGATCTTCCTCCAGAAAATGAACCTTTAGGTTCTAAATGGATCTTCAAAAGAAAAATAAAAGCGGATGGTACTATTGACAAGTACAAGTCAAGATTTGTAGTAATAAACTTTAAAGAAAAGGAAGACCTTGATTATTTTGATACATACTCGCCTGTAACGAGGATAACATCAATTCGAATGTTAATAGCCTTAGCGATGATACATAGTCTTGAAATCCATCAAATGGATGTGAAAACAACATTCCTAAATGGAGCATTGGATGAAAAAATTTACATGGAACAACCTAAGGGTTTTTTGGTTCCACGAAAAAAAATAAGTTGTGTAAACTTGTTAAGTCACTTTATGGACTAAAACAAGCACCTAAACAGTGGCATGCGAAGTTTAACCAAACTATGTTGGAAAATGGATTTAAGATAAACGAATATGATAAATGTGTTTAAATTAAAGACACTCCAAATCACAAGGTCATTATTTGTTTGTATTTGGATGATATGTTGATTATTAGTAGAGATATTTCTGACAAAAAATGCTACAAAATGAATGCTTGAGAGCAAGTTTGATATGAAAGACCTATGAGTTGCGGATGTGATCTTAGCAATAAGAATTCATCAAACTCCGCGAGGGTTGATATTATCACAGTCTTCTTACATCAAAAATTTACTGGACAAGGTCAAGTATTTGAAATTTGGTATTACCAAGACACCATTGGACGTGAACTTTGCACTTCAAAAGAATAAAGGTGAAAGTGAATCACAGTTAGAGTATGCAGTAGTGTTGGGATGTTTGATGTATATCATGAATTGTACAAGGCCAGACACAACATGTGTTATTAGTAAGTTGAGTCGGTACATAAGTCATCCCAATAAAACTCAATGGATGGCAATGAAAAGAGTTTTGGGTATCTTAAATACACTCAAGACTATGCTTTACATTATCATAAATATCCCGCGATAATTGAAGGATATAGTGATGCAAATTGGATCACCGAATCAAATAAAGTAAAATCCACGAGTGGATATATATTTACCATGTATGGGGGATCAGTCTCTTGGAAATCATCCTAACAGACATGTATTGCTCGCTCCACAGTGGAATATGAGTTTATCGCATTGGATAAAGCTGGTGAAGAAGTAGAATGACTCCGAAATTTCATGGAAGATATGACTTCTTGGCCCAAACTAGTGGCACCAGTATGTATACACTGTGATAACCAAGCGGCAATAGGTAGGGCAGGGAGCAGATGTATAATGTTAAATCTCGTCACATAAGACAGAGACATAATATTGTCAAAAAACTTTTCTCTATTGAAATTATCACTGTTGACTATGTGAAGTCAAAGGATAATGTGTCGGATCCACTCACAAAAGGCCTATCTAGAGAAGGAGTTGAGAGAACATCTAAGGGAATAGATTTATGGCCTAGGACAAGTCAGCATGACGGTAACTCTACCTAGCAGACTGGAGATCCCAAGAGCTAGGTTCAAGTATATCAAACAAAGTTGTCTAACAGGTTCAACATTGTCAATATACCCACCCATTCTTATGATGTAGACAATGTTTAGTAAACAAGGATAAGACTTATGATGTGAAGTCTTTTAATGATTATTTAAATTTGGCATATTTGACCAAATAGTTTAATCTATAGGATTGAATGTTTAGAAATCACCTATGTGAGGGAGAAGTAAAAGCTGCTTCAAGAAAATTTTTAGTAAAGGCTTATTCTCTAAGCTCTCATAAAATTGAGACATGTTCATGGATGAAAAGAATAAAATCGTGAGAACCATAAACGATGAAGGTTGACTGTGTAACATGTGTTGTCTAGGTGTACACTAAAGTTCAACGGTTCAAAGATATCAAATCTACCGATTGACCGAGTGCATCCGATACATGTTGTCATACCCAATTTTTACCTAAGGTCAAAACATGTATGGCATTATGGACTCAAAGGAATTAATTTTTATATAGAGTCGCCACCTAATTTTAAAGAAAAAATAGGAAACCTACTTATTTATTAACAAGTATGATTTTTGTTTTTATCCACGGACCAATTTAAATTCTAGGTAAGAGTTTAAATTATTCCGAAAGGAAGGGATTAGACACCCTTCAGAATCCACAAATGTAGTTCCCGACCAGACTTAGGTTTATTAAAAGAGAAAAAAAAAGAAAAAATTAATGTTTGTAGATACAAATATAACATATGTATTAAAATAATACAATACATATATTGTCATATATATAAACAAAAGTATATACGTATATGTATGTAAAGAAAAGACAAGATTGAATAAACAAAAACTGCTTTAAAGAAAAGACTAAATAATAATTTAGTGTAAAATGTGTGAATTGTTTGATTAAATATCCAAATCAATTTAATGCTTTTATATAAATAGTAACGGCCTAAATTTGCCTAAACACGAAGTGAAGATTGCGTAAATAAAGAATATCCCACCCAACGCTCCAAAAGTAAAGTTTCCACTATGATAATATTTGTACAATTATAAGAATGTAAAATATAAACATAAAACTCGAACTCTTCTTTTTGAGTGCCATTCTCGATAAATATTTCTGAGAACCTATATAAATGCTCGCGGTAAAGATGTTAGTAACAGATCAAGATAAATAGAATTTTCATTAAAAGCGGGCTCAGATAAAGTTGTAAAAAAAGTTATAAAGATTTCATCATTGCTCAAATTATTTATTTTATTATGTATTTATATATGTAACACCCGTCTTTTTAATTTGTGAAGGCCTTAAAAATTGATGGTGAATTTTTTCATCGGCCAATACAATGTTGTATTTATTCGTTATCAGTATAGTAAATTGAAGTACAAAATCGTCCAATATCAGTCACTAGAGATGCAAAACAGCAGCAAACCCAACTGTAAATAAATGGGAAGGACAAAATCATCCAAAAACCAATCCCTAGAGATGCAAAACAACAACAAATCTAAGGATAAAAATGGTCAATAACAGTGATAATAAAAATGGCAAACACAGACAACCATACTCATCCGATTAATTTAAGATCCATCCAAACGGATTTAGAATATAGCCAACAATAACATGGTCGTCTTTCATCCCATAATAAAATAGTCACATAAATCATGCATGGGGCATTACC
This sequence comes from Capsicum annuum, assembly GCF_002878395.1. Lineage (NCBI taxonomy): Eukaryota > Viridiplantae > Streptophyta > Magnoliopsida > Solanales > Solanaceae > Capsicum > Capsicum annuum. The sequence goes on from NC_061112.1 coordinate 104,367,915, forward strand.
AGAACAAGAATGAATGATGTTCATCGGAGAAATGTTAGATACACAAAATTTGGCCAGATCTGTAAACATTAAAATAAAACATTAGAGAAAAGTGAAAGGAGAAAGAGAGAGAGGGTATTATGGTGTTGCTGTGGTGGCACTGGCAGTGTTCACCGGTGGAGCCGTTTGGTCAGAGAAGATACGAGACGGGGAACGGCGGCTGGAGGAAGCGTAGGCTGGACGATCTTGCCGGCTGGTGCTGGTTGGGCGATGGGAAAGGGAAGAAGGGAAGGTGAAAGGAGGCTTTTTCGTCGACAGCAGCCGTGTTGGGCTTCTTCCAATCGGAGGACTGGTGGAACTAGTTTTGGTTGACCGGTGGCTTGGTATGGTTGTTGTTGGGTTTGTCTTTTAAAGAGAGAGAGGTCGTATGGTGGTGGCGGTGTTTGGCTGGAGGAGCTTTTTTACTGGTGGAGAACAGAGGGAGGGTCGACTATCACCGCTGTTTCGCCTGTTGGAGAGGAGAGAAGAAGGAGCGGAGTGGGCTGGCGACTTGAGAGACGGTTGCTTGGTGGGTGGCGGCAGCCATGGATATTAATAGGGAGAGGAAGAGGAATTTGAGGGTAGACAGAGAAATGGGAAAAGAATGTGACTGAATTGTTTTTTGTGTGTGTTAGTGCATGTATTGGGTAAAAAATTTACCCCTCCTCTATTTATAATTAAAGAAGAAGCCCTTTTTTTACAATAAAGAATTAATCCCTCTTATTCCCTGAAACATTAGTTAGACCACGAGATATTATCTAATAAATTTTTATTCTTTTAACTAATGTGCAAAAATTTTTAATCCAATGGATAAATAACTCAATTCGTCACTTCAAGTGTCACTTTTAAAGATGACGAGATCTTGATTTGACTGATTTGCTGCTTTGTGTATTAAAATAATTGAGCCGACATTATCGTTTGCAGCTCATCTTAAATAATGTACAAAAATATAAAATGTCGATGTGTAATGACAGAAAAATACAAATAACAAATATAATATAATTATCTTAAAAAATATATTATACTATAAACAATTAAAATTATAATATGTAAAAAAAAAATTACAGTGTTATGTCATGTACGAATGCATATAACTGTGCAAAAAATATTAAAATAATAATAAACTGATAACAATTTTAAAATTTACAAAATTAGGAATAATTATCAATTAATTATACAAAGTTAAAATTTAACAATAATTTGATAAAAAAAATCCTAAAAAATGATGATTATTGTTAATTTGCTAAAAAAATATAACAAATGTGTGAAAAATTACATTTTATGCACTTAAATGATCATAAAGCTTGAAAGTGCTAATTTTAATCACGAAGAGCCAAAATTGGGTGTCAACATATGTTCACCATGAAAAGTTCAAAGGAAAACCCACTTATCCAGATGCAATCAGTCTTTGTTTGATAATCACATGCTTGTCTGTAAATTCTTCATAAGATAGCCATTCCCCATTTATCTGGGGGATTGTTGGGTTTAAGTTGAATGTGTGAATGGAAAATGGAGGGAAGTGAGTCCAAACTAATCTGACAAGATGGTGAACTTCCTCAACTAACTTGTTCTTACAATCCTCGATGTAAGTAACACTACCCATGAACAACCTACTGAGGGCGTCTGCCACTACAATGGCCTTGCTCGAATAAAATAAAACACTCATATCATAATCTTTCAACAACTCTAACCATCTTCTTTAATGCAGATTCAAATCCTTCTACGAGAATACATACTGCAAGCTTTTGTGATCTGTGAACACATCAACATGCAGCCCATACAAATAGTGCCTCCAAATCTTTAAGGCAAACACAACAACTACTAACTCAAGATCATGGGTAGGGTAATTATTTTCATGTGGCTTAAGCTATCTAGAGGCATAGGCCACAACCTTATCCTTCTGCATCAACACACACCCCAAACCAACTCTGAAAGCATCATAGTACATAACAAACCTATCCGAACCATTTGGTAACGTCAAAACTAGGGTTGTGGTGAGTCAAGTCTTCAACTCCTGAAAATTCTTCTCACAAGAATCTAACCACTGAAACCTAACTTTCTTCTGAGTCAATCTGGACACGGGGGACGTAATAGATGAAAACCCTTCGACAAACCATCGGTAATAGCCAGCCAAACCCAAGAAACTCCTGACATCTGATGGAGAAATGAGTCTGGGATAGTTTCTCACCACTTCGGTCTTTTGAGGATCAATTCTAATGCCATAACCAGAAATAATATGAACAAGGAAAGCTACTGAACTTAGCCAAAATTCCCACTTACTAAATTTAGCGAACAAATGATGGGCTCTAAGAGTCTGCAATATTATTCTGAGGTGGTTTACATGATCATTTTTGTTACGGGAGTAAACAAGGATGTCATCTATGAAGACTATGACGAACATGTCCATGTACTGCTTGATCACTCGATTCATCAAGTCCATGAAGGCTGCTAAAGCATTTGTGAGACCAAAGTACATGACTAGAAACTAAGTGACCATATCGAGTTCTAAAGCTATTTTCAAAATGTCACTTTCTCTGACTCAGAGCTGATGATAGCCAAATCTGAGGTCTATCTTAGAAAAATAACTGGTGCCCTAAAGTTGGTCGAATAAGTCTTTGATTCTGGGAATTGGATATTTGTTTTTGATTGTGACTTTGTTTAACTGACGGTAGTTAATACACATTCGAAGAGAATCGTCTTTCTTATGCATAAACAAAATTGGTGCGCCCAATGGGGAAACGTTGGGCCTCCTAATGAATCCCTTATCTAGGAGATCTTTCAACTTTTTGAGTTCGGCTGGAGCCATTCTGTATGGAGGAATAGAGATAGGCTGGGTATCTAGAAAAAGGTTTATTTCGAAGTCGATTTCCCTTTTGGGAGAAACTCCGGAAAGATCTTCAGGGAATACATTTGGAACTTCCCTCACTACTAAATCTGACTCAAGATTAGGAGTCTCAGAATTGGAGTCTTTAACTCGGACAAGATGGTAAACAAACCCCTTAGATATCATTTTTCTCGCTCTAAGGTATGAAACAAGTTGACCCTTAAGTGTTGTGGTACTACCCCTCTATTCAAGGACTGGTTCATTCAGGAACTGAAAATAGACAACTCTATTTCTACAATTAACTAAAGCATAGCATAATGGAGCCAATCCATGCCAAGAATGATGTCAAAATTCGACATCACTTGCTCTACGAGGTTTGTTGAAGTAACTTTTTGAGACACCATAACCGGACAGTTTCTTTATACCCGTCAGACTATGATAGACTTACCCACTAGGGTAGAGACTGAGAAAGGATCAAATAGGATTTTAGGGTTGACTCTGAAGTTGATGGCTATGTAAAGAGTTACGAAAGACAGAGAAGATCCAAGACCTAACAAGGCATAAATATGTAAATAAAAGATTTGCAATATACCAGTAACCAAATCAGGAGAAATCTCCTGATCTTGTTGGGACTGAAGTGCATAGAGCCTGTTTGGGCGTTGCCCACTGGTGGCACTAGAAGCGGCACCCTGTTGAGACGGGCGACCGAACCGAACTCGAGGATGATTATACTGACTCTGTGAACCTACCTGAGGTCACTCTCTGATCCTATGGCCTGGATTACCGCACCCAAAACACACATCGCTGCCAGCCCTGTAGACACCCTGATGGTTTCTGCCACATTTCTGACAAAGAGGATTTGTTCGAGTATTGTTTGCACTACCCTGAGATTTAAAACTTGACGCCCTATCCTTATTATTATTCTTGAATTGGTCATCGGTATACTAGTTGAAGACGAAGCTGGGACTAAAGATTTTGGGTAAAACTGAGGACTGTTTCCACCTTCTGACTTTGGCTGAGCAAAACTGAAACTACCGGTTCTAGCCCTCTTGCTTTCCCTCTCTTTCTCCTTAGTATTTTGTTCCTTAATCTGCTGAGCATGGAACATCAACCTAGACAAGTCCATCTCTTTAATCAACATTGCGGTCCTACACTTATTGACCACACAGTCAGATACCCCAGACACGAACTTGCTCATCTTAGACCTGCTATCAGCTACTACATGAGGAGCATAACTGGCCAACTGAGTAAACTTGATGGAATACTCTTTCACACTCATGTTGCCCTGCTTCAGGTTGATAAAATCTAATACCTTAGCCTCTCTTTACTCCAATAAAAAGAACCTATCTAAGAAAGCAGTAGAAAATTCTTCCCATTCGATAGGCCCTGCATCCGCACCTCTCTCTACCTTCCACTACTTAAACCATGAATGACCTATATCTTGCAACTGATAGGTAGCTAACTCCACACCCTCACTAGAAGTTACCCCCATAATATCTGTTACCTTTTGCACCATGTCAAGAAATTCCTGTGGGTCCTCCTCAAACTTAGACCCTGAAAATGAAGGAGGGTTCATTCAGGTGAAGTCCCAAATTCTAGCTACAGCAGTATTGGCCATTGGTTAGCTTGAACAGTAGATGGTCGAACATTCTGAGATTCCATAGAATAGGCTAGGTGGTGAATGCTGCTCTGAATTCTGTGTGAGAAACATGCTCATCTAGGGGATCTTCCTGAATGGGCAGAGGTGCTGGCTGGTTCCTAGTCCTTTTTTACGTTAGTCTTTCTGGGAGGCATGTTTTGTAAATCGAAGGAAAAGTTAGATTAGACAGAGATTTTAACTTGAGCTCATGCTCACTCGCATGATACAAACACTGAAAGAAGGGAACTTTTCCTTAAATGCCTCGTAGCCTCTTGCCCATAAGTATGCGCTTCACATCCATGCAAAAGACTCTACTTGACACGACTTTCAGAATCCTTAGGACACTTTAGAACCTTAGGCTCTGATACCAAGTTTGTAATGCCCCGAGACTACACCCTGGGCATCACACGGTGCTTACAACCCCAAAGGACCACAAGCTAACCCATGACTGGTACCTGCTGTGAGCACTGAATAATAATCATGAAATATGTACAGAAGTAAAACTAAAAATGACATAAGGTTCATAATACTGAATCAATACTGAGTATATCTGTAGAATAACTGCTAACTGAAAATATCTAAAAGCCTCTAAACATCTAAAATAAAAGAGTTGATGGGATAAGCCCCAACTAACTCACAACTGCTTTCTAAAATGACTTAAATAATGCAATGACTAAATAAGTATCACGTCCTCGATGGATGAGGACTCACTACTACAACTGCAGCTGATCGACTGATCTAGCTAAGTACGATCAGGAACCCGAGCATCCGAATCCATGATATGAGACATTATAGTGCAAAGAGAAAGTATGCATCAGTACTTTAAATGTACTGGTATGCTATGTGAGGTTAGGCTAAAATGCTAAGGTTCATATGCATGACTAATAATAACAACTGAATATAGTGAAGTGACTAGATGCTAGTACATGCAAGACTGAGATTACTGAAGATAATGAACATGCAATATCAAGCATATATCGTTTGTCTAAATTAGGCTGAAACTGAAGTACTGAGTTTCTGATAACTGATTACTAATAACTAGAAGTTATGATCGTGTAGAACTGAACTGAGTTCTATACTGAATGTTGACTACTAAATACTGAATACTGAGTACTGGAACTGAGACTATAAGAGTTATCATCTAACTGACATAACCCATTTATAGACTGATTTGGGATCCAAACTGTAACCTCAGTTGGAAGAGTGTTAGCACTGTGCCACGGGTTACTAACACTAGCTGGATCAACCCTAATCTGGTAGGAAGACTCATGGGATGTATATGGTTACGTCAACCCTATTCTGGCAGAAAGACAATTTACCCTAAAATGGCTAGGTAGTTCTGTAACTCAGGGACTGCTACTAAGGGTCAAACCCTAAACTGACAGGAATTCCCCCATCCCTGGGTTCGCTCGATGTTGAATCCTACTCCTAACTGAACCAACACTGATCACTAGACTGTACTAATCTTGATTGAACTCACGCTGATTCTGTTAACTGTCCAAAATGCTACTGTACGAGATACTACGGGATCATTCTATTATGACTGGAAACTAAGTAAGCAGCTAATTTCAGGTATACAATATCCTCAGGACTCGATAGCATAAATAATGGAACCATATCATAAGTTTAAAACCATTACAATTAGGATTTCATGCACAATTTGTTCACATAGACATTTTGTCAAACACTTAGGGAGCATGGTTCTTGTACATGAGAAAGAATAACATGGGAATATCATGACTACATCATTTAACTCACAATTTATGGGTTATGACCTGGGGAGTACATAAATCAACATACATGCTAAATTATTTACTTGAAATTCATAATCTTCTTAGTTTTTAAACCCCCTACAATCAACACATACATGAACACAATTCAATTTAGGAATGCAATTCATAATTTAAATTCTCAAAAAGGATTCTTGAACTCCAAGGGTGGAAGGAACCCAAGGATGAGCACTAAACATACATTGATTTATGAATTTGTGAGAATTGATGGTGAATTCTTGAGATTTGATCTTGAATCTTGGAGGCTAGGATTTTGTTCTTGAAAGAGGGCTACTTTATTTTGAGAAAATTGCAAAAATAATGAGCAATTAGTGCTTTCTGAGACTTAAATCCCGTGTTTGGACGGAGTGGGGTGAGGAAAAATGACTTAAATGCCCTTAGAAATTAAAAAGCGAAACTGAACTCAAAATCCCAATTTTGATACTCGGTGCGATGTGGTGCAATTGTGTCAGGCCACTGGAAAAGGAACCATCCCGAATTTACCCAACGGCGCAACGCGGTGAAATCGCATTGAGCCACTGGAAATGGATAATTCTGAAATGGCACCTTGGCTCGATGTGGTGCCAATCGTGCCTCACTGGAAAGTGAAAAATGTGAAAATGCCCCTTGGAGTGACGCAATGTTTATCACGGTGACACACTAAAAAAGTTCAAACGTGAAATTGGCCATCACCGCGACGCAACCTTATCGTGTTGGGCTACTATTTTTAATTAAAAGTGTCATAACTTCTCACCCAAGTATCAAATTTAGGCAAAATTGGTATTGTTGGAAAGCTAATTCAATTTCCTACAATTTTTTGGGTATTGAAATGGAAAATTCTAAGTATATCAAAAGATATGCTCATTTGAAGTTGACTAAAGCAACATTCTTATCAAAAACTCAATCGGTAAAGAATATTTTGATCCGTCTAATAGCTGGAAGTTATTTGAGGCCTTAATATACATCAAACTTACTCATAACACTACCAAAAAACTATAATGTACTGTCTACGGGCTTGAAGCATGAAACTAACATTAGTTTAGTTTTTTGGGGTATTACAACTAAATTCTCCCACATTGGTGGGAGAAAGAAACTCTCATATGTTTATATGAGAAACACATCTCTACTTGGATAGAGCGACAAGAACAAAAAGGTGCCTCATGCCATCATCGTCGTCTCTCGCTCGGCTCGGCTTCGGATTTGGATTTGTCAATTGATAAATAAGATGAATTTTTTAGATAAATTTTATTTGATACTTGAAAAACAAGTGAAATTTAATCCAAAGAATCCAATAGAATGTTTTTCTCTATATGCGGGCGTATTTCGTACGCCATGCAAATGCATGCACAATGCACCTCGAAGGGATGCGACCCTTTGAGGTAAGAGGCACATTATTTCGCGTAGAAAAGTGATCTGCACGCGCACCTGGCAACCTGTGGACGCAGGTGTAGCGCAGAAGCTACTAGAATCTGCACAATGTCACCTGCAATTGCAGGTCAGGCGCAATACCAGCACATACTGGGCACAGGTGACGTGACTATACAAAAAATATTCCTTTTTCCTGAACCAATGCTTCCTTTTGGAAGGGACACCTTATGGCTATAAATACTTGATGTATTCCTCAGGTATACAAATGATTTTTTTCCAGCTAAAAACACTTCTTGTCTTCTAAAACTCTGTGTGATCATCTCCCGTCGAGTGAGTTCAAAGAATCCGATAGTTTTAGTTACCACTACTATCGGATTGTAAGCCATCTTATCCTGGGAGGAAAATTCCACAACCTCAGGTACTTGAGGGGAATTATTTCCTTAAGGACACTCTGTGAATTTGGGGGACTTGGCTTTAATTTCTATTTCATCTTATTTCTTAATAGAAACACACTTCTAGTGAAAGATCAATTTTGATCTTGTGTTGAAGGTGTTGAAACTTCTAGTTGTTCTTGAATAGTTATTCTTGAACTTGTGTTAAAGTTTAGTGTATAAACTTACAGATTTTCTGCACCTAAAACAACAGTACCTTGTTTAGTTTGAAAGGCAACTGAACCCTTCTACTGCTACACCATTTCCCATCCTAACTTTAGCTTTGAGTGACTTGTCAAGTGTATAAAACATAAGCTCATTATATGACATATGACTCACACCCACTATCTAGGAACCATTTGGATTGGTTGGTTATGTTTTCTTCATGAGTAGCCATAAATAAGCTTTCTTCCTTTTCTGACTCTTCAGTAAAATTTGCTTGCTGAACATGGTGTTGTTGTGGTTGATTCTGCTTGGCCCTGTAATTCTTCTCAATATGACCCATTTTTCTATAAAATCTGCATTGAATTAATGGCTTTCTTTTGAATCAACAATATTTTACAGTTGACGCAAAGTAGAAACTTTCCTTTTGTGAAGATTCTATCTATGACTTTCTCTTTGCTGCTTTATCTCCTTTTATCCTTCTATTGTCCTTCACAGGTTGCTTGCCTTTGTGCTTTTCTTGAAATGCCATTTCTTCTACTTCTTCATCTCTTATACTTGTTCTTTGCTCTTGGGCTTGCAACTTGCTAATCGGCTTTGAGACGGATAAAGTCTTCAAATCACAAGATTCTGCTATTGCTGAAATCTTGGACTCGAACCTTGCTTGTAAGCTTATCATCATCTTCTCCACCACTTTTGAATCTAGAAAAGTCTCACCAAATAATCTTATCTTGTTTACAATTTTCAGAAGTTTGGCAGAGTACTCTTTCATAGTATCTCCTCTTTTCATCCTTAACATCTCAAATTTTATTTTGAGAGTTAAGAGTTTGACAGTCTTCACTCTGTCACTTCCATCTAACTTTTCTTTTAGCTTCTCCTATGCTTCTTTAGGTGTTTCACAATCCATTATTCTTGTGAAAATCACATCTAAAAGTGCTGAATGAAGACAAGTTAGAGCCTTTGGTTTCTTGGACTTCGCATCTTCGTAATTCTTCATTTGTGTAACAGTTGGATGTGGTCCAAGTGGAGGGGGGTCATTTTCACTTTCAACTGCTTCCTATAGACTTAGAGCTTTGAGATAAGCCTTCATCTTGATCATCCATATGTGATAATTTTCTCCTGTAAACATAGGAGGGCCTGTACCCAAGAAGCTGTTGGATGTCATGTTACTGTCGTTCAACTCTCTTGGCTTAGAAGAACTGAAAGAAAAGAACTTATCTTTAAGCCTTCACAGATCCCTCAAGAAGAATGACTCTTGATACCACTGTTAGAATTTGGAACTAAGGAGAAGGAAAAGATAAGGGTAGCAGTTGCTTTCTTCATTCATACATCATACCAACATCTTACAAAAGACTCCAATTATAGCTACATAAGTCTTACAAGACACACTTCACATAGTATCTTACAAGACACACTTCACAAAATAAGGATTACCATTTATTTTTAAAAAAACTAAACATAATATTAAAAGAAACTATTAAACAAAAGACTATCTAGAAAAACTCATATTCTAACACTTCAAGATCATAAAGGCCTACCATTAAATCAATGACATGGCTATTGAAATCGTGACATCAACATGTAGGTTCCAAATCCAAGTGGTAGTATCATACCTCGAGAGTGACTTCATTTCACACTATCAATACTGGATTACCTGTTAGCTGCCTCGCCAGTTCAGAATTCGAACACAAAATGGCCAAAGAATCAATGAGTAATAATATAACTTCTACTGGCAAAAGAACTTATCTTTTCCTCTTGGTAAAGAATCTCCACTTCGAGTTCGACAAAGTGAAACAATCGATTGGATCATTCAAATCAAATAGCATTTATCTACGGTTAAGTCACATACTTAGGCGTAAATGTTTGGCTCTTATGTTGTTTAACTCTATGGGTCATCCTTTGTACGCTTAAGCTAGCATTTTTGAATGCTTCAATGTATTCAAAAAAACCTTGGAACAATTTACTTGCATCCAAATAGATAGATAATTAGGCTAGCTAGTGATGTGTTTTGAACTCTTTTTGTGAAAAATATTTATGGTATAGTATTTGGTGACCGAATCAAAAGTGCTGCTAATATGTTGAACCGATGAGAAAACCGAAGTCGGTAAAAACCATCAGATGCAACTCTGATGAAGCAAAAGAAATTGACAGATGAAGAGAACAGGGTTACCATATACTTAGTCAAAAATTTTCTTTAACTATGCAAAATTAAATGTTAGATTCAATGAAGAAAATAGAGAATCCAGAAGCACACACAAGCACACAGAGCACAAGGTATTCACCGGTAAAATATGTTGTTCACAGAAGCCATACTATGAAGAGGCGGACTTAGGCAGGAGGCTAGAGAAGATGAAAGAGAAAACAGCAGTAGAAGATGAGAATGAACAACGATCACAATAGCTGTAAAAAGATTGACAGAACAATAATACATTCTTCTCTGTTTACAATCTTCTTCTAAACTTCATCTTGTTAGGTCGATATCTTGAGATTAAAAAAATGAAAAAAGTAATAATATGGGAACAAGCGTCCATGGCCTGCTTCGCATAATTGAAACAATTGACACGAGCTTTTGAAATAATATATGTCAATGAACTTTCTTGGTAAAAAATCGTAGTATTTGGAGGGGATTTTCATCAAGTACTACAAGATGTCCCAACTCTTACAAGAACAGAAATGTTTAATGCAATTTTGTCAAAAACACATTCTTGACCTTTAATAGAAACAAGTTTAAAGAGAAAAAAAGTAAGAGGGCAAAGCAAAATCAAATTGCAGCAACCTTTTCCAACAAATAATTGTCAAAAACAACTAACATCTATTAGAAGTACTTCTTTCTTTTATTGGGTAAAAGAACATAATATTACAGAATACAAGAGTCACTATGGACTGTACAAGCAATAAATGACATAAAGAACAAATTAAAATTTTGGCAGTCACTGCAAAACCACAAACCAACAATTGACAACTTAAAGTTTGATAGAGTCAACAACCATGCCAATAATGTGAGGTTTTAACACTTTCTCAGGATGAGTGTATCCATCTTCGTTGTGTTTATATGTAACATCCACAAGCCGAGCAAGATTGAGAATACGAGATAAAAACTCCATAGCGATAGGAGTGGGCCTAAGCATTCCTTCATTAATATCCTTCCATCCTGACTCTCCCATTTCTTGAAATTTAGCCATTGCATCTTTTGTTGATACACTATAGTCTCTCATGTAGCACTCAATTCCTGTTGAAAGTTGTCCCCTATTTTTCTCAACCTGGAAAGGCAGTTAGATTAGGGGTTAGCTTTAATATTGCTTCAATTGTGGACAGAACATTCTATTTGTTCAAATATCATATGATGTTAAAACTTTATGAGATACAACTCATAGTAAATACCTCGTATGTGGCTATGTCATCAATAACTCGGCATATTGCCACACAACCTTCAAGAATTTTAGGATTTTTTGACAGCCACTCAAATTCTTGCTCTTTTGCATCCGTCATGCCCAAATACGATGTTGTGGCAAGGAAGTAGTAAGTGGTAGTTACAAATGCATTGCGTAGGTATTCAGAAGCAGGTGGCATATGCCCTTCAATAAACCATTTTGCCTCAATATTATAACTTTTTATCAGTTCTTTCATCTGTGAACACCAAGCATATGAATTCAAAGTGTTAAAAGAATTTTAACTTGAGTGCTTCTGTTTATATTCACAAAAAGAAGTTAGGAAAAAGGAAAGTCAGAAATGTATTATGGAAAAAAGTAAATTGATAGTTAGGTCGATGAGACTCACTCTTTCTTTTGCATAACAGACAACATGAGATCTTCCATCACTAGACATTTCCTTTTCATAATCCTCATAAAGATCTAGAATAGCTTTATAACTGATTTTCATGTAATCAGGGAGATGATCAATTTCGTTAATATCCCATCTGTTAGGTGACAAAATTAAGGTGAATTTAAGCAATTTAAAATAGCATAAATATAATGAACAAAGCTTGGTTTGGTCTTTTCATGATATTCACTTTCAAGGTACATCTGATTAAGTGAATCGTTGAAGTCCATACCTTTGTATGACATCCGTGTATGTGGCAAGTTCTTCAGTAGTACCATAAGCATCGTAGGTGTCATCCACAATCGAAATCATTGCTATGGTCTTAACGAGCATGACACGAGCTTGAGAATATTGAGGCTCATAATATACTCCTAATGCCCAAAAGTAGCATTCAACTACTCTATCTCTAGCATATGGAAGTGTGTTCACAAAATTCAAATCTTTCCACCACCTGCAGCATAACAAATTAACATTAGCTCCTGATAAATGATCAACCAAAAGGTTTTACCGTATTTAGTTATATATTCCCACCTTGATACTTCAGCAAGTTCTTGTTTGTGCAACATTTGGAGCAAGTTGTAATCCAACTTGGCAAATCGAAGTAACACATCACTCTTTGTTTCCTGTTTCTCGTAGATTGATGCGATGAAGAATCGAATCTCAATTCGAGGAATACCTTTGTGCAAGGATTGCTCAAGGGCATGCGTCACTTGCTCCTTAAGAGGAGAGTTCAAATGTGGAGCTGCGGACTGAAGATGAGTAGTGGAGAAAGCAAGTGCATCTTCTAAGATGTCTTCACCATGAATCCTTACATGTGAAGCTTCATACAAACTCAATAATCCCAAGACATCACTAGCAAGAGACTCCTTGAGTTTGCCATCTCCATTAAGGAATTTGGTGAAAATTTCTAATTTTCAAGGAAGAATACACAATATTAGCCTCCGTATCAAATGGATGATATATCTATATATATAATTACAACGATATTGAATTTATAGTACTTCAAGAGGTACTTACTTAGGGAGATTTTGTAACCATGTTGCCTAAGCAATCGAAATTGAAGAGCACAAGTGCATAGATCATCATTATTGTCATTGCTCTCAAAGTTTGAATTTTCTTTGTAAATCTGATTCAAAATCTCATTGATTTCTTTCTCAAAGTGATAGGCAATGCCAAGGCGTTCAATAACATCAATCAAATTCAACGTCTCAGCCAATTTCCTTCCGGTAGCTAACAAAATACTCCTTGTTTCTTCCTTCAACACTTCAATCTCTTGAGCATACCTTTGTTCAACCTATAAATATATTCAAAAACCAAAAGAAATCAAACTACATTGTCTAATAAAAGCAAAGAAGGTACTATGAAGAAAAGATGACGAATATTAATTAATTACCTGGTTGTCGATGGAGAAAGAAAGAAAACGATCACCCCATAGACTTGGAGAAAAGTCGGCAACGGGGCGAATGATCTCTTCTGCAATATGTTTCACAACATTATTTCCAACTACAACTGAGGTCATTGTTGCAACAAATAATAAGTGTGTTTTGGGTTTTTCGAAGTAAGAATGAAAGAAACTCTCAAGTTGATGAGATAACTGGTAGACAATGGACAAGTATTTATAATAGTGAGAGACGCCACCAACTTTGAAAACTGAAAGAGTGGAGTGATTTTACACCACACTTGGAATTTGTTTCCTTAAAAAACAGAATGAGCTTCAATATTTTAATCTTTTCCTATCAGTTGCCTCACTTGACCTTATACAGGAACATAGTCAAAAAGACGGTGTGTTTGCCATTTAGGGAGTTGATACAACTTCTTGTTGTTCAAGCTTGGCCAAAGAGTCTGAAGTTGCGACATTACTGCTTAGGTACAACTCCCTCATTTATTTTTATTTGTCACATTTCACTTTATGAAAAATCAACTTAACTAAACTTCAAAGCTAAACTGATGTGTATTAATTTAATATTTAAAATTTAAAATTTAGATGTTCAATAACTATATAAAAAATGTTATAAGTTGCAATCTTTCTCATATTAATATATATGATAAAAAAATACATTTTAAAATGTTAGTCAAAATTTTATGCAGCGCAGTTTAACTATCAATTAGCGAAAGGTGACAAGTAAAAATCAATGGAAAGAGTATATAACATATGTTTGATTTTATATATAATTGACAAACTTGGAACAACTTTGGATGTTCACAAGTAGACACTTAAACTTGTATAAAGTTCAACAGATAAAAATACAGTGTCTACTTGTGCATACCCAAAGTTGGAGGTCATGGATGTGATCTGAGCCCAAGTTAAGGGTATGTTTATATATTTATCTCCAATTTTAATACCTTCAAGAAAGATTTTGGAAAAAGAGCACTATTTTCATTTGGTTAATTATTTTAGTGAAATTAGCTATCTCCGAATTATTATCCTACGCGGAACGAGATATGAAAATAATAATCAACATAAGTCAAAATTGCTTCAACTTAGTAGGACCAATTGAATTCCAAGTTGGCAACTTAGACTTCAAGCCGCCGCTGAATTATTTTTTTATATGCATATTTTGACTAGTGAACAAACTATTATTATACTATTTGATTTCATTATTTCCATTATATAAGAGCACATACAACATAACTATGAAGAATCACCAAACATATTACTAACTCTCCCAAAATGCAATTCTTCAGCTTGGCTTCCATTTTCCTTTTTCTATTTTCCCTCTTTTTGTTAAGGAAATGGAAGAACTCAAATAGCCAAACCAAAAAATTGCCTCCAGGTCCATGGAAACTTCCTTTTATAGGAAGCATGCATCACATGGCTGGTGGACTTCCACACCGCGTTCTTAGAGATTTAGCCAAAAAATATGGACCGCTCATGCATCTTCAGCTTGGTGAAGTTTCTGCAGTTGTTGTAACTTCTTCTGAGTTGGCTAAACAAATACTAAAAACTCATGACCTCGCATTTGCATCTAGGCCTAAACTCTCGGCCATGGATATTATCTGTTATGATAGCCGCGACATTGTCTTTAGCCCCTACGGTGAGTGTTAGGCGATTGACCTAAATTTTCATGGATTTTGCTTCTTTTTTTTACTGAATGACAAAACATTTTCCATAACTGGTTTGCTTTCCTAAAAGATGTATAATCTATACATATGTATATCTTCCATATAACTTGAGGATTTTTCCTTCTCAATTTATGACATCCACAATATAATTCTTAAAGGAGTCTTGTTTAGGAGGAGAACATAAACCACAATTTTTCATATAGATGTAGGTAATTAATATAACAAAATAGTTAATGTAACAAACCATGTTACATTGTTATTTATCTTCTGATATATTTCTCTTCATCGTCTTGCTTATGATCATCCAAGAATTGTTCTGTTAGGCTTTGCATGACACCTGACAATTTCTATCTTAACAGGTGAGTATTGGAGACAAATGCGTAAAATTTGTGTCATGGAACTACTGAGTGCAAAGAATGTCCGGTCATTTAGCTCAATCAGACATGAGGAAGTTAATCGTCTCATTGAATCTATCCGATCATCTTCATCTTCTGGTGACCTAATTAATTTTACAGAAAGGGTCATTTGGTTCACAAGCAGCATGATATGTAGATCAGCATTTGGGCAAGTCCTAAAAGAGCAAGACGAATTTATAAAACTAATTGGAGAAGTGGTAAGCTTAGCAGGAGGCTTTGATGTGGCTGACATCTTCCCTTCATACAAGTTTCTTCATTCTCTCAGTCCAGCAAAGCAAACACTTCTAGATGCTCACCGTAAAGTAGATGCAATTGTTGAGGATGTCATTAACGAGCACAAGAAGAATCTCGAAAATCACAACAGTGATGATGCATTAGGAGGTGAAGACCTAGTTGATGTCCTACTAAGACTTATGAAGGATAGAAATCTTCAGTTCCCCATCACCAACGATAATATCAAAGCTATTATTGTTGTAAGTATTGAATATTATGCTTGTTCTCACTTATTTAACCATATAGTACTTCCATATCCATTGCCATATATTCATAAAAAGATTAATTACAAAGAATTTCTGGTCAGTAATACAAATCTAATTTGATGTGTAATTAAGAGATTTGCAAAAACTTTGTTGTAAAACTCAGTCACTAAAGAAAAGTTAGTTCAGGAAAGACCATGTGCAACAGTCATAATAACTTGGCTATAAATTGCAGGACATGTTTGCTGCGGGAACAGAAACTTCATCAACAACAACTGTATGGGCTATGGTTGAAATGATGAAAAATCCAAGCATACTCGCCAAAGCACAAGCAGAAGTGCGAGAAGCCTTCAGAGACAAAGCAACATTCGATAACATTGATGTGGAGGAGCTGAAATACTTAAAGTTAGTTGTTAAAGAAACTATGAGATTTCATGCACCAGTTCCACTTTTGGTCCCTAGAGAATGTAGAGAAGAGACTAACATAAACGGCTACACTATTCCAGTGAAGACCAAAGTCATGGTTAACGTTTGGGCACTGGGAAGAGATCCAAACTATTGGGATGATGTAGAAAGCTTTAAGCCAGAGAGGTTCGAGCAGTGCTCTGTGGACTTTGTTGGTAATAATTTTGAATATCTCCCCTTTGGCAGCGGGAGGAGGATGTGTCCCGGGATGTCATTTGGTTTAGCTAATGTTTATTTGCCGTTGGCTCAATTGCTTTATCACTTTGATTGGAAACTCCCTACTGGAATGGAGCCAAGAGACTTGGATGTGACTGAATCAAGTGGAGCCACTGCCACCAGAAAAAATGACCTTTATTTGATTGCCACTCCTTATCAACCTTAATGAAATCAACTTTTTAAAGTTCCTTTTATTATAGTGAGGTGTTTGAAATAAAAAAGTGCTATTTCTTTTAATATATTGTAGTCTTCTGAGATTATCAAGTGTTAAATTTCTCACTAGAATGATTTTGTATGACACATTTCGTGTATTATATTTTCCATTCTTAAAAATCTTGGTGTCTTAATACCCTCTTGTTCTTTTTATTTATGCTGATTATTGTTTCTGTACATATTATTTTGTAAAGGTGATATTATAGCCATTACAAAGAATGGTCCATTGTCGTTTTAGTGCCCCCATCTCACAAAAGAAAATTATGAGAAATGGCGTCTATGTATGAAAGTCATTCTTGGCTCTTCTTGGCTCTTAAGATCTGTGGAAACTTGTATTCAAAATAAAAGATGTCTTGACAAATACAAGGAAGTAAACTTCTGCGATATGGAGGCATGACCTTGCTATAGCAAGAAAAAAAGGATTTACAACATCTCAACCTGCACAGTGGGCTAGTCCATTCTGTATTCAAAAAGTTTGGCTACATCTGGAAAATAAGAGTATAACAAAACTGTGTAACCTAAAGTTGCTCCTCTCCAATAAACAAAAGTACAATTAAGACACGAGAGGAATCAACTACTGAGAATAACAGGTTAGGAAAAGTGTTGATAGAGCATCAGCTGTTTGGTTTCCTTCCCTATAACAGTGTTGAAAGAGAACTCCTTGACGGTTGGAATATGAATTGAGTCTTTCATGACTTGGCATAGATGCCATGGTGGTTTGGTTCTCTCCTTAAGCATATCAATAATCAACATAGAGTGGCTTTCCACAATGATGCTGTGCATCGAGTTTGCTTGGCACCATTTGAGAGCATAAAGTAACCTCTGCCTAGCACAATAATTTGATCCCTGAGGGATCTGCTTTGGAAAGGCCATTATCAAAGATCCCTAAGAATTCCTCCTGCTCCAGTTTTTCCATTGGCTTGTAAATTTCCGTTAGTATTAAACTTGAGCCAACCCGGTTGAGATTTATGCCACTTAACCAAAACCGTGGTAATTCTAGGGACAGCACTATGTATTTTGTTGCAATTTTCCAGCCAAGAATTGCATATTGGGAAGCCGTCAGCTAGTTTTACTCAATGCCCATCGCAAATATGACATTGAAAAAATGGACTAAATGAATTACCCCCATATCGTGACGCTGGCTTGCTTTCCAAAGTTCCCAACAAACAACTAGAATGATTTTGAGCATTTCTCTTAGAATATGAAGTTTTTCTAGATAGTGTTTTGTTTAATAGTTTCTTTTAAAATATTATGTTCAGCTTTTTAAATGAATGACAATCCTTATTTTGGGGAATGTGTCTTTTGAGAAAGTGGTTGGAAGATATGGTCCTCTACCAACTTTGTAAGGCTTATGTAGCACTATGTTTGTGGTCTTTTTGTAATATGTATATATGAATGAAAAAGCCACTGTTGATCCTTATATTTTTCCTTCTCTTTAGTTTTAAATTCTAACAGTGTCAAGAGCCATTCTTTTTGAGGGATTTGTGAAGGCTTAAAGATAAGTTTTTTCTTCAGTTCTTCTAAGCTGAGAGAGTTGAGTAGCAGCAACATGGAATCCAGCACCTTCTTGGGTTCAGGTCCTCCTATGTTAACAGGAGAAAATTATCACATATGGGTGATAAAGATGAATGCTTATCTCAAAGCTCTTAGTCTATGGGAAGCATTTGAAAGAGAAACTGATACCCCTCCACTTGGACCAAATCCAACCGTTTACACAAATAAAGAATTATGAAGATGCAAAGTCCAAGAAACCAAAGGCTCTCACATGTCTTCATTCAACACTTTCAGATGTGATTTTCACAAGAATAGTGGCACGTGAAACACCTAACGAAGCATGGGAGAAGCTAAAAGAGGAGTTCGACTGAAGTGACAGAGTGAAAACTATCAAACTCTTAACTCTCAAAAGAGAATTTCAGATGTTGAGGATGAAAGAAGGAGATACTGTGAAAGGGTACTCTGCCAAACTTTTGGAAATCGTAAACAAGATAAGATTATTTAGTGAAACTTTTCCAAATTCAAAGGTGGTGGAGAAGATGATGATAAGCTTACCAGCAAGGTTCGAGCCCAAGATTTCAGCAATAGAGAAATCTTGTGATCTGATTAGAATTTGGAGCTAAAGAGAAGGAAAAAAGATATGGAGCAATGGTAGCTTTTTCATTCATTCATGCATACATACCAACATCTTACAAAAGACTACACTTATAGCTACATAAGTCTTGCAAGACACATTTCACATATTATCTTACAAGACACGCTATCTTACAAGATACACTTCACAAAATAAGGACTACCATTTATTTTAAAAAAAACAAACAAACAAAATATTAAAAGAAACTATTAAACAAAAGACTATCTAGAAAAATCTCATAGTCTAACACTCCTTCTTGAGATTTTTCTTGGATACTCCCAGCTTAGCCCTTAGAACTTCAAATTTCCACTTAGGAAGAGCCTTGGTCAAAATGTCTGCAATCTGCTGATCGGAGAATCAATGAACAAGATTAACTTCGCCATCCTTCTCTTTTTGCCTGATAGCGTGAAACTTCACATTTATATGCTTGCTAAGACCATGTTGCACTGGATTTTTGGTCATAGAAATTGCTGACTTGTTTTCAACCTTTATGACAGTAGCTTCAATTTGATTTTGCTCTAGATCACATAGATTTTTTTGTAAACATAGAGCCTGATTAGTTTCACCAGCAGCAACGATGTATTCTGCTTCTCCAGATGATTGAGCAACCACATCTTGCTTCATTGAATTCCATGAGAACATGCCTGAACCAAGTGTAAAAGAATATCCAGAAGTGCTTTTCATATCATCAACACTTCCTTCCCAATCACTATCTCATAACCCATCAATTGCCCTTACTTTTCCCTTTTAAACCAAATACCATAATCAATAGTCCCCTTGATATACCTCAATGTTTGTTTAGCAATACAAAGATAAACTTGACTTGGAGAATGCATAAACCTCAACAAAAACTAGTCGCGAATATGAGATCAGGTCTTGTTGCTGTCAAATATAGTAAACTACCAATTAGACTCCTATAAACTGTTGGATCAGCCCTATCACTTACTTTATACTTTGAGATCTTCTTATTATGAACTAGTGGAGTCGATATAAGCTTACACCTCTCCATATTGAACTTCTTAAGAATATCCCATGCATATCTTCTCTGGGAAATGAGGATTCCATCAGTATCTTGATGAGTCTCCATTCCTAGAAAGTAATTCATTTTACCCCATTCTGACATATCAAATTTGGTCTCCATTTCTTTCTTGAATTGATTCACCATAGCTTCATTATTTTTGGTTGCCAGAAGATCATCAATATAGAGTGATACCACAAGCACATCTCCATATTTAGCCTTTTTCACATACAAAGTGGCATTATTTTCACTTCTTATGAAGCCACAGTGAATGAGATGATCATCGATCTTATTGTACCATGCTCGAGGAGCTTGTTTTAATCCATACAATGCCTTATGTAATCTATAAACTTTATCCTTCATTCCTGCAACTTGAAAGCCTTCTAGTTGGTTGACATAAATTTATTCCTGCAATGGTCCATTTAAGAATGCCAACTTCACATCCAGATGATACAACTTCCAATTTTATTGAGATACCAAAGCAAATAGAAGTCGTATCACATCATGTCTTGCAATAGGTGCAAATGTGTCTCCATAATACAAACCTACAACTTACGCGTAACCTCTCATAACAAGCCTTGCTTTGTATTTATTAACTGAACCATCTGGATTAAGTTTGATTCTATAAAACCATTTCACCCCTATTATATTTCTGTCTTTGGGTTGATCAATCAAATTCCAAGTATCATTCTTCTTTATCATACCAATCCCCTCCTTCATGGCTTTAATCCAAACTTTATGTTTTGATGCTTCTTGATAGATATTGGGTTCCAAGATTGCAATATTGCATCTTTCATATATCTCAGAAAGGGACCTTGTATTCAAAATTGGCGAATCAAGTGAGGATTCACCATCTGAATCTTCAGCTTCTTCCAGATTTTCAGAGCTAAATGATTGTGTTTTAGGTAGCGGTTGCAAGTTTAGAT
Source organism: Capsicum annuum (assembly GCF_002878395.1). Taxonomy (NCBI): domain Eukaryota; kingdom Viridiplantae; phylum Streptophyta; class Magnoliopsida; order Solanales; family Solanaceae; genus Capsicum; species Capsicum annuum. Next base: position 104,388,866 of record NC_061112.1, read on the forward strand.
AACCTACATTTTATTTCTTAACTTGCTCCATATCCCAATTCCAATAAGCCTGCTCATCCACTACTTCATCTCTTCTAATAGAAGTATTTTTTATTTGGAAGTTGAAAACTCTATAACCCTAGGCTTGCGATGAAGAACCAATAAAGATCCCTAATTCACCTTTCGATTCAAATTTGCTTTTTCTGAAGAAACATGAGAATAGCATATTAAACCAAAGATTTTTAGGTGCTTGGCATATGGTCTTTTTCTACTCCATGCCTTAATAAGAGTTTTATCACCCACAACTTTAGTTGGCATCCTATTCAACAAATAAACTGAAGTAGAAACAAATTCTTTCCAAAAACTTTGCGGTAGTTTCTTTTCAAGCAACAAACATCTAGACATTTCAACTATCGTCATGTTCTTCCTCTCTGAAATTCTATTTTTTTCTGGTGAATAACTTACTGTCAACTTGTGATCAATCCTTGCATCTTCACAATACTTATTGAACTCATTTGAAGTGTATTCACTTCCATTGTCTTACCTCAAAGCCTTTAGCTTACAACCACTCCGTCTTTCAACAAAAGCTTTAAACTTCTTGAAAATTGATAATACTTAAGACATGTTACTTAAAAAATACACCCAAGTCATCTTTGTTAAGTCATCAATAAACAACACAAAATATTTGTTTTGACCCAAGGATGATGTCTTCGTAGGTCCACATACATCAGTGTGAACAAGTTCAAGTTTTTCAGTTGCCCTCCAAGTAGAACTTTTAGGAAATGATTTCCTGTGAACCTTACCTATCTAATATGACCTACAAACTTATTTAGATAGTGAGATCTTAGGTATATCCTTAGTCAAACTTTTCTCATACATAGATTTCAAAGTAGCATAGTTAAAGTGCCCATATCTTCTGTTACATAACCATGAATTATACAATCTTACAAAATTAGAACTATCAAACTTTTCATCTGCTGGAAAGATCCTATCCACCATTTCTACTTTTTCAATCAAAATATCATCAGTATCAAAAATCAAATAATGCTTCCCCTTACAAAGTAAGGAGTAACCTTTAGACATTATTTAGCCAACACTCAATAGGTTACATGCTAAAAAAGAAACATACAATACATCATGTATAAGCTTTGTACCTTGTTTAGTTTGAAAGGTACCCTTTCCATGTGCTTCTATTATTGCACCATTTCCCATCCTAACTTTAGCTTTAAGTGACTTGAAAAGTGTGTGAAACATGAGCTCATTATATGACATATGATTCATGTACCCACTGTCTAGGAACCATCTGGATTGGTAGGCTGTGTTTTCTTCATGAGTAGCGATAAACAAGCTTTCTTCCTTTTCTGAATCTTCAGTGAAGTTTGCCAGCTGGACATGGTATTGTTGTGGTTGATTTTGCTTGGCCCTGCAATTCTTCTCAATATGACCTATTTTTCTAAAAAATTTGCACTGAATTGATGGATTTCCTTTGAACCAACAATGCTTTTCTTGATGGTTGGTTCTTTTACAGTGGATGCAAGGTGGAAACTTTCCTTTCTGTCAAGATTCCATCCATGGATTTCTCTTTGTTGGTTTATCTCCTTCTATCCTCCTATTGTCCTTCACAGGTTGTTTGCCTTTGTGCTTTTCTTGAAATGCCACTTTTGCTACTTCTTCATCTCTTATACTTGTTCTTTGTTCTTGGGCTTGCAACTTGCTAATTAGCTCTGCAACGGATAAATTCTTCAAATCACAAGATTCATCTATTGATAAAATCTTGGACACGAACCTTGCTGGTAGGATTATCATCACCTTCTCCACCACCTTTGAATTTGGAAAATTTTCACCAAATAATCTTATCTTGTTTACAATTTCCAGAAGTTTAGCAAAGTACTCTTTTACAGTATCTAATCCTTTCATCCTTAACATCTCAAATTCTCTTTTGAGTGTTAAGGGTTTGACAGTTTTCACTTTGTCACTTCCATCAAACTCCTCTTTTAGATTCTCTCATGCTTTTTTAGGTGTTTGACAAGCCATTATTCTTGTGAAAATCACATCTGAAAGTGCTGAATGAAGACAAGTGAGAGCTTTTGGTTTCTTGGACTTTGCAACTTCATAATACTTTATTTGTGCAATAGTTGGATTTTGTCCCAGTGGAGAGGGATCATTTTCACTTTCAACTACTTTACATAGACTAAGAGCTTTGAGATAAGCCTTCATCTTTATCACCCATATGTGATAATTTTCTCCTATAAATATAGGAGGGCCTGCACCCAAGAAGTTGTTGGATGCCATTGTTACTGCTATTTAGCTCTCTCAGCTTAGATGAACTAAATAAAAAACTTATCTTTAAGCCTTCACAGATCCCTCAAGAAGAGTGACTCTTAATATCATTGTTAGAATTTGGAGCTAAAGAGAAGGAAAAAAGATAAGGAGCAGCAGTAGCTTTTTCATTCATTCATACATACATACCAACATCTTACAAAAGACAACACTTATAGCTATATAAGTCTTTCAAGACACACTTCACATAATATATTACAAGACACACTATATTACAAGACACACTTCACAAAATAAGGACTACCATTTATTTTAAAACAAAACTAAACATAATATTTAAGAGAAACTATTAGACAAAAGACTATCTAGAAAAATCTCATAGTCTAACAGACTTTGTGCTGATTAGCACAAAGTCATTGCAAGCCCAAGAATAAAGATCAACCATAAGAGATGAAGAAGTAGCATAAGTGGCATTTTAAGCAAAGAATAAAGGCAAGCAAATTGTTAAGGACAATACGAGGATGGAAGAAGATAATAGCAAAGAGAAATCCATGGACGCAATCTTCTCAGAAAGAAAAGTTTCCACCTTACATGCACTGTAAAAGAACCAATCATCAAGAAAAAGGACTGTTGCTTCTAAGGAAAGCCATCGATTCAATACAAATCTTTTAGAAAAATAGGTCTTTACAGGGTAAGCAGAATCAACCACAACAACACCATGTTCATCAGGCAAATTTTACTGAAGTATAGGAAAAGAAAGAAAGCTTGTTTATAGCTATTCATAAATAAAATGCAACCAACCAATCCAAATGGTTCCTTGACAATGGATGTAAGAGTCATATGTCATATGGTGAGCTCATGTTTATACACTTCACAAGTCATTCAGATCTAAAGTTAGGATGGGAAATAGTGCAACAGTATAAACAATCAAAAAGGTTCAGTTCCCTTTCAAACTAAACAAGGTACAAAGTTTATACATGATGTGTTATATGTTCCTTGTTTAGCATGTAACCTATTGAGTGTTGGCCAAATGATGTCTAAAAGCTACTTATTTTTTAAGGGAACACATTGTTTGGTTTTTTATTTTGATGATACTTTGATTGATAAAGTAGAAATGGTGGATAGGATCTTTCTGGTAGACGAAAAGTTTGATAGTGCCAATTTTGCAAATTGGACGATTCATGGTTATGAAACAAAAGATATGGGAATTTTAATTGTTAGAGTGCATACCCTACTGATTTTAATGTTTTACTCTATTAGTTTCCTATCAGTAGAACAAGTAAGCCAACGTGGTTCACTTACGTAGAGTAAATATGAAGACAGTATTTTTACGTGGAAAACACTCGGCTTAAGAAAGGTGTAAAAATCCATGACCTGTACCTCTACAAGATTTAACCCCAACTTCACTAAAACTCTTGAGACTCAATAATCAACAAATTACAAGACTCTTGTAAACTAGGAATTAAACTTCTGACTCCTATTTCTACAATAACACAAATCTTCCCAAGATAAGTGTTCCCAAGTCTTCAAGCTAGTAAACTGATTTATTGATTGAAACTTTTTTTTAGTGCATAAGTGAAACTCTTTTTCACAGTTTCTTCTATTTAATCCAACTCCTAATGGAGTCCTTTAGATGATGCAGTCTTCTTTCTTTAATAGGACTCTCAGTTAGTTTCACTCCATGTTATCGTTTATCTCCTTGCTGGGTAGGACTCCTTTATTTGATTAATCTTCAAGTGTCGTATTTATATTTTCCTCATTTTTCTACACATGATAAGTGTTGACAGTATAACTAATTTTTTTTGCTTATCCACTTCTGACTTCAACCACTTTAGTTTATCATGCCCGTAACTATTATTTCTTCACTTGTATGGACCAATATGCATAACTTATTTCATTCATATATCCGTCATCAAAACTTCAGTTCCCTAACAAATGCCCCTTTTTTGATGATGACAAACTAAGCAGCACAACATCCATCACAAAATCCTGACACACTAAAATAAAGGAATTTAAAAAAAAAGAACATAAAATGAAATAGGTTAGTCAATTGAGTTATAAGCATTGCACAATCTATTCTTCTCCCTTTTGATATCATCAAAAAGCTGGGCCAAAAAGTGAAATTTTTAATAATCCATGGCCACTGGGGCTATCACTAAAACAAACAAAATTCAGAGCAAAAGAACACTTATGCATTAAGAAAAATAGGAACATAACACAATGAAGAAAGTGAGTCCATTTCATTTAAGAGCAAGATAAAAATAAAATTACCTAAAAAATAGCCAAATAGATAACAAGCTAGCCAGTGAAGAAAACAAAAAGAACAGACTTAAAGGACTAAGGAGGCAACTAAGTAAAGGAAGCAGAGGGAATAAGGTTAGTAAACTTTTGCACGATTTCATTATTTGTGGCTCTTTAACTCTCATGATCAATGGTGGCTTGAAGAGAAATAATCTGAGCTTGAAGTGCCTATTTTTCAGCATCATGAGTTGCTTGAGAAGCTCCAGTTCAGCATGAGCAACCTCCAATTTGGCAGTCTTAGCAGCAAGAGCATTATGTAACGGTTGCGCAGGGTTATCAGCACTCCTCGTAGAAACAGGTAACTCCATATGGTTCACAATCCCAATGACATCCTTAGTGGTTTGCAGAGACCACACTTTAACAGGCACGTTGAAGTCTTAAAAAATAAGAGTAAGCCAGAACTTATATGGCAGGGCATGGCTATTCACATCTTAAAGTATGACCCATTACATGCGCTGAATCATAAGTTGAGGAAGGTCAATCTGTACTTCAGTGTCAAGTAATTCATGAGAGTAAGATCAAGGAAATTGCCATAGTCCTTCGTTCTTTTCGAGGAAGAAGTATCTTAGACTACATCAAAGTAAACTGATAGAGTGGGGACATCTCTCAATTAAGAACTCTGTGATGAGTGACAAGATGAGGATTTCTGGAAAATTTGCGAGATATATCAAGGGAAGATGCCAGATTATCAAGCAGAGGCTATATGACTTTGACATAATGACCCCAACCCCCTATAGGAATGTACAAGATTCAAGCAAGATCAATAGCAAAGAGATTAATGGTGATCCCATGAACAGCGATTGAGAATATTTCCCCAATAGCTACCCCATTAGTATAGAACTTATAAAATTCATCTTTTCCAAACTTACATAGGAGATCACCTTGAAGAACCAAGTGTGACCACCCCTGACCTCCAATTTAGATACCAAGACAGCCATCTTAGGTCCCCAAAACCAGTGAAAACATGTTCTCTAGCTAACTTGCATTTTTTAAAGTGAATAATATGAGCCAAATGAGAGGCACGGTTAGTAGAAGTATCCTTATCAATATTAAAATCGAGATCTAGCTCAGTAGAGAGAGCAAGAAGAGTATTAGAATTAGAGGAGTCCAAAGGAATAGGTTGGGAAACTTGTTTCTAGGAAGAAGTAGAGGATTTTTAGAAAGAAGATTTGGAAGAGGAGGAAGATTTTGAACTAGTGATAGACTTTGGTGTGCACAGAGGAGGATTAAAAATAGAGGGTTTCGGAATAGTGTGTTTCACCATCTTGCCTTTACGCATAGAACAAAGCAGCACATCTGGAGAAGAGAAAGGAAGAGGAAGGGGAGCAGGTGTAACTATTCATTTCCTCTTGCTCTCTTGAAGAGATTTAGCAAGGTATACGTCTTCCTGTTGTTTCCTTAGACGAGTATGAAGAGTTCTAGGAATGGGTATAACAAGACAAGGTTCCACAAAATCATGGTCCTCAACAACAATCGTAGAGAAAGAATGTTTTCTTTTTGATTGAGATCTTGACTTTCTTGGAATTAAGTTAGCAATAGGAACATCATCAGGTCAATAATTTGGAGAGAAATCAGAGCTGGTGGAGTGGGTTTAGGAGAAAATGAAAGATTAGAAGAAAGTTTAGCAAAAGGGTTTTTAAAAATTTTGAAGAAGGCAAAATTGGATAGTTTAATGGGAATGATAATTGGAATAGAAGAGATTTTGTTGGCAATGGGGAGGAGGATGATTTTATTGTGAGGTGAAGTAGTAGAGTCATGGAGGTTTGATAAATCAGAGGAAGAAGAAGATGTCATGGTTAAGAGGAAATGTGAGATCTTGATTTTTACTTGGGAGAGTGACTGAATGATGAAGTAGAAGAGGGAAACATATTTAAGGAAAAGAAAAGTAAGTTGAAGCGAAGGAGGTCTGTATTTGGTGAAGAAACGTAATGATAAAGGTGTGCAGTGGTGATGGGAATGCGGTGGCAGCTTTTTGAAAAAGAAGGACTCTTGGGTTTTTTTGGAGGTTTGGGGAGTAACAAAGAACCATGTAGCATACCTGTTTCTCTTTATGCAATTTTAGGTAAAATGTAATCGTACCTCAACTTTGTGAACAAGATGTACAAAATTGCTTGAGTGTTCTAGCATCTCTGCAAAACCAATACATGAATGAGTCAGTTTACTCAAAAATCTTGGAATTAGGACACGCAACTAAATGTGTAAGACTGAATTAATCAACAACCACTTAAGAGCACATTGTCTTTTCTAGTCAATCATCGAGGGAGATTTATGAAATTTTAATCATCCCCAAGGCTAATCTATTCTTTTCAAAATGTTCTTTGTCTAATGCCTTAGTGAATCTATCAGCAATTTGATCTTCAGTAGAATAAAACATGATTTATATAAAACCTTTTTCAACATTATCTCTAAGAAAGTAATGTTGAATATCAATATGTTTATTTCTTTTATGTTGGACATGATTCTTGGAAATATTAATAGCACTTGTACTATCATAAAAAATGGGAACACAAACTACATCCACCCCAAAATCCATGAGTTGTTGTTTAATCCACAACAAATATGCACAACACTATCCAATATCAACATACTCAGCCTCAGCAGTAGATAGAGCTACTGAGTTGTGCTTCTTCATAGACCAAATTAAAAATGATCCAAGAAAGTGTGCCATCCTAGTGGTGCTCTTCCTGTCTACTAAATAGCCTGCATAGTAAACATCAGAATAACCCACCAAGTTAAAATTTCTACCTTTAGGATACCATAGGCCAAGATCAGTTGTTCCTTTGAGATATCGAAAAATTCTCTTCACAAATATCAAATGAGATTCTTTAGGATTTTCCTGGAATCTTGCACACAATCCCATACTAAATACAATGTCAGGTATGCTTGCTGTGAGATAAAGTAAGGATCCTATCATTCCTCTATATAATTTTTGCTCCACATCAGGACCTATTTCATCCATATATAGCTTGGTGGCAGTAGCTATTGGTGTACTGGTCTCTTTAGCTTTCTATATGGAAAACCTTTTAAAAAGTTCCTTGATGTACTTCTGTTGATGTATCATGGATCCAGAGGTTGTTTGCAAGCCCAAGAAAAAATTTAGCTCACCCATCATACTCATCTCAAACTCACAACTCATGAGTTTTGCAAAGTCATGGGTCATATTCATGTTTGTACATCTAAATATGATACCATCTACATAAACTTGCACCACTAACAAATCTTTTCCATTAGTTTTTAAGAAAAAAGTATTATCAATCTTACCTCTAGTATGGCCATGCTCTAAAAAAATTTTTGACAATCTTTCATACCAAGCTCTGAGAGCTTATTTTAGGCCATACAAGGCCTTGTCAAGCTTATACACATGATTAAGAAACTCCTTACTCTCAAAACTTAGTGGTTGTTTAACATACACCTTCTCCTTGAGAATGTCATTCAAAAATGCACTCTTAATATCCATTTGGTAGAGAATGAATTCTACATAAGCAACAAAAGCTACAGGAAGCCTAATTGCTTCAATTCTAGCTACATGAGCAAAAGTCTCATCAAAATCTATGCCTTCTTCTTGATTGTATCCTTAGACCACCAGTCTTTCCTTATTCCTTGTAACTGTTCCATGCCCATCGACCTTATTTTTGTACACCTACTTAGTCCCAATCACTGTTCTACCTTTTGGAAGAGGTACTAAGTGTCATACTTTGTTTAACTCAAACTGGTTTAACTCCTATTGTATGGCTATGATCTAGTCAGCATCAAGAAGTGCCTCATTCACCTTCTTTGGTTTAATTTCTGACAAAAATGCTTTGAAAGCACATATGCTCCTTAACCCTGACCTTGTAGTGATCCAGAAGTGAGATCAGTGAATACATTTTCAATAGGATGAGATCCTTGATACTTGTATCCTTTTGGAAACAATCCTTGTAAAGTACTAGAATTACTGTGATTATTTTGAGTTGGGGTGGTTGGTGGTTCAGTTCCCCCTATCAGTGTGCCTGCAGCATCAATTCCCTCTGTCGAGGTGCCTTTATGTTTAACACCTTTAGGTGATGGACTATGTTGAGCAACCTGTTCCTCAATATCACTTTCTTTCTTTTTCTACCCCTGCTTTGAAGTATCATTGGTCCACACAGAACCATATGGATCAGGTCCAGGAACTTAGTTGTGCTGATATGGTTCTTGGCTTTAATTATGGATATATGAATAATTATGGATATGAACTTAGGAGAGTGAGTGTTGGACCTGAGCCTTGGCATATGTAATTGAAGTGTAAAAGAGTCCCTTAATACACCCAAATCAGCCCATAAATTACACTAGATGGGTGCCCACTCTTTGAAGGGCCTTTTGGTTATTTTAACTTATATTTTATAATATCTATTAAAGGAACATTGTAGGTTTTTTAGTTTAGTTTTTGGATGATAGTTGGGAGTCTTGTAATACTTGTAACAAGCTCTCTCTTTAGTGAGAAGAGTGACCAGAAAAACTAGGATACAACAATAGGGTGGATTCTCTTTTGTCGTTGCTTGCTGGGAAACATTGATGCTAGAGAGGTGGAATCCAATATTATGTCACATAATAGATAGGTTTATTGTTGTGTGTAGTGTTAAGGGTCCAAGAGTTTCCATTCTTGGGTTGTTAAGATTATACCTTCATGTGGTCTATCTATCTATCATTTTACCTTCTTGTAATATTGTTTAGTGTTTGTGTTGTAATCTTGTGTTCTTGTTGTTATTGTTAAATCCAAATCTTTTGTCTTCTTGTTCATCATCTTATGTTGTTAATCTAGTTTGCTGTCCGCTGATTTAGTGTAATAAATACCTTGTTATCTTCTTGTTATTGTGTTCTTAGGAAGCCAAGACTTGGTCTCCAAAAGGGTTCACGGATTTCTTCCATTTTATGGACTATTTTTTGGACTAATTTTGGTGTTCCCTTGTTTGTTCCGTATCATTTGGTATCAAATATATCTTTGGTTTTGTTCTTACAATACCAATCTTGGGCTTTCTTCCTAAGAAATACAAAAAAAAGGAAAGAAAGACATGTTCTTGAGCTTGAGATCTTAGCCGAGAAGTTGAACTTGTTGATGTTGTATCTTGGCCGAATGTTGTGTGTCTAGGTCTAGGATTTATTTTGCTTGTGCTGTTGTTTAAAGTGTTTGTATTCTTGTCCATTAACACTTTGAGTCGATCTAGATTTGAGTTTTAAAAAAAATTGATGTTGTTATTATGAACAAGACCATGGTCGTGTGTTGAAGTTGTTGTTCTTGGATGTGTGGACTTGTTGTTATAGTCTTGGTTGGACATTGTTGGTGTTTTTGTTTATCTCAATAAAGTTGTTGTTGAGTTCTTTATATTCATCACAACCTTCACCCTTGCTAAAACCGAAATACAACACCAAAAAGAACCTTGGTCGTGTGTTGACACTAAAATTGGCCGTGATGTGTGTTGATGTTTGCCATGGGGTGGAAATTGTTAATGTGTTCTTGAAGGGTGTTGTGGTGTACATCTTGTTCTTCATCTCATCTTACAACTTAATACAACCAAAAGTGTAACATATATTCAAAAAGGTGAACCTACAAGTTGTAAAGTTGTTTGTGAGAAGATTTGAGCCATCACTTTCTTGACTTTACATCTACTTTTCAACCACTTTCCTTGTTTCAAGGGACCTTGTTTTGTGGGAATTGTTCAAAGTCAAGTCTTTCCTTTTGAATATTAGACTTAAAGGAGATTTAAGACATATACTTTCCCTCCAACCAATTGTTTCCATTACATAGTAACTAAAGTTTGTAAACTTCAACTAGTGACTAATGGTGGGGCCGTGACCAATGGTATGCTGCTACGTCACCCATGTTACTGTTCACACAACAATTTTAAGCTCAAAATTTGATATTCTAGTTTCATTGTGTTGTTTCTTTAGTTTTGTTTGTTGATTCCATTACTAACTTACAAGCTAGTTTTAGATTGTAAGTTAGTTTTACAACCGTCCTTTGTGTATACGTTCCTTTGTGTGTCTTATTCTTTTGAGTTTTTGTAATACTTGGTCCACCTCTTACATGATTTAGAGATGATGAGAGGGAGTTTCTTGATATAATTATGTACTTGTGTTAAAGTGAAAGAATTGCATGTGATTGAGAACTTTGATGTGACCACCATGTGTATTTGAAATATTAAAAAAGAGAGTTTCATGCATGTGTCTACATGAGTTTTAAGAAATAGTTCTTTGAATTGATTTATTAATATGGTGGTCGCAAACCTTATGTTTTGAAAACAGAGATTATAATATGCTATTAATGGCTCAGAGACACGACTTGCAAGTCAATGGTATAATGATACCATAAGCATGTATGCCATAACAGAGTATGTTTTCAGAGAATGAATGTTTTAAAGAGTTAAAACTGGGCTTAAATAGGGTTTGGTGGTTACCCGAAGAAGGCTTGAGTTCAAGTGACTCTTTGCCTAAAACCGTGATTTTCCGATTCAGGTATATTATTTTTATACTTGCGACGACCATGTGGTGTAGCATAGTCAAAGAATCCAACCCTTGTGGAACACTTGGGTTGGGGGCTTCCCCACCGAGCCAATTGTAGATTCCATATAGCCCATGGAATTTTAGAGTTGTAGGGTATACCACCTAGCACAGAAGTAAAAAAAGAGTGTCACAGAGTTCAGATAATTTATCAGAGTCTTTCAAAAATGCCCATGTGATTTCTTACCATATGAAATGTTTATGAACTGTTCTAAATTGCTCTCATATATGTTGAATATCAATTATTATTTTGGATTTGCTCTGTGTACCAGTACAATTGTATTAACCCCTTACCTCCTAGGTTTGAAGACTCAGTCTAGGGGTCCGGATCCGTGTAGTGGTGAGCCTTCTTTGTTCCAGAAGGCCTATTATTTTAGATTATGTTATTCCTTTATTTTTGTCTACTGGGGACCTTGTCCCAGCTTTTCAGAAAGTTGTCTTTAGATCATGTAGTAGATATTTTGTAGACTTTTCCAGATGTTGTTTAGTTGATTTCAGATTTCATTATTATTATTAAATGGAATCCAGAGTATGACCATGTTTCCATATCAGATTATATTTCCGCATCTTCTTTTATTATATGAATATTATGCATGATTACCAGATAGAGTAGGACGCCCGGGCCTTCATGGTTTGGGATGTCCGTCATGGACAGGCCTTAGTTCGGGTCACGACAAACTTGGTATCAGAGCACGATTCATGGTCCCAGGGTGTCTGCGAAATTGCGTCAGGTAGAGTCTTATTTATGGGTGTGTAGCGCGCCACACTTATAAGTAGGAGGCTACTAGGTGTTTAGGAATATTTCCCCTCTTTGTGATTCAGTTCGTGCCTTAGAGTCTAATCTGCCCCCTAATAATGTGATCTATTGTATTTCAGAAAAGTAGACATGCCACCTCTTCGCTCTAACAATCAGAATACTTAGGATAATGAAGTTTGTCCCACCCATGGGATGTGGACCCATAATAGAGCTCACACCCTAGAGCCTGTTCTTACTCTGGGAGTACCTTCACACCCGACCAATCCTCCTCGAGCCCCAAGGACAAATGTTAAGTCTTCTCAGAGGGACATATCTAATGCAGAATCCAGACAGTCCATTCATATGCTGGTGCAACTGGTGGCCACACAAACTCAGCGGTCGGAAGATATTGGGTATGCATCTGCTATATGTGAGGCTACTAGGGTAGGTCAGTTTATGAGGATGAACCCATCCAAGTTTACTGGTACCAAGGTAGAACAGGATCCACAGGAGTTTGTGGACGAGATGGAGAATATCTTATTGGTAATACATATAGATGAGGTAGAGAGGGTTGAGTTGGCAGCTTACCATCTTAAGTATGTAGTGAACCAATGGTATAATGAGTGGGAAGATTCAAAGAGTAAGCATGCTGAACCCACAGTTTGGGCTGAGTTCGTGGAAGCCTTTTTTGATCGATTGTTTTATCTTGAGCTGAGGGAGGCCAAAGCAGAGGAGTTTATGAATCTAAAGTAGGGAAATATGAGTGTCCAGGAGTACACTCTGAGGTTCAACCAACTGGCCCGTTATGCTCCAGAGATGACTAGTAACATAAGAGCCCGAATGAGGAAATTTGCATCCGGCTTTTTAGATGACTTAGTACTTGAATGTCAGGGAGCAATGTTGAATCGGGACATGGATTTTGCCAAATTATCATTCCACATGCAGCAAGTTGAGGAGAAAAAAATAAAATCACGGAATCTAGGGAGAAAAATAGACAGGAAAAGAGAGCTAAAACAGCAGACTAGAGCTATAGTCAGCAGCAGAGTGGGAATTGGAGTAATAAATTGTAGAAGAAGAAGAATTGGGGTAATGCGCAGTGTGAAGCCAGTGCTCCAGTGATTAGAACCCCCATCTAGATAGCGCACTCAGGATTTTCAGTATAGGCAAGGGCCGAGGATGCAGGGTTCGCATTCTCAAGGAAGTGTAGTTCAGACCCCTCAGACATACCCATGCTATTAGAGATGTGGGAGAAATCATCCAGGGAGATGTTAGTTTGGCGCTATGGTATGTTATTCGTGCGGCCAGCTAGGCCATATCTAGAGAGACTGTCTGGAAGCAAAGGGCAATGTTGGTGGAGCCAAGTCACAGGCTAGTTCTTCTGCACCACCACCACCTCACTTTAATTGCCAAAAACGGACACAACCAGTTGTATACCTTGACCTACCTCTAAGAGGTAGAGGCCTCACCGGATGTAGTTACTGGTACATTAAAAATATTTTCCCATGATGTTTATGTGTTACTTGATCCCGGCTCTACCCTATCATATGTGACCCCTTATGTGGCTGTTGGTTTTGGGTTTGAACCCGGTCTGATTATTGAGTCTTTTTCTGTTTCCACTCCGGTGAGAGATTCTGTTATGGCTAGGAGGGTGTATAGAAATTATGTGGTGACTGTTTGTGGGCGGGATACTATGGCAGATCTCATAGGACTTGAAATGATTGACTTTGATACTATCTTAGGGATGGATTGGCTCCATTCGTGCTATGCCACACTAAATTGTATAACCCGAAGAGTCATTTTTTCTTTCCCGAATGAACTAGTAGTAGAGTGGGAGGGACATTCTTTAGCACCTAGAGGGCACTTTATATCTTATTCTTTAGCACCTAGAGGGCACTTTATATCTTACCTTAGATCCCGTAAACTTATTTCTACGGGCTATTTGTATCATCTTATTCGGGTTAAAGATTTAAATACCGAGAACCCTTCTCTTCAGTCCATCCTTATGGTGAATGAATTCCCAAAAGTTTTTTAGATGATCTCCCAGGAATACCATCTGATAGGGAAATAGATTTTGGTATTGATTTGCTGCCAGACACCCGTCCCATCTCTATTCTGCCAAATAAAATGGCTCCTACAAAGCTAAAAGAGTTGAAAGAGCAGCTAAAAGATCTTCTAGACAAAGGTTTTATTCGCCTTAGTGTTTCTCCCTAGGATGCACCTATACTCTTCGTGCGAAATAAATGTAGTTCCCTGCGTATGTAAATAGATTACCGCCAGTTGAATAAGGTCACTGTTAAAAATAAATATCCTTTTCCTAGAATTAATGATCTTTTTAACCAGCTTCAGGGTGCTAGATGTTTTTCAAAGATAGACCTTCATTCAGGATACCATCAGTTGAAAGTTAGAGAGTCTGACATTTCCAAAACAGCTTTCTGAATTAGATACGGTCATTGTGAGTTCTTAGTCATGTCCTTTGGGTTGCAATGCCCCTGCAACCTTCATGGACCTTATGAATAGGGTGTTCTGTCAGTTTCTAGACCTGTTTGTCATAGTTTTTATTGATAACATCTTGGTGTATTATAAGAGTGAGAAGGACCATGACAATCAACTCCGAATTATTCTTTAGACTCTCTGAGATCATAAGTTGTCTGCAAAATTTTCCAAGTGTGAATTCTAGCTTAACGCTATTTGCTTTCTTATGGCATGTTGTATCTAGTGAGGGATTTAAGGTTGATCCCCAAAAGGTTGAGGCAGTGAGAAAATGGCCAGACCTACTACTCCAACTGATATTCGGAGCTTCTTGGGTTTGACAGGTATTACAAGAGATTTGTAGAAAGCTTTTATTCCATAGCTGCAATACTTACTAAGCTGACTCAGAAGAAGGCGAAGTTTGTGTAGTCTGACTCTTGTGAGAATAGTTTCAAGAGGTTGAAAGGCAAGTTGACCACTGCTCCTATTTTGACTCTTCCGAAAGGTACAGAGGGTTTTGTTGTGTACTGTGATGCATCCCAAGTAGAACTCGGATGTGTGCTTATGCAACATAGTAGAGTGGTAGCTTATGCATCTAGGCAGTTAAAGGTGCACAAGCAAAATTACCCCACCCATGACTTGGAGTTAGCATCTGTGGTGTTCGCACTTAAAATCTGGAGGCATTATCTTTATGGAGTTCATGTTGATATATTTACTGACCACAAAAGTTTGCAGCATGTTTTCTCGCAAAAAGAACTTAATCTCAGGCAGAGATGGTGGTTAGAATTGCTAAAGGATTATGACATGAGCCTGCACTATCATCCGGGCAAGGCGAATATGGTAGCCGACGCCCTTAGCAGGTTTTTTATGGGCAACTTTTCTCATGTTTAAGAAGGGAAAAGAGAGATAGTAAAAGATATTCACCGACTTGTAAATCTTGGAGTGCGACTCTTAGATTCTAAATATGGAGGGGTGGTTGTTCATGATATAGCTAAATTATCCCTTTGTGCAGAGGTTAAGGAAAAACAGGTTAAAGATTCCATCTTGATGTAGATCAAGAAAGATATGGGTCAACGAAAGGTGATGTCCTTTGAAATTGGTGGTGATGGTATTTTGAGATATCAGGGTAGATTGTGTGTGCTAGATGTAGAAGGTATAAGGGAGAGAATCCTTGATAAAACTTACACATCGAGGTATGTTGTCCACCCAGGCTCTACTAAGATGTAACATGACTTAAAAGTTATATATTAGTGGAATAATATGAAGCGTGATATGGCTAACTATGTTGCTAAGTGTTTGAATTGTCAACAAGTGAGAGTAGAGCATATGAGGCCAGGTGATACTTCCCAAGAGATAGTTTTGCTCTTGTGGAAATGGGAGATGATCAATATGGACTTCATCACGGGACTTACGAGGTCCCAAAACCAGTATGACTCTATTTGGGTGATTGTTGACAGGCTGACCAAGTCAACTCACTTCCTGCCTGTGAGGATTAATTATTTGGGAGATGTCTATGCCAAGATTTACATGGAGATAGTCCGTCTGCATAGATCACCTGTGTCCATCATATCTGATCGAGGTACACAATTCTCTTTGCAATTTTGGAGATCCTTTCAGAGAGGTTTAGGTACTCAAGTGAACCTAAGTATGGATTTCCACCCCCAGTCCGATGGGTAAGCTGAGCATACTATTCAAACCCTTGAGTATATGTTGCGGGCATATGTGATTGACTTCAAAGGTAGTTGGGTAGATCACTTTCCCTTGATAGAGTTTGTGTATAATAATAGTTATCATGCCAGTATTAAGATGGATCCTTTTGAGGCATTGTATGAGAGGAGATGTAGGTCTCCAATAGGGTGGTATGAAGTAGGTGAGACTTAGGTGTTTGGGACAAAACTTGTTCACCAGGAAATGAAGGATGTGAAGATTATTAAATAATGACTTAAGACAGCCCAGAGTAGACGGAAACCCTATGCTGATGTTAGAAGAAGGGAGCTAGCATTTGGGGTTGGTGATTGGGTGTTTCTCAAAATTTCTCCTATGAAGGGAGTCATACGTTTTGGAAATAAAGGGAAGTTGAGTCCTCGCTATATAGGACCATACCAGATTATGAGAAGAATAGGTGACTTTTTGTATGAGTTAGAGTTGCCTGCAAATATGGGTTCTGTTCACCCAGTGTTTCATGTATCCATGTTGAAGAAATGTATTGGGGACCACTCTCTAGTATTACCCATAGAAGATATCAGAGTGTCAGACTCCCTATCTTATTAAGAAGAGCCTATTGTAATCTTGGATCATCAAGTTCGGAAATTGAGAAGTAAAGAGATAGTTTCGGTTAAGGTGTTGTGGAGAAAGCAAAAAGTTGAAGAAGCAACTTGGGAATCAGAAGAGGACATGAGAGGAAGGTACCCAAATCTATTTGATCCTGTGAATGATGAGACGAAAGGTACAATCCTTGTCTTACTCTTTCCATGTCCTTAATATTCTTGTAATCATATTTGTCTGTGCCTCGCGCCATCATTCGGGGACGAATGATCCCAAGGGGGGGATAATGTAACACCCCATCAAATCATCCATATGTTGTCTCATTTATTTTTCTTCCTAAGTGAGTAAAGTTTAAATCATATAGAATTTCCATAATTTTGACTCTCTATCAAGTGGGAAATTGAATGAGCTTTCTGTCGATATAGGATTTCCCAAATCTGATACCCGCACAAAAAGTTATGGCTAAATTTAAGTCCTAGTTGTAAAATACCATTATTTTGGTGCTTGGCGCGTCGTGGAGGGGGTCTATTTAACAATTATCAAATTCTAATAGCCTAGCACGATTGTGGTGCATTGCGCTGAAGTTCCAGGTCCCAACCAGTGGGACAACGTGATGGCTCCGCATCGCGGTAACCCCAAGAATTTCATTCGTCAATTTTCAGTAAGCCACCTCAAAAGTGCCACGTCGCGGTAGCCCATAAAATCGGGCTCCCAATTATATTTTTTCCAATTACGTTAAGGGTTAAAAGGGGGGTATTATGAGCAATTATCCTACCCCCAATCCGTCCATAAGCATACAATCAATGGCATAATAAAACACTTTATGCCCGAATCTTCCTTCTCTATAAAGCAAAAACCCTAAGCATCTCAAAAACCTTTTCCAAGAATCTCAAGATTCAACCGTGGATTTTTAAAATTGACTGAATATTTGGAATCCCCAAACCGTAGGCTTCAAAAATCAGTCACTAAGTTCATAATTCAAGGTACGTGGGGTTTATCCTAAGACTACATGGGCTTGTTGAAACATTCATATGATTTAAAGTTTATGAAGCATGAATTTAGAAAAGGATTGTGGAATTTATGATTTTAATTATGTTTCATGAATGTTTTAATGATATTGTTGTTTTGGCCTTTCAGCCTTTCCCCCTTAAATCGATTTATACGTATATGTATGAAAATTGAGATTTTAGATTTGTTTGAGACCACAAATTATGAAATCCCTCTCTTGTAATGAATTTATGTTTATAATCTTATTGTGAATGGTTTGAAATGCATGATTTATGGTTTGAAAATAGTTTTCTCAATATTATAGTATTAGAACATGATTTAGAGAGGATGAGAGGGAGTTTCTTGATATAATTATGTTCTTGTGTTAAAGTGAAAGAATTGCATGTGATTGAGAACTTTGATATGACCACCTTGTGTATTTAAAATGTTGTAAAAGAGAGTTTTTTGCATGTGTTTACATGAGTTTTAAGAAAGATTTCTTTGAATTGATTTATTGATATGGTGGTCCCAAAACTTATGTTTTGAAAATAGAGATTATAATATGCTACTAATGGCTCAGAGACGCGAGTTGCAAGTTAATGGTATGACGATACCATAAGCATGTATGCCATAACAAAGTATGTTTTCAGAGTGTGTTTTCAGAGAATGCATGTTTTAAAGAATTAAAACTGGGCTTAAATAGGGTTAGGTGGTTATCCGAATAAGGCTTGAGTTCAAGTGACTCTTAGCCTAAAACCGCGATTTGCTGATCCGGGTATATTATTTTTACACTGGCGACGGCCGTGTGGCATAGCAGAGTCAGAGACTCCAACCCTTGCGGCACACTTGGGTTGGGGGCTTCCCCGCCGAGTTAATAGAAGATTCCATATATCCCGTGGAATTTCAGAGTTGTAGGGTATACCACCTAGCGCAGAAGTAAAACAAAAAGTGTCACAGAGTTCAGATGATTTATCAGTTTTTCGAAAATGCCCATGTGATTTCTTACCATATGATATGTTTATGAACTATTCTAAATTTCTCTCATATATGTTGAATATAAATTATTATTTTGGATTTGCTCTGCGTACTAGTACAATTGTATTGACCCCCTACCTTCCAGGTTCGGAGGCTTAGTTTAGTGGTCCGACTAATCAGTAAAGTATCAGATTATGTTATTCCTTTGTTTTGTTCTACTGGTGGCCTTGTCTCAACTTTTCAAAAAGTTGTCTTCAGATTATATAGTAGAGATTTTGCAGACTGTTCCAAATGTTGTTTAGTTGATTTTGGATTTCATTCTTATTGTTAAACTAAATCTAGAGTATGACCATGTTTTTGTATCAGATTATATTTCCACATCTTCTTTTATTATATGAATGTTGTGCATGATTACCAAATAGAGTAGGATGCCCTGGCCTTCATGGTCCGGGATATCCGTCACGGCCAGGCCCTAGTTTGGGTCGCAATGATTAGTTTCCTATTTCTTGGTCTGAGAGAATTTATTTGCCAAATTTAGACTGCTAAATCTGCTTTTGAAAGCAACAGGACATTCAGTGGTTGGATGTCCAAGATTACCACAGATATAAAATAAGTCTTGAGGATCGTCAAGACTTCTGTGAAAACCCAGACCTGCTTTTTCACTATGATTCCTTTCACTTAACTTATGAACAATTCTTGAATAATTTGTCCACCTGTTTGCCCTTTCAAGATCAAGTTTCAGTTTAGAGACTTATTGACTCAGTTTATTCACCATGTTTGTTACATCATTACACTCTTGTTTGTACTTGACTAATTCAAGTTCAACATTTTCTTGTTCTTTAATCTAGACCTTTTTTCCCTTTTCAGTGAATGTCAGTTTTAGGACTTCAGACTTAAGATCATTGTTTGAAGAATCGAGTTGCGAAACCTATTTCTTGAGTGTGTAGTTTTCTTCTTCAATAGTGTTCTTGCAAGCTTCTAAATCAATAAAGTCAAATTTGAGACTTGCAAGACTGTTGAACAATTCATCCCTATCAGAAGTTAATTCTTGGAAATCATCAAGCAGTGCACTTATCAAGAAAACAAGCTTTGTTTTAGAAAATAAATGCTACATTTCTTCAAGTTCAGATATACTTACCTCAAAAGCATCATCATCTTCCTCCAAGTCTGAATCTCCAATAGACATGAATGCTATTTCATCAATTTCATCATTATCCAAATCAGATTCCCAAGAAGATAACATAGCATATTCCTCTCAGATTCCCAAGCAACTACCAAGCATACTCCTCTTTCTCCTTCTTTTTGTTTTTTTTCTTTTAATTCTCTTTCAGCCCTTTCCTTTATCCACTCTATTTCCTAGACAGGACAATCTTTGATTTGATAATTAGTCTTACCACACTTGTAGCATCCATTTGGATTGTCATTGGAATGTTTCTTGCTACTTGTTCCCTTTCTTTTTAAAGAATTTGTGGAAGTTCTTAGTTATGAAGGCAACTTATTTCTTGTCAAGTTTGATTTCTTCATCACTGTCTGAAGCCTTCAAAGCCAAGATTTTTTCAGGGGATGCTTGTTCTTTAATTCCATCAATTTCTATTTCATAAGTCCTCAGATTCCCTACTAGTTCATCCAGTGACATATGTGTGAGATCCTGTGCCTCCCTAATAGCAGTCACTTTAGCATTCCATTTCGATTTAGGCAGTACCCTCAACATCTTTTCAACTTGTTCCTTAAAAGAGATGACTTTTCCTAAGAAATTCAACTCATTTGTCAAGGCAGTAAGCCTTGTCATCATTTCATGCAAGGATTCATTCTCCTTCATCTTAAAAGCTTCATATCAGTAAAAAAGAAGAGAAATTCTGAATTTTGTTACTAGAGAAGTACCCTCATGTGCATTGACCAGGGCATCCTAGATTTGCTTAGCAGTGGTACAGTTTGACACTCTGTTGTACTCAGCCGGTCCAAGTCCATAGACTAAGATGTTCTTATCGTTTGTATTTTTCTTTAATGCTACTAAGTCATCACCAGTAAATTCACTTCTTACTTTCTTGACTTGTTCACCATCAACCAGTTTCATTGGAATAGTAGGACCATCAGTGATCCTATCCCACAATTCGTAGTCTTCCCCTTGAATGAACATTCCTAGCTTTTTACCAGATAAAGTAAGAACCATCAAAGAGTGGAGGTCTAGTAGTTGACTGGCTTTCACTATGACCAGTAGGAGGTGTGGAATTCATCATGGTGATATTTTCTTAGGTACTAACCTTATTTAAGAAAATCTACTCTGATACCACTTGTTAGAGTGTGCACCCTACTGATTTTAATGTTTTACTCTATTAGTTACCTATCAGTGGAACAAGTAAGCTTATATGGTTCACTTAAGCAAAGTAAATATGAAGATATTATTTTTACGTGGAAAACACTTGGCTCAAGAGAGGTGTAAAAAACCACGAACTGTACCTCTACAGAATTTAACCTGAATTTCTCTAAAACTCTTGAGCCTAAACAATTAACAAATTACAAGGCTCTTGTAAACTAGGAATTAAACTTCTAACTCCTATTTCTACAATAACACAAATCTTTCCAAGATAAGTGTTCCCAAGTCTTCGAGTTCCCTAACTTGAAGACACAACTCCTACTCAGTTTATATTTCACTGAGACTAGAATTAAGACTCATTACAACTCAAGTAACCAACCTATTACACAAAGTTTATGACTTTCAAAGTAAAGGACCTGGTTCTTCTTAGAGCTAGTGGACTGATTTGTTGATTGAAGCTTTTCTTTTTAGTGCATGATTGAAACTTTTTTTCACAGTCTCTTCTATTTAAGCCAACTCCTAATGGAGTCTTTTAGATGATGCAGTCTTCTTTTTCAATAGGACTTTCAGTTAGTTTCACTCCTTGTTACCATCTATCTTCTTGACTGGTAGGACTCCTTTATTTGCTCAATCTTCAAGTGTTGTATTTATCTTCTCTTTATCTTTTCCACACATGATAAGTGTTGATAGTATAACTGAATTTTCTAGCTTATCCACTTCTGACTTCAACCACTTTAGTTTATCATCAGCCGTGCCCGTAACTTTTCTTTATTCACTTATGTAGACCAGTATGCACAACTTATTTCATTTATATGTCCATCATCAAAACTTTAGCTCCCTAACATTAACTATGATACTTTAAAATCTATGTATGGGAAGTTCTTGACTAAGGACTTGTCTGAGATCTCACTGTCTAAAGAAGTGTTTGGATCATGTCAGATGGGTAAGGTTCATAAGAAAGCATTTCCTAAAAGTGCTACCTGGAGGACAACTGAAAAACTTAACCTTATTCACACTGATGTATGTGGCCTATGAAGATATCATCCTTGGGCCAAAATAAATATTTTATGCTGTTTATTGATGACTTGGTGTATTTTTTGAGTAAAGGGTCTCAAGTATTTTTGGTTTTCAAAAAGTTTAAAGTTTTTATTGAAAGATAGAGTGGTTATAAGCCGAAGGCTTTGAGGTCAGGCAATGGAGGCAAATACACATCAAATGAGTTCAATAGGATACCAAAGTTGTTGATGGTAAAACTCCTATTGAGGCATGGAGTGGAAAAAGACTGTCTGCTAAGAACTTAAAATTTTTTAGCTTTAAAATTTTTTAGCTCGATATGCTATTCTCATGCTCCTTCGGTCAGAAGAAGAAAACTTAAATTCAAATGTGAATTGGGGATCTTTATGGTTATTCATCACAAGCCAAGGGGTATATAGTTTTCGACTTGCAAACAAAAAGTATTTCCATCAGAAAAGATGTAATAGTAGATGAGAATGCTTATTAGAACTAGGATAAGAAGAAAGTTGAGAATGCAAATATAGGTTAGCTGAACTTGCATCCGCTACCTAAAACATAATCATTTGGCTCTAAAATTTAGTAGAAGTTGAAGAATCAGATGGTGCATCCTCACTTGATTCACCAACTTTGAAGATGAGGTCCTTTTTTGAGATATATGAAAGATGTAATGTTGCAATCTTGGATCCCGATACCTATCAAGAAGAATCAAAACATGAAGTGTGGATTGAAGCTATGAAGGAGGGATTGGTATGATAGAAAAGAATGACACTTGGAAGTTGTTTGACAAAACCCAAAGACAAAAATGTATAGGGGTGAAATGGGTTTATAGAACCAAATTTAATCCAGATGGTTCAGTTTATAAATACAAATCAAGGCTTACTGTGAAAGGTTACATACAAGTTGTAGGTATGGATTATGGAGACACATTTGCATCTATTGTGGGAAATAATACGAGATGACTTATATTTGCTTTGGCAGCTCAATTAAATTGGAATTTGTATCATCTGGATGTGAAGTCGACATTCTCAAATGGACCGCTGCAAGAGCATATTTATGTCGACCAACTAAAAGGCTTTCAAGTCGTAGGAATGGAGGATAAAGTTTACATATTACATAAGGCGATGTATAGATTAAAACAAGCTCCTCGAGCCTGGTACAGTAAGATTGATAATCATCTCATTCATTGTTACTTCAACAGAAGTGAAAATGAAGCCACTTTATATGTGAAGAAGGCTAAAGGTGGATGTGTTTATGGTTTCACTCTATGTTGATGATCTTCTGGTAACAGGAAGCAATAACGCTCTGGTGAATCAATTCAAGTATGAAATAGAGACCAAGTTTGAGATGTCAGATTTGGGTTAAATAAATTACTTTTTGGGAATGTAGATTCATCAAGATACTAATGGAATCTTCATTTCTCAGAGAAAATATGCATGATATATTCTTAAAAGGTTCAAGATGGAGAGGTGTAAGCCTGTATCGACCCGGCTAGTTCAAAATGAAAAGATCTCAAAGTCAAGGAGGTGATAGGGATGATCCAACAATTTACAAAAGTCTCATTGGTAGTTTGCTATATTTGATAACAACAAGACCTGATATTATGTTCTCAGGAAGTCTTTTGTCGAGGTTTATGCATTCTCCAAGTCAAGTTTATCTTTGTATCACTAAACGAACGTTGAGGTATATCAAGGGAACTGTTGATTATGGTATTTGGTTTAAAAGAGAAGAGCAAGGGCAATTGATGGGTTATTTAGATAATGACTAGTCAGGAAGCATTGATGAAATGAAAAGCACATCTAAATATGCTTTTACACTTGGTTCAGACATGTTCTCATGGAAGTTAAAGAAGCAAGAGTTGATAGCTCAATCGTCTGCAGAAGTAGAATACATAGCTGCTGGTGTGAAACTAATCGGGCTCTATGGTTAAGAAAAATTCTACGTGATCTAGAGAAAAATCAAATTGAAGCTACTACCATTAAGGTTGACAACAATTTAGCAATTTCTATGGCCAAAAATCCAGTGCAATATGGTCGTAGCAAGCATATAAATGTGAAGTTTCACGCTATCAGGCAAATAGAGAAGGATGGCAGAGTTATTTTTGTTCATTGCAACTCAGATCAGTAGATTACGGATATTTTGACCAAGGCTCTTCCTAAGGGGAAATTTGAAGTTCTAAGGGCTAAGCTGGGAGTATCCAAGAAAAACCTCAAGGAGAAGTGTTAGAATATGAAATTTTTCTAGATAGTCTTTTGTTTAATAGTTATGTTCAGCTTTTTAAATGAATAACAGTCCTTATTTTGTGGAATGTGTCTTGTAATAAAGGCTTCTGTAGCTATGTGTGTGGTCTTTTTTGTAAAATGTACATATGAATGAAAAAGCCACTGTTGATCCTTATCTTTTTCCTTCTCTTTAGTTTCAAATTCAAATTCAAATTCTAACATGTAGTTTGACGGCTTCATTGTCCACTATTTCTTTAGAAGAAGCGGCATAGGAACATCTGCCCAAGTAATTCCCAAAGGTTTACCATGTTGTTATAGTCAGCTCTCTAGTGACAAAATAGTAGCGTGTGGTTTCAATTTGCAGGTTCCTGCTACAACAACATTTAGATACTATATGTTGACCAAATTTAATTAAAAGATCATCAAAAGGCAATTTTGATTTGGGCAATCTCCAATGTTAAACGGACATTTCAAAAGGATAAGTGTGTGTCAAATTCTCATTAAAATAATTGAGGGAATCCTAAATTGTTAGACTGATTTCCAAGTTGAAGAGGTAGTGAAAACACCAGAGCTTTCCAAGAAGTTCAATACACCATTGCACCATTTCCAGGTGACATTCCAGCAAAAAGTTCAATGAGATAGTATGGTAGTTCCATAAATTCAGGGAAGTTCAATACACCATTGCACCAGACCTCATGTAACATTTTCTTTCTATATGGATCATCAAGATGACCTGATGAGCTAAGAACCGGTATCTTACCAATTATCCCACCATAGGTCGCCTTGCCCTTATTAGTAATTCACAACATATGTTGTTTGGCTTTGTCCCTAATCTTAACTAATTTCTTCTAGCAATGACATAAAGCCTACTATAGTATTTAATCATACTGAAATCGATATTAATTGGTTTGAAACAAAATTGCTGGCGTGCTTTAGGTACTTTGTTCACGTGAAAAGGATCCACTTTTTTCACTATGTAACTGATGTTATATTAAGACATGTCCTTTAGTTCCCTTTCTTTCAACGTGACATATTTTTCTTACAAGTTAAAGGGCCAGTTTTATTGTTTTGGAACATACACGACTACCTGTTCCATTGATGTCTAATACTGATAGGAGTAGACATTCAACTAGTTAGTAGTATACTACTAAGTCAGATATATAAGTTGTTAGAGGTTGTTAGACTATGATTAGTGAGTGACAATAAGCTGTCAAATAGAGTGTTCTAGAAGAAAGGTAGTT
Source organism: Capsicum annuum (assembly GCF_002878395.1). Lineage (NCBI taxonomy): Eukaryota > Viridiplantae > Streptophyta > Magnoliopsida > Solanales > Solanaceae > Capsicum > Capsicum annuum. Next base: position 104,414,162 of record NC_061112.1, read on the forward strand.
ATTAGATATTTTGTTGCCTATATAAAGCACAACAATCTAATTGTAACACATAAGTTTTTAAGCAGTTATAATTTTTTATCTTTCTCCTCTTCTTATCTCCATCAATGGATCCTTAGAAAGTGTTTTCACATGGTATCAAAGCCACAAGTTCTACACTGTGTGTTTTCGATCATATTTCACTAAGTTTTCTGCGCATTTTGGATCTCTGTCTTCAGCTCTTTTTCGCAATTTTGACCTATATTATAGTTGCATTCTATCAATCATGGCACCTAAAATCGATCAAGTGATCCACTTTTCATTGGTATATCTGAGAGCTCCAGTGCTGTACTTGTTTCAATCAAGTTAACCGGTTCAGAAAATTATAGTTTATGGAGTCGATCGATGCGTATTGCTCTCTTAGAAAAGAGGAAGTTTGGATTTGTCACTGGTGCCTGCAACAAGGAATCATATAGAGAGGAGATTCATGATCAGTGGGAAATATGTAATGCAATTGTGCTTTCCTGGATTATGAACACTGTGAGTGAGAGTCTATTATCTATCATTGTTTATGCCACGAATGCTTGTGCAGTTTGGAAGGATTTGAAGGAGAGGTATGACAAGGTGAATCGTATGCGTATATACCAGTTGCATCACAAAATTAATAAGCACTCTCAAGGTACAGATTCAATCTCAACCTATTTTACCAAATTGAAGAGTTTATGGAGTGAGTACGATGTACTAGTACCAAATCCTAGTTGTGCTTGTCCTACATCTAGAGAGTACTCAGATCATATGTGTCAACTTAGGCTTTTACAATTTTTAAATGGCCTGAATGAGTTCTATGACCAAGCTAGAAGACAGATATTGCTCAAAGGAGTGACTCCTACTCTCAATCAAGCTTATGCTATGCTCATAGAGGATGAAATTCAACATTCGGCATGTATAATGACTGTGAATGATAGATCAGAACCACTTGCTATGCAAGTGAATCAAAATTATGTTTTTGGACAAAGCAACTCTAACTATAGAGGTAGAAAGTGTGACTATTTCCGTATATTGGGTCATACCAAAGAAACTTGCTATAAGTTGGTAGGGTATCCAAATGACCGGAAGAACAAGAAGAAACAAAGTTAACTCTAATTTCAGATCACATTATACTGGCAGTAACAACTTTGTAAACACTGATCACAGGTCTATTTCTCAGGCTTCAACTATGGTAGATGGTCAAGTTGATGCTGATAATTCTAGTCATAAAGTGACTCCCACACCAAAGGCCAAGCCTCACACATTCATTGAGGAAGAGTACACTCAGATTATAACTATGTTGAACAAAGACACAACAGATATGAAACAAGTCAATACAACAGGTATTACTACTTGTTTCTTGTCCAAAGCATGTTCTGACAGTTGGATTGTAGACTCAGGTGCTACACATCATATGTCTACATATAGACACTTATTCAAAGGAGGTACCAGATTAGACTCCAAGCATGTGGATAAGTTGTACCTTCCAATAGGTGATGAAGTGACAATATCACACACAGGAGAAGAATCCTAGTGATGCAAACATATTGAATAAATGCTCTGTGTGCCACTAGCTAAACAAACAAGATTGTCATTTCCTTTAAATACTACTAGATGCTCTACATGTTTTGAACTTGTACACATGGATTTGTGGGGTCCATAAAAAACTTCTACTTTTGACAACAAGCATTACTCCTTGACTATGGTAGATGACCATAGTAGATACACTTGGGTGCACATCTTACAGTTAAAGTCTGAGTCCATAGTGGCCATTAAGACATTTGTTTCCATGATTAAAACTTAGTTTGGCATAATGGTAAAAACCATTAGATCTGATAATGGCACTGAATTTATCAACTCTCAATGTAAGACATTGTTCCAGTCCCTGGGCATACTACATCAGACCAGCTGTCCTCATACTCCTCAAAAGAATGGAGTTGTGGAGAGAAAGCATATACACATATTAAACATAGCTAGAGCCCTCAAGTTTCAGTCTAACTTGCCCATTAAGTATTGGAGACTATGTGTAAAGGCTGCAGTATATCTAATAAACGGGTTACCATCTTCTATTCTAAGTGGTAAGAGACCATTTCAGTTGATGTTTTCCAAGGATTCTAAGTTGTCACATCTCAGTGTATTTGGATGCTTGTGCTATGTCATTATTCTCCCAAGAGGTGAAAGTTCACAGAAAGGGACAAACCTGCAGTCTTGGTGGGATATTCAGAATCTCAGAAGAGGTATTTACTGCTGGATATCACCTCAAAGAAACTATTAGTCAGTAGAGATATTGTGTTTCATGAAGATACATTTCCTTTTTCTTCCTCACCAGCACAAAATACACAAGATTCCTCATCTGGAGAAAATATTACTGACAACTTAATTCCCATAGATGAAGAAATATTTCATGAAACTAATACTGAGAGATTACTGAAGGAGCTCCAATTGAGGAGGATGACATTTCTGATGTTGAAGTTCCTGGTGCAGCTTCACCTGGGACCACTCATGAAGAAACATATCAAGATAACTGTTCCCTGCCTCAACCCTCTTCCAGTAGACCTGAGAGAACAAGTAGACCACCAGGGTGGATGCATGATTATGTTGATACTTCTAGAAATCATAGATACAAACATCCATTAGCCAACAGCTTGTCTTATAAAAATCTGAGTCCTACTTATCAGTGCTATTTATCCAAATTCTCCACTTTGACTAAGCCTCATCATTATAAACAAGATGTAAAAGATGAAAGGTAGGTGGAAGCTATAAAATCAGAGGTTCAAGCCTTGGAAGCTAACAACACATGGGTCATTGTTGATCTACCTAAAGGGAAGAATACTGTTGGTTCCAAGTGGATATACAAAATCAAATATCTTGCCAATGATGAAGTAGAGAGGTTCAAAGCAAGGTTAGTGGCCAAAGTATATAGCCAACAAGGAGGGTTGGACCATCATGAAACCTTCTAACCAGTGGCTAAGATGGTTACAGTCAGATGTGTGATTGCACTAGCCGCATCTAAAGGTTGGAATCTTCATCAAATGGATGTGCATAATGCATTCCTCCAAGGGGATCTTGAGAAGGAAGTTTTCATGGAAATGCCTGAGGGATTTAGAAGACAGGGGGAGCACAAGGTGTGTAAGTTGATCAAATCCTTATATGGTCTTAAGAAAGCCTCCAGGCAGTGGAATGTTAAGCTTAATCATGCCTTACTTGATGCTGGTTTTACTCAAAGTGCACATGATTATTCCCTATTCACCCTACATCAAGGTAATGATACTGTTATAGTTCTTGTTTATGTTGATAATTTACTAATCACTGGAAGTAGTGCCTCCTTGATCAATGCTACCAAAATCAAGTTGCATCAGCAGTTTAAGATGAAAGACTTGGGGGATCTCAAGTATTTTTTGGGTATTGAAGTTTTAAGATCAACATCAGGGATTATTCTGAACCAAAGAAAGTATATTCTAGAGTTGATTGTCGAAACAGGTCTTAGTGGTGCTAAGCCTATTATTACTCCCTTAGAGTCTAATTCTAGGCTCACCTCTATTGATTATGATCAAGAAACAGGTGCACAAGGTGATGAACTATTGTCTGACATTTCCTCTTACCAAAGACTTATTGGGAAGGTTATGTATGCCACTATTACAAGGCCAGACATTAACTTTGCGTCCAAACTCTCAGCCAATTCATGCAACATCCCAAGAAGTCTCACTGGGAAGCAGCTACTAGGGTAGTCAGGTACCTAAAAAATCTGTTGGCCAAGGTGTCTGGTTAAAGGCTGAACCTACTAATACTTTGACTTGCTGATGTGACTCTGATTGGGCTGCTTGTCCAAACACCAGAAGATTAGTTACTAGTTATGCTATTCACTTTAGTGAATCACTTATATCATGGAAGTCCAAGAAGCAGCATACTGTTTCCAGGAGTTCTGCTAAAGCTGAGTACAGAAGCATGGCTTCAGCAGTTGCAGAACTCACTTGGCTGGTTGGATTATTTCAGGAACTTAAGGTCCCTATCAACCTCCCCATTTTAGTTTATAGTGACAGTAATTTAGCCATTTAACTGGCTAACAACCCTGTGTTCCATGAGAGAACTAAACATATTGAGATTGACTGTCATTTCATTAGGGACAAAATCAAAGATGGATTGATTAAGGCTCTACATGTTCAGTTTACTGATCAACTTGTTGATTTGCTTACCAAGGGACTAAGTCTTTCTCAACATGCCCACTTACTTAGCAAGCTTGGTGTGCTAAATGTTCTGCACCCTGCAACTTGAGGGGGAGTGTTTTGGAACATACACGACTACCTGTTCCACTGATGTGTAATACTGATAGGAGTAGACATTCAACTAGTTAGTAGCATAATGCTGAGTCAGCTATATAAGTTGTTAGAGGTTGTTAGACAATGATTAGTGAGTGGCAATGAGCTGTCAAATAGAGTGTTCTACAAGAAAGGTAGTTATTAGATATTTTGTTGCCTATATAAGGCACAACAATTTGATTGTAACACATAAGTTTTGAAGCAGTTATAATTTTTTGTCTTTCTCCTCTTCTTAACTCCATCAATGGAGCCTTAGCAAGTGTTTTCACATTTATATAACTAAAATTTGTACTATTTTTTTTTCAAATCAAGAAAATGTGAATAGCTAAAGAAGATGCTTTATAAGGTTGTTTGCTTGATGAGAAAAATATTTTATAATTTTATTATATTTCGATTAGTCAAATATTTTTTAGGAAAATCAATTTTTGGAAAATGAGAAAAATAACTTTCTTAATGAACGAGGAAAATCAAGTTTCATCAATGATATTCAAAGTTCATTATTTGCTAGATTACATATAAATAGCTTTTGGAGTGATTTTTGTTTACTTACCAGACGCTAAAAAATAAATACCAAACTCATTTTAAGTGATTTCTTTCATGCCAAACATACTGTTAGTTGAGGGTATTTTCTATGCTTTCTTTTTGTATTGGGGGTGGTGCATACACATTTGAATCTTCCCGTATCTTACTGGTAAGAAATGTTCATTTTCTATTCCATGCACCCTCTCGCAAAAAAGGAAAGCTAAAATTGTTGTTCTTTGATTATTTTTCCTTTTTATTCATCAAATAGTGGTGCCAATCTAAAGAAGAGTATCTTCAATATCAAATTATACAATAATTTGAAGAATATAGTGTCTCGAGATCTCTAGTGTCTCCTTAATGATAACAAAAGATTGAACTTGCATCACTGATCAATCACATTGTTCATTCTTGAACACTTCATTCAGCTTGACATCAGCAATATCAATCTCTTCAGATAGTTTAATGTGAAGGGGTTCTTGAGGTATCAATTATCAAACCAAAAGTTTATATTTTCTTTCAATTGTCAGATTTTTGTGATACTGTGTTGCTATGTTTGTCATCATCAAAAAGGGGGAATTTGTAAGGGCATAAGAAGTTTTGATGATAGACATATGAATGAAACATGTTGTGAAAGCTGGTCCATTCAAGTAAACAAAGCTGAGATGCAGACAAGTTACTGATAAGATAACTTTGCGTACAAACAGAAGTGGATAAACATTTACCACATTAGAAGAAGTTGAGTGGAACAAGAAGTCCTGCAAAAGAGTCCTATTCAAGATAAAGAGAAAAATGAAGTTGTGCAAAAATGGTGAAATAGAATATAAGGAAAAAGAGTCCTATAAAATCTGTAAGAGTGAGAGGTGGCAGTAACAAGAAGCGGAGTTACTTGATAGAGTCCTACACAAGATAGAAGAAGAGATAAAAAAGGACTACATCATAAGGTGTGCATATATACACCAAGCTGCATTCAAGTAACTCAATCAACCACTGAAAATATAATCAACAATCAGCATATCAGTTCACACACTTGAAGAAGAACCTGGTCTCTTACTTAGCAAATCATAGACTGTGTGTAGTAGGTAGGTTCTTTGAGTTGTAATGAGCCATTGTTCTAGTCTCAGTGATCTATAAACTGAGTTAGGAGTTATGTCTTCAAGTTGGGAACTCAAAGACTTGGGAACACTTATCTTGGGAAGATTTGTGTTTTTGTAGTGATAGGAGTTAGAAGTTTTAATTCCTAGTTTACAATAAGTCATGTAATTCTATTGATTGTTGAGTGTAACGCCCTGAAAATGGGTCTCGGAGCATCACACGGTGCTTGAGGCAACGAGTAGCCCCAAGCTAACCCTTTGAGCCATTTTCATTCAATTCAACACAAATCAACGGGGTTTCCATAAATAACCCTCAAATATCAACAGAGTAATCATCATCCAAGAATAAAAGAATTTCATAAAGATAACAAAATACGACTTATTAGTCAATTTCCAACATCTATACTAGTCTGACAAGCCTCTAAGAAAATCAATAAAACCAGCGAGCCATTGAGACATACCCAACTGACTCATACTCAGTTATCAAATGTAAACAATTTTGTGAAACCAATATCAGACATCACGTCCTCAGAACATGAGGACTCACCACAACAGAGGATGTAGAACAGCATGCCCGAAGAATCACTGTCAAACCTGGAACTGAGCACCTGAACCTACATTCCGAGAAAATGCAGCCCACATCCAAAGATGTGGGTCAGTACCATGGAAAGGAACCGAGTATATGGGGGTGTATGCAGTTGTATAAACATCATCATCATAAATATTTATAAGAAATATGCAGGATGTATGAAAGACTCACATAGCCTGAAGAAAATCACCATAATCATGAGAGGATGAAATAAGTATAATAACACATGTGAGTCATCATATAATTTGTCAATCACTTTCAGTTCATCAAGAATATCAATTCTCATAATGTAAATATCATTTAAATCTTTCAAAAGAATAACTTTCACAATTCCACTTTCAAATCACTTCACTGTTCACCATAGACACAAGGAAACACACACACACTGGGAGATCCTATAACCGACATAAACCATGTGAGCTACATGGAGTCCAACGTACAAACCATGTTGGGGAGAGCCGTCTTATCCTTTCCATCGAAGTAGGACTATCGATATCAAATTCACACAAACTAGTGATCACTATATAAATCAGCCTCAGGCTCACTCCTACGGGGGCACGTAGTTCTAGGGAAGTAAGGTCGCTTTATACCTCCCACTCGGTGCTAAAGATTTCTCCCGAAATTAGCTCAGATCATTTCAAAGACAATCCATAACAAAAAATTTCAGTAATATATAAATATACATCGAGAGCCATCATGCTTCCCATCTATCAAAATCAACCATGTTGTGGATTTCTTTCACACTCGAGTTCAAAACAACTCCATTAAGACCAAAAGGTCAAATCATTCCAAATATCTCAAATATTCAACATCAACGTGCTTATAACACACACTTTCTCAAAAAAACACAATTTCCAATGGGGATTCACGACCCAAATATCAAAATCATGATAAATATCATTCAAGATTCATGTTTTATATCACCACACATGTAAATTCATCTTTCAAAATCATAAACATTAAGATTTTATAATAATCATCATAAGATATGCGTTCATGCTTCAAATTCATAAAATCAAATAAAAATCATGTCTTTGTAAAGAAAATTACTTTTGGACACTAGAACGAAAGAGAGTTCTTGTTGAAAAATGCCACATACCTTGAATGATGAACTTTAGATCGATACTCATTTTTGAGATGTTAATCATGCCTTTGAATGATGGTTCTTGGATTTCTTGAACTAGGAACTTGGAATCTTAAATAAATTTGCAGAATTAATGGTGAACTTTGGAGGTTCTTGAAGCTGGATGTAGGAGCTTAGGGTTTTCTTTTTGAGGGAATTTAATTAAATATAACATATAATGCTTCTAATAGGCTTTAATATAGGGTTTGGACGGATTTTGGGTGAGGGGGAATGACCAAAACGCCCCTAAAAATCAAATAATTCTCAAATCTGTCCTTTGGTGAACTATTTTGATAGTCTGAAGTAGATCAACCATAACGTTTTACTCCGATATCCAAATTAGATAAAACCAATTTCATTAGAAAGAGGACTCTCATATATTTCCGTTGATATATAGTATCTCACCCAGATCATTGTGTACAAGGAGTTATGATCATTTGAATTTGACTCAAAAATTCACTTTTGATAGGCTGAAGTAGATCGACCATAACTTTTTGTTCCGATGGATAAATTGGATGAAACCAATTTCATCGGAAAGAGGACTCGCAGAGCTTTCCGTTGATATATAGTAGATCACCCATATCAGTATGTACAAGGAGTTATGATAATTTAAAGTTGGAGCAAAAATACGCCAGGCCTCAGTACTTTTTCCTGCATGTTTTACTGTTCACTACTATTCACGGTTCGATTGGAATGTTCATAACTCGTCGCTCGGGTGTCCGTTTTGGATGATCCACATATCATTGGAAATATTATTCGATACTCTACGCAATGGTGGGTCATAATCTAAGACATTCCATACGAAAAATTTATAGCTCATTCTAGAAGATAGAACGTAACACGTTTACGCACAAAATTTCAACGAAAAATTTTTCGGGGTATTACATTGAGGCTCAAGTGTTATAGTGAAGTTGGGATTAAATCCTATAGAGGTACAGGTAGTGGTTTTTTACACCTTTCTTGAGCCGGGTGTTTTCTATGTAAAAACACTGTGTATCCAGTATTTACTTCTGTGAACCACGTTTACTTACTTGTTCCATAGTTAGGCAATTAGTAGGGCTTGTACTATAACAGTAAGAAATGTTTAATAAGAATGGATCTGGCACCTATGGAGAGGAATTTTCCTTGCCAATCAGTGGTCCTTTTAACAATTTTGGAGATATTATCTTCTCTCCATCATAAAAGGGGCAACCTAAGCAAGTGATGGGAATTCCTTATGTATTTACCCGGAGACACTCTCAATCTATCGAATAATGTCATCGATCAGCAATGTCAAGAGCTACAAGGAAGCAACTTGTACTAGGATTAATAAATTTTCCTGAGCATAATTCATTTAAAACACATTTGTGGCCTTTAATAGAAAAGATTAATTTTAAATGGGGAAATAATGGGAGCAAAGCGGCGTCAAATTTCAGTGAGTTCTTTTTTCACCAATAATTGTCAAACAAAATAATGATAGGATAGGAGTATATCTAATGATAGAAATATTTGCATCACTACAAGATAAAAATTTCAATGTCGCAAACTTCATAACTGAAAGTGCTATCTTAGAAAGAAAAAGTGATCAACTAATAAAAATGTTAGTAGCCCAAGTTTTCTGATAGAATCAAAATATTTATCTAGTTGATTTTACAAAATATAACACCAGGCTTAACACCTAACAGTTTTCAGCCTTACTTGTAGGCTATCTCAATCCATTATGTCATTTATGTTTCTCTTGCTCTATTTTTTTCTCTCAATACTCCTTACCCGAAAAATGGTACAATTGAATTTATATAAGGTCAAGAACACACACATTTGAATTCAACACTTGGGCTTATTTTCTTTTAGGCTAGTATTTTTGTCACGACTCGAGTCGAGGCCTTGGCCACGACGGGCATCCCAAATCATCAAGGCTCGAAAGACCCCTATAACGGCTCAACCCACTAGTGATATTTCCTCTTTGGGCCCAAGCCCACAGGGCTTTAAAACGCATCACTAGGGAGTAAGGTTTGCTTACTTGGGGTGTTACATACACCCCCTTATCGACTCACCATCCTCACTGAAGTTTCCCCATGGGATTTTGCCTAGACTCAGGATTGAGGTTTGCCCCACCTTACCAGGATTTTCCTAAACTCAGTTTGAACATAGGAGCGACTTTGATACGTAGCTTTTCATGACCCTAGCCAAGGCCCTGGCCACGACGAGCATCCTAAACCATTGAGGCTTAAGAAACCCCTATAATGGACCAACCCACTAGTAATATTATCCACTTTGGGCCTCTGATACCAAGATTGTCATAACCCAAGCTGAGGCTCTGGCTATGATGGACATCCCAAACCATCGAGGCTTGAGAAACCCCTATAATAGCCTAACCCACTAGTGATATTGTCTGTTTGGGCCTAAGGTCGCACAACTTTAAAAAGCGTCACTTTGGGAGTAAGGCTTGCTTACTTAGGATGTTACATACACCCCCTTATGAAACTGAGGTTTGCCCTACCTAGACTCAAGACTGAGGTTTGCCCCACCTCACCATAGGGCTGACATAAAAGCGGCTCTAATACCAAGCTTGTCACAACCCGAGCTGAGGCCCTGGCCATGACGGGCATCCCGAACCATCAAGGTCCAGGATTGAGGTTTACTCCACCTTACCATAGGGCTGACATAGCCGCGGCTCTGATACCAAGCTTGTCACGACCCGAGCTGAGGCCCTGGCCATGACAGGCATCCCGAACTATTGAGGCCCGAGAAAACCCTATAACAGCCCAACCCTCTAGTGATATACCCAGTATCCTTCCTATTTTTTGCCGATGTGGGACTCTTTATACTAATTTGAGGTGTTAAAATTTTGTCTACAGAAGGGATCCAACGAGTGCTTCAAGAGAAGGAAGTGTTAGCCCATAAATGCCAACAACTTCAGAAAACTCTTGTGGGTAAGCACAATCAACTTTACACTGCAAAAGTTCTAGTCATTCAAGCCTCCGAGATCGAGACCATAAAGGCCATAAACTTTCCTTAGTACAGGAAGAAATGGATAAATATTGTTACAAATCTAGTCATGATATGAGAATAATCACGGATATAGCCTTAAGAGAATGTGTATTGGATCCAAGACTTGGTGTGTTCAATTGAAGATCCAAAGAGTATCTAATTATGCACCCAAAATAGTCCAAACACTACACTTGGGCTACACTTGATGGGCGCCCATCACTTAAGGGTCTTTTGGTCATTTTTAGCTCCCATTTTTAATAACTATATAAGTAACATGTTAGGTTTCATTACTTAGATTTTGGATGATGTTGTAAGTCTTGAAACACAAATAACACAAGTCCTCTCCCTTTGGAGGCATAAAACCAAAACTAGGACAAGATCTAGTGTGGAATCACTAATGATTTTATGATTGCTTGGAAACGTTGGCGCTAGAGAGGTGGACTCCAATCTTGTGTCACGTAAGAGATAGGTGAATCATTGTGTGTATTGTTAAAGGTACTAGAGTGGAATAGGCTCTCGGGTTTTTAAGATTATACCTTCGTGTAGTCTATCTACCTATCCCTTTTCTTTTATTGTAATCTTGTAGTAGTTGTGTTCTTGTAACCGTTTCTATTTTGTGTTAGTAAAACCGTGTGTTGTTCTTATATTGTTGTTATCATCTCGCTTCATGTTTTTCTTGTTGTTTTGTTGCCGTTTTGGTGTTAAAATACACCTTGTATCTTGCAATCTTTGTGTTGTTATTGTTGGCTGAAAGTTGATCTCAAAGGGTTCTCGAATTCGCTCTAACTTTGCGGACTGTTTTTACGTTATTTTGTGCCTTCCGTGGTTTTTAGTGTATCATTTGGTATCAAATCATGGCTTGATCTTGTTCCCACAAGATTAATCTTGGGATTGAGAGTTGAAAAATTAAAAAAAAGTGTGGAAAACTGGAAAATTCAGAAAAAAATAGCGATCTGTCCATTGTTGTTGTCTTGGCCGAAATTGTTGTCTTGTGGTGTTCTTGGCCGCTATTTGTTCTTGATTCTAGGTCTATAAGTCTTTTACTTGTCTTGTGTGTTTGTAGTGTTAGTTTTGTTCTTCCCTAACACTTTGAGTCGATCTAGTTTGAGCCTTGTTGTGACATTGTTGTTGTGAACCAAAAGTGGTCGTGAGTTGATGTTGTTGTTCTTGGCCGTGTGGAATTGTTGTGGATTTGGTTGGATATTGTTTGGTATTTTTGTTGCTATTGAAAGGTTTTTGTAGAGTTCTTTTTGTTCATCACAACCTTCAACTATTGTCAAACAGAAAAACACAACACAAAGAAGACTTGGCCGTTTGGTTGGTGATTTGTTGTGACGGATTGGTTCTTGGTTGTGTGGATATTGTTGTTGTTCTTAGTGGATTTTGTTGTTGTTCTTGATAATCTTCACCACCCTTCACATCTTTTTGAACATAAAGTGTCTATTAGATCTAAATAGGTGAAGGACCTAGTTGTAGGACTTGTTGGTGAAAGGACTAAGATCACATCCATTAAAGACTTGTCAACCACTTTTCCATGTTTCAAGGAATTTGTTTTGTGGGAATAGTACAAGTCAAGTCAAGACTTTTTGTTGAAAATTTGAAAGAGTTCCAAGACTTGTAGTCTTCCCTCCAATAACCAAACTTCACCATTTCAAATTGTAAAGTGATCAAGACTTCAAATTGGTGGATAAAATGGCACCAAGACTGTGACCAATAGTGTGCTACCACGTCATCACTTTTACTGTTCACGTAACATATTTTGAGCTCAAATTTTGATCTTCTAGCTTTAATTGTTGTTTTCTTGGTTTCGTTTGTTGATTCCAATACTAAGTTGCAAGGTAGTGACCATTTACTAGATTGTAAATTAGTTTTGAATCCATTCTTCGTGTTAACTTTCCTTTGTATGTTTTAATTCTTTTGAGTCATTTTAATACGTCCTTGTGCTTTTCTTAGGAGTCATTATCAATGTTGGATTCACCTCTCAACACCTCTCGGCGTACAAGCAAGCTTGCAATACTTGTGAGATTGAGTGTGAGGGATCCGAGAGTTGAGAAATAAAAAGAGAGAGTGGGGATATTTTTGTACATCTAACGTGTTTTCTCTTTTGTAAGTAACTCCTTGGCCATAATGGAAACCGTTATGGCCCAACTTGATGCTATTGCACGAGAAATGGCTAAGGCAAATACGGGTCTTGAAAAATTAGGCTCGGATATGCCTACTATACTTGAGAGGTTGGATCGAGTGGAGAGTCGAAGAAACTCTCGTGTTTCTACTTCTGAAACTTTACTCCCAACAATCAATCCTACAAGACCACCACCAAATGACATAGACATATCCCAAGCGACCACATGTCCTTAAACCCGAGACCTAAATAGGTCAAGCCCCCCTTCATTCGAGCAAGTCCAACAAGAAGGACTTGGAAGTCAATTTCCTACCATCCAAGTTCCACAACCGAAGATCCACATTACCAAATCTGTCCTGTCAATCGAAACTCCACTTCACCAAAGATGACATGTCCATGTAGAGAAGAATGGTCGAAAGAAACATGAAGGAAATAGATATAATGCGTGTATGATGATAGGAGACTTGTTTCGAATGAGATTGAAGACAAGGCTCAAGATGGAGAGGAAACCGAGGTTCAAAATGAAGATGTAGGCCAAGACTTGTTGTTATTGTGCCCTCGGGTTCTTCATGTTTTGTGGACTTTTTTTGACTTATTTTTTTTTTTGTGACTTGTTTGCGGATTGTTTTGAGTAGGTTTCCTTTGAAGTGACCAATTGAACAAAGTGAAGCCATGAAATTGAGGACAACTTCCTCTCAAGATGGAGAGGATGATACTAGAATAATCACGGATATATCCTTAAGAGAGTGCGTGTTGGATCCAAGACTTGGTGTGTTCAATTGAAGATCCAAAGAGTACCTAATTATGCACCCAAAATAGTCCAAACACTACACTTGGGCTACACTTGATGGGCGCCCATCACTTAAGGGTCTTTTGGTCATTTTTAGCTCCCATTTTGTAATAACTATATAAGTAACATGTTAGAGTTTCATTACTTAAATTTTGGATGATGTTGTAAGTCTTGAAACACAAAGAACACAAGTCCTCTCCCTTTGGAGGCACAAAACCGAAACTAGGACAAGATCTAGTATGGAATCACTAGTGATTTAGTGATTGCTTGGAAACGCTGGCGCTAGAGAGGTGGACTCCAATCTTGTGTCACGTAAGAGATGGGTGAATCGTTGTGTGTATTGTTAAAGGTCCTAGAGTGGAATAGGCTCTTGGGTTTTTAAAATTATACCATCGTGTAGTCTATCTATCTATCTCTTTTCTTTTACTGTAATCTTGTAGTGGTTGTGTTCTTGTAACCGTTTCTATTTTGGGTTAGTAAAACCGTGTGTTGTTCTTATATTGTTGTTATCATCTCTTGTCATCTTGTTCTTGTTGTGTTGTTGCTGTTTTGGCGTTAAAATACACCTTGTATCTTGCAATCTTTGTGTTGTTATTGTTGGCCGAAAGTTGATCTCAAAGGGTTCTCGGATTTGCTCTAACTTTGTGGACTGTTTTTGTGTTATTTTGTGTCTTCTGTAGTTTTTAGTGTATCAGGTCATCTACCCGCGGAGGTGGCCAAACTGAAAAGAAAAAAATTGGCCATGCAATGATTCTTAAAGCCAGGATACCGAGAGTCTATGATATAATTTTTGAAATGATTCTGCTATCAGGCAAGCCAAAGCATGTACAATATTATATTGTTTTGGTAAAATGCATTCTTTCATCGATATGGACATCTTTATAAGAGATTGAAATGAAATAGTGACTTATAGTTGTGTCTGATTTGCCATCGTTGGTGGCCAACCGATTCACTATTACAAGGAAAAGGACCAAAAGAAAATGTTAAAAGGGTTTTTGTATATGATTCCCATTCTGATGTTTAGTCAATGTCTTTATATGATTGGGTATTATCACGCGGTCCCTAGTTTTGTGTTGCTTCTGGAATCGATCTTCAAGATGGTCCTTTTTGAAAAAAAAATTCAAGCCACCTTCACTGGTGGTGGGTTTAGGATCAGAGTACCTTCATTAGGGACTCGACTCCAAAAGGGGGTATCTTGTCAAGATACTTCACTCAAGATCTAAAGTCATTCATTGAGAGACTACAACAGATCCATCTACTACTACATGACTCGACATAAACGTGCCAAAAAAGTAGTGATCTTAAATATGTCATGTGAAAAGTTGGAATTAATGAATATGAAATCAATTACAATACATGTGAATAAATTACATTTGAAAGTGCGGAGTGATTGTACTGAGGATAGTGATTTTGTTCTATGTGGAGGAGCTACAGAAAATTAATGTTCAACACTGTTCTTCATATTCCCTTATTCTGCTTAATTTGGTTCAAGGTATTAGCATGGCAGCAAATAGAAAGCTGAGCCATAGGATCAAACTAGCATGAGAAATAAAGAGCAAAGAAAAATAAAATGAGAAGGAAAGAGAGCAAAGACAAAACAAACATCTAACTTAAAGCACTTTTTTCCTATTAGGGTAAAAGGACATAATATTACAGAATACAGGAATAACTATGGACCACACATAAGTAGAAACTTCAGATAGTCAATTTGAGGTGTACAAGGAAGAAATGACATAATGAACAAATTAAATTTTGGTAGTGAATTGCACAACCACAAACAAAGCTCTCATGAATTTTATATAACACAAGATAAGGATAAAATCATATTACTTTCTCGACAAAGAAAGTGAAGAGTTTCTTAAGATGACCAACAATTGTCTGCTTAAATTTGGATGGAATCCACAACCATGCCAATAATGTGAGGCTTTAAGACTTTCTAAGGATGAGTGTATCCATCTTCATTGTGTTTATATGTAACATCCACAAGCCGAGCAAGATTGAGAATACGAGATAAAAACTCTGTTATATGGCGTGGACAAAGAATATATGATGCATTGTTTGTCATCATCAAAAATGGGGAAATTATTGGAAAGTAGAAGAACATGTTTGTAGTTTTGATGATTGACAAATAAGAACCTGGTTAAAAAATAACTAATCCCACCACACATATTAGGAACCTGGTCTCGAAAATTGCAGTAATCAGCAAACAGTAAAATAAAGTGCGACACCAATTTACCGTGGAAAACTCCTTGCTCAAGGGAGTAAAAAACCACGACCTAGTGTAAGATTTCACCACCAATCTCCACTAATTTCAAAGAGCTTTATTCAAAATTACAACTCCGTAATCCTAGAACCTAACTCTTAACTCACAACTCAACAGTTTACTACAACTGTTCAACTCACTGTATGAGCACTCCAAGAAGTCAAACCTGTTTCTTGTCACAGTGTCTCACAAACAAAAAGTCAAACCTACTTCTTGTTACAACACCCCATGAATAAAAAGTCAAACTCGTTTCTTATTACTCACACTCACAACATTCAATAATAAAAAAGATTACAACTCAAAATCTATCCTATTACAGACTCAAAACTCATCAATTTACTCCAACTGATGAACTCAACAAAAACTACTAACTCTAGCCTTAAACTTCTCAAACTTCAGCATTCAGTAATGCAAACTCGAATAGAAACTGTGAACCAGGTTTTGTTTTGCTGTGATGAAGTCCTGCTATTTTTGCTTCGATGTCTATTGCTCTCAAGATGATATATTTCGTGGATATGCATGTCACTAACCAAGCCGAGGCCCTGGCCATGACGAGCATCCCAAACCATGAAGGCCCGGGTGCGCTTCTCTATCTAGCAATCCTGCACTACGTCCATATAATGTAAAGAATGCGTAAAAGTTTATCATACGGAAACATGGTTGATAATATAATTCAAAAGAGCAATTCAAAATGAAATCCATAAACTTCTAAAAGCATCTAACATCAGTCTGTGAAATCTCTAATACATCAAAATCGATATCTTGTCTAAAACTGAGACAAGGCCCCAGTAGGACCATAAACCAAAATGAAATAACAAAGTTTCATCAACCTGTCCTTCTAGAATAGAGAAGGCTCACTGACTGCAAGTATCATACACTCTAATATACTGCTTAGCGGGACCCCGTGACTATGCCTCAGACCTGAAATATAGGGATCAATACAGATGTACTGGTACGCAGAACAATCTAAAAACAAAATACATTTATATGCAACATAGGTGAACGAATTTTAAAAGATACATATTACCTTAAAACTGTTGAAAACATATGGGCATAATCTGATTCTTTCAAGACACATACTGCAAATCACGACTCTACTCTTACTTTTTACTTCTGAGCTAGATGGTACACCTTGCAACTCTGTTATTCCAAGGGCTATATGGAAACCTTCCTTGACTCGGTGGCTAAGCCCCCAACCCAAGTTTAATGCCAAGTTTGGAGTATCAGCTTATCTACTATGCCACAGGGTAGTCCTCAGCGTAAAATTCTCCTTTTGGGTAATATAAACCAGTGTTGGCAAATCACGATTTCGAGCAATGAGTCATCTGAATCATGCCTTCTTCAGGTAACCATCTAACTCTCTTAAGCCCAATTTTAGATTCTTTAGAATATATCTTCTTTAAAAATTTGTTTCTTTCTTAATATCTTTGGGCACATCAAAATAGGGTATCATCATACCCTGACTTGCAAGTCATGTCACAACATCTCTATTGCCCTTATATTATTTCCAAAAGATGTTTATTGACCACCCAAAATCTCTACTATTTGAATAAAATTTCATATTTAGAAACAATTGAAAAACCAAACCATTCTCAATGCTTATTCTAAGGTGGTCGCCCTTTTTAATTACTTTTAAGCCATTCTAAATAGGAATAATGATCATCATAAAACAAGTAAATAACTCTTCCATTATCTCATGAAAATAGTTCAAAGTATACATAACAGGCTCAAACATTTAACAACTTGTGTAACCCATTCTCAACATCTAAAATCAATACAATTTCATAGTAAAAGAGGGAATTACACATCCCATGCTCTCATTTAAGTTTACAATCTAATCATCATCAGGGTCACATGAAAACAATTCAAGTTTAGGATTTCATACCGTAATTTTTGCAACACTTTATCATGATGTAATAATTTTAACACAAGTTTATCAATGATCTTGAAACAATTTCGTATATACATATATATATCCTTTAAAATAAATTTAAAAATCAAAAATCAATGCCCATGGGGTTTAGGATAGTCCCAAGTATCTTAGATTACTTAGTTTAAAGAATAAAACCCGAATCTTGATTTGTTTCTTGGAAACTTTGACCTAAGAGCTTGATTCTTGATCCTTGGGGCTCTAGGGTTTTCTTGAAGTGGAAAAAGAGAATAATGATGTAACAATGCTCTTTGGGGGCTCAAATCTTGTGTTTTGGATGGTTTTGGGGTGAGATAAATAACCTAATTGCCCCCAGTTGCGCGGATTCAGAAGTTTAAAAATAAGAGGTAAAATGGAGTGTGTGTCACATGCTTTGGAGCACCAAAATAGAGCGTGCATTGTATGCTCTATCTCACTCCACCACAAGGATGAAATGGAGTGTACGCCGCATGCTTATCGCACACAGCTACTAGTTCTGACAAAAATAATCATAACTTTTCGCTCGGGTATCGGATTAAGGAAAAATTGGTATCATTGGAAAG
The DNA here is from genome assembly GCF_002878395.1 of Capsicum annuum. Classification (NCBI taxonomy): domain Eukaryota; kingdom Viridiplantae; phylum Streptophyta; class Magnoliopsida; order Solanales; family Solanaceae; genus Capsicum; species Capsicum annuum. The sequence continues at coordinate 104,432,423 of NC_061112.1, forward strand.
CTGACTCAATTATCTACAATTTGGTGGGTATTTAGCTGAAAAATTATACGTGTATCAAAATTTATACACATTCAAAGTAGACCCTTGTAATATCAAAAATAAAGATTTAGCTGAATCAAAGGTTCTTTGCTCAACTTCTCTCTAAGTGATTCCTATGAAAATTTTTCACCTTGAAAGCACTTCTAACATGAGGATTAGATCATGACACTTATTCTCACTTGAAAATAATTTTTATTAGAGCTTACACACGTAGGAACAACAGTTCAATTTCTAGTTCAAAAATGTGGGGTGTTACAATGCAATAGGTGCGACTCTCAATGATCTTCATGCCATATATATATGTTGGAGATTTTTCATACCCTAGAATATCACGGAATGGGAATCCTTCTCCAAATGGAACATGGTTTCCTATAAGGGATTATGTAATTCCTTTTCTTATAAGGAGATTGTATCATATAAGGAAACTTTAACTCCTCTTTAGACTCTACATCTTCTTATTATTTATTTTCTTATTTGCACTTTATTTCTTTCCTTCTTTTCTCCTTTGTGCATTTTCTTCTTTATTTCGTGGCTCCAATCTTCCTTATTTTTGCTTGATTTTCTTGTGTATTCACGCCATCTGTTCTGGGACCTGGTTCACACCTATTCTAAAACCTAGTTCACATGATATAGCATATAAAAGACAACAAGTAGTAAACCATATTCTTATTTATCAATCATCAAAACTACAATCATGTTCTGCTTTCCAATAATTTTCCCCTTTTTTATGATACAAACAATGCATCATATATTCTTTGTCCACGCCATATAATTTCCCCCTTTTAGCATCATTGAAAATCAAAAACCAAAGAACTCAATGAACATACAATGAGTGTAATATCATTTTAACTCATGGACACATGGGCAACACTATTCAGCACACACTTGTTGACAATAAGGTAAGTCAATCTGAGGATATTAACCATCTTACATACACAATCAAGATATGCAGAGAAGAAACACAATGAAGTAGACATAGACCAATTTAATCCCTTAGGACCCCAATCAAATCCTATCATATCATGAGTATGAGACAAAACATAAGCACCATAAGAAAAATTGGAGGCAAAGGGACTCGAGGATATGCACTAGGAAGAGAAGTACTAAGGCTGAGAAAGAGGAGGTGGAATGCTTTTCCATACCATTGTGCACTTTCTTTTTTCTTTTGGCATTTTCTTTTTCACAATAGTTCATGCTAAGCATAGATGGGGTCCACCTTTAGCTTTAAGTAAACTGTGTATTTGCAAGATGTAGGTGAAACAACAATTGAGTGATCGGACCCTTTTATTTTTATTTTTATTTTTTTAGAACCTGATTCAAATGCACAGAGATCTTACTCCTTCAGGTACTATTATCAAATAACTTCTTCTTGATGAAGTTCAAACCCGGATTGTGGAAGAATATATATGGTTAAGAAACTCATCAGACTTAGTGCAATAATGATGGATTTAGTAACAATAAGGGAACTGATCATAGTTTCTTTCTAAGAAGGTTGTTCCCCCCAAGAATAGTTAGTTACACTTGAGAGGTGAGGCCATAATTTGGGATTTATGAAACTGGTTCAAATGAATGAGGTGGTTAAGACAATGAAGAAAGTAAAGAAAATGGACTATGTTCTCCTTAATTGGATCTAGGGTAATTTTAAGACTGAGATCCTCTATATCAAAGTGGATTGGGATTGAAGTATGTTAAATATTAAAAAGGAAAAAGGAGTATTCTTGGTGCTTTTCTTGGAAGAAATGGCTTTTTAAGAATGAATCAGGTTCATCAGTGCTCAAATTTTACACATACTCAAGAAATACATGCATCAAAAGGGATGGTACATATCTAACTATAAATAAGGAACCAGGCTCCGCTTTTACGAGCTCCTCTTCAATTTCTTGATGCAATTAGTACGAAAGCAGGCCATTGCCAAAGATGTGTTTGGGGTGTGTACCTGTAATAGTATGAGACTGAGTTATTAGATATATATTATATGTCCAATCAAGCATAAAATTGTTCATTTACTAGCCAATTATTAAGGAAGCCAAGATGATGTGTCAATGTTTCTTGATAAGATCAAGCTCTAGGCAAAGAGAAATCAGGTTCACATTGTGTTGAACCCTTTAATCATCTAACAGTTCCCCTTCTTTTTTGTTCACCATACATATTCTCAACATTTGTTCCCCTGTCTCATGCACCTCCTCACTGATATGAGGATCACCATAAACTGTGGATTTGATCATTTTCAGAAACTACTTAGGAACCAGGTTTTGCTGATATTGACCATTCACAATCATCACAATCATCTCAAGCAATAAAAAATCCTTCATTTTCAATATACTCTTCAAGATCACGATCATCAAGATTGTCATTCATAAGATCAATTTTATTCATCATCTTTCTACAAATTTGCATGAACCAACTTCCTATTGCATAGTTTTCCCAATTGTTGTGAGCGAACCTTTAGTATTGAAACTAGAACATTCTAACATTATTATTGATTTTGAGCACTTTTAGCATTGCTTTACTGAATTGGGTGTTGGGTAACTTATGAAACAAGACTTTTATTACTCTTTCATTTTGAACCGGGTTTCAGAAATTGAGTTTATTTTATGCATCTAAAAGATGCTTAGCAAATTATGTTTCAATCTTTTTTGTCCCTTTCCAAAGACTACCTTGTAACCTTGGAAATACATGAGTGAGAGAAAACTTTCTTGTATTTCCATCATGTGTCTGTAGCATGCATCATTCAACTATCATGATTTATATTTTCCTTTCACCTTCACCTAAAACATTAGTTAAAGATTAGTCTTGGGTACCCAAATTAACTTGGGCCCCTTCTTATGAGTAAAAGGATGAATAAGATCTCTTCTAGACCAAAAAGGTAAATACGATAACTATATTTTTAAGTATTTGCAAGGTAAGGACCTGATTTTTTTTTAACAAAATTAAAATGATTTATTTGATAAAAATCAGGTCCCTTTTTGACAAAATTAATATTTTTATGATTTGCCCAAATTTGACCTTGACATTGATTTATAAGATGGCCTTTTTTTTCACAGTGAGTACAAAACTTTAGTCCAAATGAGGACTTGTGCTTTTCAGGTTTAAAATCAATCCCATGTCTAGTGGTGGTTTGACTATCCTGAATTTGAGTTAATTTTGTTGAGGGCCTGGTCCACTTTCTATTGTGTTCTAACTTATCTTTAGTCCTTGCAAGATTTTCCTGTATCAACCTGTTCTTTTCAGTAATCTCTTTAAGATTTATAGTCAATTTCTTGATGTTATCTTCCAAGGATTGTTGAAAGGTGGTTGCTTGGATTTTTCCTTAAGAAGAAAATTTCTATAAAGAGTTTCTTAAGGAACAATTTTCTTCATCAAGAGTTTGATAGTCCATTCTTAAAGATGCATAATCACTCATAAGCTGATTCGTGTCTAAACAAACAGAATAATAGGCATTAATAAGAACATAAGACAAATTTTTAAGTTTTTTCTTAGAAAAGTTTTCTAGTTCAGGTTTATGATCAAGAAAACATACCTCAGATTCTCCTTGTTCAGTGTCATTTTCTGAGTCTGAACTTTCCATGTGTGATAGTATGGCCTTCTTGCAACATTCTTCCTATTGTTCACCATCTGAATCAGCAATTGCAAGAAGTGCTAAGTGTCCTCATCATCATATTCCACCATAGCCAGTAGTGATCGATTTTGTGGTTCTTCATCTTCAAATTCATCAGAAGAGTTTTCCATTTTAGTAAGAACCCTTTTAACAACAACATCAGCTTCACGTTTTGTCATCATTCTATGCAATGGAAAAACCAGGTCCTTCTTTTTTGTTACATTTTTCTTGATTATCTTTCTTGTGCTCCACCATCCATAAAGGTAAAAATTTGATGAAGTGTTCAGGACTGCCACATTTGTGACACACTTGATCAGGATTCTCTATTTCATAATTTTTTGGAACCTGGTTCATGTTTTGTGAATTCAGGATCTTCCTCAACATCTTTTGAAATCTCCTAGTCATGAGTGCCAAATTTTCAGGTTCAAAATCTACCTTTCAGTAGCTTTTAGAAACAAATTATTTTTTTGTGTGACCCTAATAATTTCACGTTCTTGATTTTTCTTAAGCTCATACGTTTTCAAGTTTCTGATGAGCTCATCCATGGTTAATGTGTCCAAGTTATGAGCCTCAGAGATAGCTTCAACCTTACATTCCCATGACTCCGGCAATACACTAAGCAATTTTCGGACAGCCTTACTATTGGGAACAACTTTACCTAGAGAGTAGATCGCATTAATGATTGATATAAACCTGGTATGCATCTCCTGAATAGTTTATCCTTCCTTCATCCTAAATAATTCATATTTTTTGTTTAGTACATCAATCTTAGACTTCTTCACTTGACTAGTGCCTTTATGAGCAGTTTGCAACGTATCCCTATTTTCCTTAGCGGTGGAACAAGAGGATATCCTATTTTACTCATTGGGACTAATGCCACATATTAGAATTTTTTTTGCCTTTGCATTGTTTTAAACATTGATCTTGTCATTATCATCAAATTCCAATCTCCCTTTAGGAACTCGTGTCTTCCCATCTTAACCAAGCTTGGTTGGAATTGTTGGTCCATCCAACACAATGTTCAAGAGATCATGATCCTCTCCAATAGTGAAGTCTATCATTCTATTCTTCCACCACCCATAATATTGTCCGTTAAAGAGGGGTGGTCTAATTTGCGAAGCACTTTCCTGAGATATTGGTGGGGTAGCCATATGATCATTTTCAAGGTGTTATCCTTTAATTGAAAAGACCTGGATCTGATACCAACTGTCAAAAATTAACTAATCCCATCACACGTATTAGGAACCTGGTCTCGAAAATTGCAGTAATCAGCAAACAATAAAATAAAGTGCAACACAAATTTACCGTGGAAAACTCCTTGCTTAAGAGAGTATAAAACCATGACCTACACTGTGTAGGATTTCACCACCGATCTTCATTAATTTCAATGAGCTTTGTTCAAGATTACAACCTCATAATCCTAGAACCTAACTCTTAACTCACAACTTAATAGTTTACTACAACTGTTCAACTCACTATATGAGCACTCTAAGAAGTCAAACATACTTCTTGTTACAGCGCCTCACAAATAAGAAGTCAAATCCATTTCTTGTTAAAACACCCCACGAATAAGAAGTCAAACCCACTTCTTATTACTCACACTCACAACCTTCAATAATAGAAAAGAATACAACTCAAAATCTATCCAATTATAGACTCAAAACTCGTCAATTTACTCCAACTGATGAACTCAATAAAGACTACTAACTCTAGCCATAAACTTCTCAAACTTCAGCATTCAGTAATGCAAACTGAAATAGAAATTGTGGACCAGGTTTCTATTTTGCTGTGATGAAGTCATGTAGTTTTTGCTTCGATGGCTATTGCTCTCAAGATGATATATTTTGTGGATATGCAATAGGTGCGACTCTCAATGATCTTCATGTCATATATATATATGTTGGAGATTTTTCATACCCTAGAATATCACGGATTGGGACTCCTCCAAATGGAACATAGTTTCCTATAAGGAATTATGTGATTCCTTTTCTTATAAGGAGATTGTATCATATAAGGAAACTTTGACTCCTCTTTAGACTCTACATCTTATTGTTATTTCTTTCCTTCTTTGCTCTTTATTTATTTCCTTCTTTTTTCCTTTGTGCATTTTCTTCTTTATTTTATGGCTCCAATCTTCCTTATATTTGCTTGATTTCCTTGTGGATTCACGCCACCTTTTCTGGGACCTGATTCACACCTGTTCTGGAACCTGGTTCACATAATATAGCATACAAAAGACAACAAGTAGTAAACCAGGCTCTTATTTGTCAATCATTAAAGCTACAAACATGTTATTCTACTTTCCAACAAACTCCATAGCAATAGGAGCGGGTCTAAGAATTCCTTCATTAATATCTTTCCATCCTGCCTCACCCATTTCTTGAAATTTAGCCATTGCCTCTTTTTTTGATACATTGTAATCTCTCATGTAGCACTCAATTCCTGTTGAAAGTTGTCCCTATTTTTCTCAACCTGCAAATGCAGTTAGATTAGGAGTTACCTTAAATCTTGTTTCTTCAATTGTGGACGCAACATTCTATTTGTTCAAATATCCTTTAATGTAATAAATTTATAAGATATGACTCGAATTCTCATACCTTGTATGTGGCTATGTCGTCAATAACTAGGCATATTGCCACACAACCTTCAAGAATTTTCATATTTTTAGACAGCCACTCAAATTCTTTTTCCTTAGCATACGTCATGCCCAAATACGATGTTGTGGCAAGGAAGTAGTAAGTGGTAGTTACAACTGCATTGCGTAGGCATTCAGAAGCAGGTGGCATATGTCCTTCAATAAACCATTTTGCCTCAATATTATAACTTTTTACCAATTCTTTCATCTGTAAACACCAAGTATATGCTAGAAAATTGTAACTGAATTGCTTCTAGTTTATATTCACAAAAAGAAGGAAAAAGCAAAGTTAGAAATGTATTTAAGGAAGAAAGTAAATGATAGTTAGATAGTTGAGACGCACTTTTTCTTTTGCATCATAAACAACATGAGATCTTCCATCACTAGACATTTCCTTCTCATAGTCCTCATAAAGATCTAGAAGAGCTTTATAACTGATTTTCATGTAATCAGACAATAAATTTCCTTAATATCCCATCTGTAAGGTTAAAAAGCAAAGGTAAATTTATACATTTTAAAATAGCATAAATACAATGAGCAATAACTCGTTTTAATCTTTTCATGATTTTCACTTTTAAGGTATATCTGAGTAAGTGAATTGATCAATCGAAGTTCATACCTTTGTATGACATCTGTGTATGTGGCTAGTTCATCAGTTGTACCATAAACATCGTAGGTGTCATCAACAATTGAAATCATTGCTATGGTCTTAACGAGCATGACACGAGCTTGAGAATATTAAGGCTCATAATATACTCCTAATGCCCAAAAGTAGCATTCAACTACTCTATCTCTAGCATATGGAAGTGTGTTAATGAAATTCAAATTGTTCCACCACCTGCAGCATAATAAATTAATATCAGTACTTGCTAAATGATCAATCAAAATTTTTATATATTCTCACCTTGATACTTCAGCAAGTTCTTGTTTGTGCAACATTTGGAGCAAGTTGTAATCCAATTTGGCAAATTGAAGTAACACATCATTCTTTGTTTCCTGCTTGTCGTAGATTGATGAGATGAAAAATCGAATCTCAATTTGAGGAATACCTTTGTCCAAAGATTGCTCAAGGGAATACATCACTTGATCCTTAAGAGGAGAGTTCAAATATAAAGTTGCAGACTCAAGATGAGTAGTGGAGAAAGCGAGTGCATCTTCTAGGATGTCTTCACCATGAATCTTTACATGTGAAGCTTCGTACAAGCTTAACAATCCTAAGACATCACTAGCATGAGACTCCTCGAATTTGCCTTTTCCATCTAGGAATTTGTTGAATATTTTTTATTTGCAAGGAAGAATACACAAATTAGCCTTCCTATCAAATAAATAATACATATGATATTACATCAACATTGAATTTGAACTTAAAGACGAACTTACTAATAGAGATGTTGTAACCATGTTGCCTGAGCAATCAAAATTGAAGAGCACAAGTGCATAAATCATTATTGTCATCGCCCTCAAAGTCATAATTTTCTTTGTAAATATGATTCAAGATGTCATCAATTTCTTTGTCAAAGTGGTAGGCTATCCCAAGGCATTCAATAAAATCAACCAAATTCTATTTGTCAGTCATTTCCAATCCGATATCTAACAACATACTCCTGGTTTGTTCCTTCAACACTTCAATCTCTCGAGCATATTTTTGTGCAACCTAAAAATATATTGAAAAAAAACAACAAAAATCAAACTACATTGTCCAATAAAAGTAAAGAACTAAGAAGAAACTATGAAGAAAAAATAACAAATATTAATTACTTACATGATTATTGATGGAGATCGAAAGGAAACTATCTCCCCATAGACTTGGAGAGAAGTTGGCGATGGGACAAATGATCTCTGCTTCTTTGATTGGTTCACAACATTATTTCCAACAACAGCTGAGGCCATTGTTGCAACAAAGAATAAGAATGTTTTTGGTTCTTCTAAGTTAGAATGAAAAAAGCTCTCAAGTTGATGAGATAAATGGTAGGCAGTGAAATAGTATTTATAGTGGTGAGAGACCATACTTGGAAATTGTTTCCTAAAAAATAGAATGAGCTTCCATATATTAATCTTTTCCCATCATTTGCCTCACTTGACATTGTGAAATTTTATTTTTGGGTCAAAAGGACAACTATTCATTAATCATTCAACAGGGAGGGGTGGGATGTTCACAAGATGTGGATTAGTATTTGGGCCACTAGTTTGGCCTTGCAAATAGATATTACAATTTTTTGATTTTCTAGCAAAAATAGTTCCTTCACTATTTGCTTAAAAGCTTCCAATGCATATAGCGGTGGAACTGCCAAAGTTTGTAGGTTTGTTGTTGTTGGACCCCCTCTTCATTCCTTATCTAGGTTGTCTACTACTCTATTGTTCTCTCTCCATATGTGGTTGGGATATGGAATATTCAGCTTGCTTAGTAATGACCTGCATTCAAAGATGATGGTACTAAATATGGCATGATCTTTAGAGAACATGTTAACCGCCTCTTGGGCATCTGTTTCGATTTGCAGAGGGTAGAGGTGGTATGTTTCAGCAATTCGAAGACCTTCTAGAATGGCCAGGAGTTTAGCTCTAAGGGGGATGTATTTATGATTGATTTCGAGAAGCCCAGGATCCAAGCACCTAGGTGGTTTCTAAACACACCACCTAGTCTTCCTGCACTGTTATTCTTACTATAAACTCCATCAGTATTCAGTATTTAGCTTGTTGATCCTATCTTGTGGGGTTTCCCACTTAAGGTAGATGGAGTGGGATAGACTGGAATATTTCCCAGTTCTATTGGTCAAAAATAAAAACTCAGTAGCTAGATGGATGGCTTGGTTGGTCTCTATAAGGTCTTTTTTTTTGTTAAAGAGGTTATTATTCCTCTTAATCCAAATGCTCCAAAGGGAAAAAGAGATGATTCCATCCCAGCTCAACCATTGGTTGAAGGCCATATTTTTTATACTGGTCCATGTGGTCATCCAGTAATCAGTGTGGAGAACATTGGAATTAAAGTAATGGATGCTAGAGCTCTTGCTGGCTAGGTTTGACTAAAAGAAGGATGCAATGGGGCATTGGAAGAAGATGTGATCTATGGTTTCCTCCTGGTCACCACAGAAATTACACTGGGAGGTGATGGTAACCCCAATGTGGTGGAGGTAGGCATTGGTGGGAAGTCTCTTGTGATGGAGAAGCTAGATAAAGGATTTTATTTTATTTGGGACATCCAATTTATAAATCCATCCAAAGAAGGGGTTCCCTTGGCCTAGGGCTTGGTGTTTTTTGTCCCTAACCACCTGGTACACAATTTTCATGAAAAACAAGCCATTCCCAGTGTATACCAGTAAAGCCTATCCTCAAGAAGGTTGTTCTGGGTGATGAAAGAGTTATGGATGTTTTTAGGGAAAGGTCCCGGGGGAGAGTAAAGGAGAGTGCATCCAGGTTCCAAGAGCTATTTGAGATGATGTCTTTCACTTTGAGCAGGTCTTCACCTAGGTTTAGAGGACTTGTATATGGCTTCTGATGGAATCATGGTTGGGTAACCATTTATAATGAAATAGGTTTATTCTATTTCCCTTTATGGATGGTCCATATAATTTTTTGTTACATATGGACCATCCCTCTCTGATGCATTTCCCGATTTTGGAGGAGTATCTCTTCTTAGGTTCTCTAGACATTGGTCCACCGTATTTGTGGTAGGGCATTCTAGACCAAAGAGCTTGGGGGTTATGATACATCCTCCAAGCCAAGTTAGCCAGCATGGCTTTGTTCTTTAGCTTTCTTTTTCAATGCCTGTCACACCCCTTTTTAACCAAAAAACGATAGATTTAAGTTTGAAAGGATTTTTAATATTAAGGTCACGAAAATGAAATTTGTTTCAAAAAATATTCATTTTACAATTAACTCAAAGTCGCCACTTGGCATAATCGGGTGTGACAAGTCACTTTTGAAAATCCTTTTTCAAAATTACTTTTGACTCTTTAAAACCGGTTTGTGAATAGAGATTCCGGCTAAGGAATTTCGTTGATCGAGGGGAAGGTGTTAGGCACCCCTCGATCCCGTGCTTCAACCACGATCGTTCTGTAGAGTATATTAGCTAGTATGACACTATGAAATGTATAAATCAATAAAACACACAAAACAAGCAAACAAACCAAACCAAACCAAACCAAAACAAGTCCAAAAAAATAATGTCCAGTCCAATTATTACAGTCCGAAACAAAAGATACTGAAATAAACCTATACTAACCTATATTAACCATGAACTATGCTCTACCGGACATCTCGGGCCTTGGTCACAAACTTTCTTCGCATACAAGATACTTCATGGCATTTCCCGGTGAATAAATACAAATGGCCTCAGGGAATTCCCTGGCGAAATGAATACATTTTCCAAATACAATAAAGACAAACCATTCCACCAAATATTTCAAAAATTCCACAATCCACAAGTTCTAAATTTGTCTACCTAACCTACCGTCTGCCTATTAATTCTCGACCTAAAGTATGATATTATCGAGTTCGACCCAATCAACGTCAATTTTAAATCAAACAATAAATCATTGGTGCAAAAAGGCAATTACATTTATTTTATCAATTTTTCATTTCCACCCCCAGATTTTATTCAAAACACAAACGGAATATCATTCCACCATGCAATCCATAATCACAAAAATCAAACACCGAATCAAAACAAACAATAATTCACACCATCATTCACATAAAAATACAAAATTATGAAAAAAAAAATGAAAAATGGACCTCAAATTTATTTTGACTCCAAATTGTTGATGCCGCCAACGGAACAAAACCAAATTCAAAACTCGATCCAGCGAACTCAACACAAACCCGCCAACTAGATCCAAATCCCAAAATATGAACTAACACCCAAGTCGATCCGACTGACCCTTTCTATTTTTCATTAAAATTGAACCAAAATCATGAACCAACAAGAAATCACACCAGATTTCGTGCACAACATCCGTGTTTCACTTATTTTTTGATGGATTCTGTCAGAATCGGACTGAAATGGGTCACATTTAGTCAATTTGGTTGGATTGGACTTGGATTAACTATCTTTGTATCATTAGAGCTCTGGTGAGCTCCAGCAGTAACCAAAAATAAAGAAGAAAGGACGGTTGTAGCAATTTCTCTCTCGTTTCTTATTATCTCCCGACTTCCCTCACGGTTCTCTCTCGATCTCCCTCCCTGTTCTCTTTTGATCACCCTTCTTTCTCTATTCAATCTCTCTATAGAGTGTATGTCGTGTATATGTGTATGTATCTTTGTGTGTGTGAATCAACGTGTGTATATTCTTGTTAATCCATGGAAAAATGGAAATTTTTGTATGTGTTTTACTGTGAGATTATGTGTTTCTGGAATTTTTTATAAAAGATGATGGAAAAAAACCCTCATATATTGTGATTATGTGCCTATATAGCTGTGTATGGAGTGAATGTAATTTAAGTGAGCCTTGTGTGGTATTGTGTGGGGCCCATGAGTATTGTGTGATGAGAGTGTAAGGCATGTGTTAATTGCATGTATTCAATGGAAAATGAGGAGTGATGTGTGAGATGGCATGAGGTTTTGGTGTATATCGTGTGGGTAGAAGAGGGTATGGGGTAGGGGGTGTGAGATGGGAAAAATAGTTAGGGTGGGTGGTGAATTTATTGAGGGTTTGTTAGGATAAGATGGTTATGGATTTGTTTATTTGGATTTTAGTATGAAGGATTATCATACAATTGAGGGTGCATGGTAAGATGGGGTATATGGGTAAAAATACACTCTCGGGAGGGACAAAATTACGTGTCTACATCATGCCCCTCTTTAGGGGTAAACACAAAGTGTTTTCAGACAAAGAGGTAGACGAGACAGAATTTTGACCCGACCATTATTCGACGAGAGGAAAAGAAAGATAGAGTACCACCGAGTCTTAATTTAGGACATCCTACCTACCCAAGTTATGATGAAATCAAGTCATAGGTATCTCAAAAGAGTTGGAAGGAGAGAGATTATACCGAGTTGGAGATTCGAGTAAGGTCTCATCGAGGTTTCGATCTGTGGCTCTGTTATTACATCAAAAACAAAAATTACAAGTTAAAAGATAACAGAAATTATAAAAGTCCTATCTATGCAACTTCTTATGGACTCTTGACTTGAGTTTCTGATGCTTTCAAAATTAACAAAAGATCTGATCTTCTTTGGGTTGAACTTAAGAATAGATTCTTTCTCCATACAAAATTTGATATTAGGGATGAACTCACAAATTGACCATGTTCTGTCGGTGGTGTTTCTGAACCTTGATCCTCAATTTGAAAATCGTCACCCTATTCTTCAGGTGAGCTCCTGACTTGAAATTTCTTCACCTTCTTTCTTGACTTTTAATTTCATCACCCTGTACTTCAACCGGTCTCCTAACTTGCTATTTTTTAATCTTTGGATTTTCAATTTCATCACCTTGTTCCTCAGACGGGCTCCCGACTTGTAATTTTCTCACTTTATTGACTTTCAATTGCTTCACATTGTTGATTGACTTTCAATCTCTTAACCTTATTGCTTGACTTTCATTTTCATCACCCTGTTCTTCAGGCGAGCTCCTGACTTGCAATTTCCTCACTCTGTTCTCCGGACGAGCTCTCGACTTTCAATTTCATCACCCTATTCATCGGGCGGGCTCCCGACTTGTAATTTCTTCACTCTGTTCTTAGGGAGAGCTCCCAACTTACAGTTTCATTAGCATGTTCTTTAGGCGGGCTCCTAACTTAAAATTTCCTAACTCTGTTCTCCGAGCGAGCTCCCGACTTTCGATTTTATCACCCTATTATTTGGGCGAGCTCCTAAGTTACAATTTCTTCACTCTGTTCTCCGGACATGCTATTGACTTTCAATTTCATCATCTTATTCTTTGGGTGGGCTCCCGAGTTGTAATTTTTTCACTCTATTCTCTGGGCGAGCTTTCGACTTGCAATTTCATCACCCTATTCTTCAGGTGGGCTCGAAAGTTCTAATTTCTTCACTCTATTCTCCGAGCGAGCCCCCGACTTGTAGTTTCATCACCCTGTTCTTCAGGCGGGCTCCTCACTTATAATTTCCTCACTTTGTTCTTCGGGCGAGCTCCTGACTTTCAATTTCATCACCATATTCTTCGGGCAGGCTCTAGAGTTGTAATTTATTCACTCTATTCTCTGAGCAAGCTCCCAACTTTCAATTTCATCACCCTATTCTTTGGGCGGACTCCCGAGTTGCAATTTTGTACTCTGTTCTCCGGGTGAGCTCCCGACTTGCAATTTCATCACCTTGTTCTTCAAGCGAGCTCCTGACTTGCTATTTTATTACCCTGTTCTTCAGGCGGACTCCTGACTTGTAATTTTATCACTCTGTTCTTTAAGCAGGCTCTTAATTTTCAATTTCATCACCCTGTTCTTCAGGCGGGCTCCCGATTTTCAATTTTATCACCATGTTCTTAAGGCAGGCTCCTGACTTTCCATTTCATCACCCTATTGTTCAGGGGGGGGCCTGACTTTCAATTTTATCACCCTATTCTTTAAGCGGGCTCCTAACTTGCTATTTCATCACTCTGTTCTCCAGGAGGGCTCCTAAAAGCAAAATCAAAACTAGAACAAAAATTATCCCACACAAAGATTATGATAAAGAAAGATTCCATTTTCAAGAAAAATAAAGTCTTATTTTGTAGGAAGGTCCTAAAGTGAAGTTCCAAATAATAGGAATTAAATTTTCTTTTTTCCCCAGTTTATCATCAAAATCTTTTGCAGGTGTCAAACTCAATCATAACTACTTGCAACAGTGCATAATGCAAAGATGAATCAAGATTCTGATCAACAAATGCATTTTTTGAGGGTAAAATTGAATGACTGAGACCAACAAGTCCCCCTCTTAAGTGTGAAAGTGAAAGATTCTTACTAAAAGTGCATCCTTCAGAATTAATGGTTTAAATTAAGATGTGCACCTCCTAGAGAATGTGTCTCTTAAGGGTATAAGATGATGAGTTTTACCATAATTGGGATTACCAAAATTGTATAGCAACCCTGCTTTTGCATTTGCAGAAATGAGAAATTGCACCTCTGGATATTTACGCTTTGAAGCCGTTGATTAGAAGGTAGCAATTATTCCTGTTTCATACAAAGAAAACTTATGAGTTTAAAACAGGGTGGCTGGTTTGTGGCTTTAGCCTTTGTGGCAATCTCTCTTGCCCTCGTCACATTTAACCTTGCTTCCAACTATTAGCATATGTCATTGACTTATTCCATTATTGACCCAAACTCATATTATTAAGAATGACTCTAAAACAAACATAGTATCTCCACTTTGCCATGTTTCTCAGATAAACCCTTTGAACTTTGGTATTTCCCTGAGTTCCCAGACTTGTCTTTTGACAAAACTTTCTGAATGCCTTATTTCGGCTCACAATCATGTCTCTTTCATGTGCTGGCTTTTTGTCTTGCTTTGTACAATTGAAGAAGTTGGTAGCAAGTTTTGAAATCTTTTCTCACTTATTTTGACATGGACTTAACTCAAAGACAAGAAAAAAATGACAATGATTTTTTATTTGGATAACTGACTCAAGAAAATAAAATAAAAATAAAGAAGACAATGAATGTCCCCATTTTAAACAAAGAAACGAAAAATTTATCTAAAAATGACAGTCAACTCTAATGATTATGCCATGTATTTTGGATTAAGTTGTCTAATCTTTCCATCCAAACTTTATACCAATTTTTGAGTTAATGACCCTAAAATTGAGGTGCTTCCATACACCAATTGCACTCAAAGACTTCAGTCGGCTAGTGACACCTTGAAGGATTTTCACCAACAAGCCTCTCTCATTTTTTTTCTCTCAGCTCACATTACCATGATGTTTATGAGTGTTTTCCCCAATGAGGCACTCTTATTTTCATTTATCTTAACTTGTTATTGCCTTATGGTGCCTATAAAGGTTTTCACCAATTATAATCTCTCATTTTTATTTCTCTCAACTTACCATCATGTTACGGTGCCCATGAGGGTTTTCACCGATAAGACTCTCATTTTTCTCTCCTAATTCTTTATGTTGAGGAAGACAGGTAGTTTCCAAAATGCATCATCATATGCATTGCATGCTTAGCCTTAACATCCTCAAAGATTGATCTGAAGGTCTTTCTTTGGTTGTAACTTAGCTTTTGGATCAGGTTAGAAGAAAGGATGGCATGAGACCTAAACGACACTTAATGTGGGGTGGGACTTACAACTTCTAGAATTGACTCAAACAATGAAGATTAACTCATGCCCCAGTTTCTTTTGACCGGATAATTCTAAATTATTTATTTGGTTGGACCGAGCCCAGAGTAGGGCAGCCTACGTATCTCACCCCTGAGAGAGGAGAATCAGGTCACACGTAGTTTCGATAACTTATTTTTTTTCTTGATTCTGATTTTTTTTTTTATTGACTCTTTTTTTCTCTTTGGGACCTTTCCTGATTAAAATTATTCTTGACACTCTTCTCTTTCTTTCTTTGTGACACACTATTTCTTTTTCTTTTCCTCTTTTTTTATTTTTGTTTACTATTATTTTACTCAATACTTCTTTTTTAAAAATAAAAATTGTTGACTCTATCTTGATTCCAAAAGAGGGGCATGAAAGAAAATAGAACTAAAGCTCAAATGGGGTAAACAGAGGATGACACAATGTTTGGATAGCAGAATGAAATGCCTTCGGCATATCAATCCTTGAAAATGCAAGTACGTAACAATGTAATATGAAAGTGGGAGAGAGATCATTTATGACACTTTTTGACGGCATTAACTAAAATTGAGCATGTGTGTAACTACTTCTTATGCACTTTTCCAACATACAACTCCTCCCTTTGTTGTACATTCCTCACATCGAATGACTCATCTCTTTGTGGAGCTAATTTTCTTTCTGTTCCTTTTGATATAGGATCACGCATCCACTATTGGACCTAATTGAGCAATGTTTTTCAATTAATGACCAAGTTATTCTTGTGATTCTCAAAACAATTACCTTAATTTTCAAAGAAGGCTTCAACTTGTCACCAAATGTCTCAGCACTCTACCTATTTTCTCAAATTTTAGCCCTATGATTCAATGTTCATGGTCAAATTGGATTTTAAGATCTAGCTGAAAATTTGGCCAGCACATCATATCACTAGAGCCAACATACAATGTACTATGCAAAGAAAACAAACAAACAACACATATTTAAAACACAAAGGGAAAGGGACACTCCATTTAGTTGAAATAAAAGATAGAAGGGTTTGAATATAAACGACAAAGGGACAAAATAAGATAGATCCCGAACTAGAATCCTAAAATAATTCAAATAACAGAAAAGAAAAGAAAATAAACAACCAGACCTCTTTCTAGTAGGGAGAGGAGTGACTTCTCAATTGCTGAGCCTGACACCTTAACTACTGGTTTGCATATCGGCATGACTAGAGCTTCCACTATTGTCAGACATATTCTCTACAACAAATTAGTTCTGGATCTCCATGCTTAACTTATTTCTTCCCACGTATTTTGCATTATTATGCATTGATGAAGCATTTTATGTGACCTTTGTAGTGCCAATATTTTGCACTACAATCATTTTTTCTTGAATCATCCTTTCTATTTCTTTTTTCAAAGCACTACAATATTCAATATTGTGATCCTGAACATCAGAATGATATTCACATCGTACATAAGGATTAAAATTTCTTGAATGTGGATTAGGAGTACACCCAAGGAAAGGAGTGATCATGCACAACTCTCTCAATCTCTAGAATAACCTAGCATACGACTCCCCAATTGGTGTAAAATTGTCCTTTGACTTTCTCTACTTCACAAAATCTAGTCTCGGTTAAAACGTGGACTTAGAAGTTCCTTGATAAATATGTGGGGGTTGAGGAAAATATTGAATGACCGGTGCATGCCATTGTGGATAAAAAGTCGGATGAGTATACCGTTGTGCATTGTTCAAAGGAATCTAAGGAACTTGAATGGAATATCTTGGATTTTCAAAAAGGAACCTTGTTGCAGGTGAGCATGTGGATTTGATGTGTAAGCTCAGGATTGAGACTGATAATATTGTTGAGTTGGACCTCTCGATCTCTGCTTTGCCCCTGGAACGATGATAGGTATGTTTTCCTTCTTCTTCCCTTTAGTCCCCCTCAAATGATGACAATATCGTCCCAAGTGTTTTATAGAATCCTCGTACCCATCATATTCCTCAAATTATGATAACACAAAGTTAAGAGAGAGATTAACACTTGAAGATATGCCCAGTCCTTATATGAAATATTTTCATAATTCGCAAGTCCTAGAGAAATTTTTATAACCTTTTTTTTACTCTTCATTTTCCCAGCCATTTTCTCTTGCTCTTTAGTAGATTGGGGAAACATAATCATTGGGTTGATAGCCAAAGTAGGAGCCTCAGTAGAAGGTTGAGCAACAATAGCACAGACGGTATGTGGTGTTGTGAATGTGATAGGCTTATATTGAGGAGCTAAAGAAAGAGTGGTAGAAGTATTAAGATGCCTTTGATGTGGAATAGATTCTGAGTCATACTTTGGTGCATCAACAATAGTAGGAAACTAACTTTCCAATTACGATGAAAAACTCAAGGGATTTACAGAGTTAATAGTGGAAAATGGAGGAGGAGACAACCAACTGGCCCAAGCTCGGTGCATTTCCATCATTTGTTGCCTTAGTCTCCTAATCTCTTGCTTCAAACTCTCATTTTCCTGACTTTTTATTTGATCCATGATGTCACTCTCTATATCTTTGTTGGACACAACTAACCCTTTGAATTTGGTGTGATATGGAGAATCAGCTATAATGCCACAATGCCACAAATCAACCACCTTAAACTAACTGAACAAGAGATAACAAACGTGTTTGAGTTCAACACTTACTCAAAACCTTTTTATTTTTCCCTTTTCTTTGGAAAAGATCACTGAAACCAAGAAGGAAATCTACGTATCTCACCCTCGAGAGGGGAGAATTAGGTGTGCGTAGTTCGTGAAGTTTGATCCAAAAAATGGTCATTCGAACTCTTTTTTTTTCTTGAAACTTTAAGAAAAAAGGTAAATAACAAATTTTCAAAAGAATTGACAAAAATATTTTTGAATTTTTTAGCTTTAACATCTCTATAAAAAATGAAAGTTATGATTACCAAAGAAAAAAAATTTTGGGTTTTCGATTTTGAATTTCATACGAAAATGAAACTTGAAACTACTAAAAGATATTTTTTTTTGTAGTTTTTATATAAAGAAGTATATGACACCAACTCTAAATGAAGAGCGAAAAAAATCTTTCTGGATTTTTTATATAAGATCACTGAATCCTAGAAGGATTGCCTACGTATCTCACTCCCAAGAGAGGAGAATCAAGTGTGCATAGTTCGTCTAGATTGGATAATTAAATATTAACAAATCGATTGAACCACCACTTGAGAGACACGACCAAGACAAACAATGAACAATTTCAATAAAAAAATTTGGTTTTTAATTATTCACTTCACATGACATTGACACCAACAACTATGAAAGAAAAATCTTTTTTGGGGTATTTTTGTTATGTGAAATGTAATTTTTTGAATTTTTCTTTTATAAAAAACTCCTATTGAAAAAAATCTTTTTTTGAAATTTTCAAATTATGAATGCTTGCTAAAGGAAACAAAGGCAAAATCTTTTTGATGTTTTTTTTTTTGAGTAAATGAGTGCAAAAGGTAAAAAAAAATCCTTTTAAATCTTTGAATTGACAAAAACAAAAGCCATAAAGAACACTAAAAACAATGAAATACTTTTTTTCTTGATTCACTTCTTTTTCGAACTTTTCCTTGTCTACACACCTTTCTTTAAATCCATCACATGCTTTTCCCAAATCTGTTGATTGAATAATCATGTAACTCTCAAAGATGCAACAATTAGCACATACAGATGCTTTAGGGATGAGTCTCCTACAAAGGACCAAGTGGGTCTCGCTAGGTCTCAGTATGATGCAGATAAGCATGACCTAAAGACTGGCCCCACGCTGGGATCCACTAATAAGGCTGTTCGGGGGAGCGTATAGTTGATGGTGGTTGTGATAGCTTTCCACCCACTCCATACCAGCCGACGGATCCCCCTCCTAAAATAAGGGTGACTCAACTAGAGGTCTTGTATACAGTGTGTACTACAGGACTTATTACAAAAGAAATGACTTGGCTTATGCAGATTCCAGATATAAAGCAGTAACACATAAGAGGAAAAACTGTAAACATGTAGCAATTAGGCACCCAACAATGATAAAACAAATACAAACAATGACACAAACAACATCTATAATATCAAAATAAGCCGATACAACTCCAAAAATAAGCTCGAATTCTGAAAGGTTCTCCAACAGAGTCGCTAGAGATATCACACCCCGTTTTTTATCAAAAAAAAATAGATTTAAGTTTGAAAGGGTTTTTATTATTAAGGTCACGAAAATAAAATTTGTTTCAAAAAAGATTCATTTTACAATTAACTTAGAGTCGCCACTTGGCATAATCGGGTGTGTCAAGTCACTTTTGAAAATCCTTTTTCAAAATTACTTCTGACTCTTTAAAACTGATTTGCGAACAGAGATTCTGGCTAAGGAATTTTGTTGACTGAGGAAAAGGTGTTAGGCACCCCTCGATCTCGTGGTTCGACCACGGTCGCTCTGTAGAGTATATCGGTTAGTATGACACTATGGAATGTATAAACTAATAAAACACACAAAACAAGCAAACAAACAAACCAAACTAAAACAAGTCCAAAAAAATAATGTCCAGTCCAATTATTATAGTTTGAAATAAAAGATACTGAAATAAACCTATACTAAACTATACTAACCCTAAACTATGCTCTACCCGATGCCTCGGGCCTTGGTCATGAACTTTCTTTGCATACAAGATACTTCGGGACATTCTCCGATGAATAAATACAAATGACCTTCGGGCATTCCCCATCTAAATGAATACATTTTCCAAATGCGATAAAGATAAATAATTCCACCAAATATTCCAAACATTCCACAAGTTCTAAATTTTCCTACCCAACCTACCGTTTGCCTATTAATTCTCGACCTAAAGTATGATATTATCGGGTTTGGCCCAATCAGCGTCAATTTTAAATCAAACAATCAATCAATGATGCAAAAAGGCAATTACATTCATTTTATCAATTTTTCATTTCTACCCTCAGTTTTCATTCTAAATATAAACGGAATATCATTCCACCATGCAATCCATAATCGCGAATATCAAACACCGAATCAAAATAAACAATAATTCACACCATCATTCACATAAAAATCATAAATTATGAAAAAAAGGATGAAAAATGGACCTCAAATTTATTTCAAATTCATATTGTTGACGTCGTCAATGGACCAAAACCAA
Organism: Capsicum annuum; assembly: GCF_002878395.1. NCBI lineage: Eukaryota > Viridiplantae > Streptophyta > Magnoliopsida > Solanales > Solanaceae > Capsicum > Capsicum annuum. The sequence continues at coordinate 104,453,068 of NC_061112.1, forward strand.
ATTTACAACTCAATCCAACGAACTCAACACAAACCCGCCAACTCGATCCAAATCCCAAAATCTGAACTAACCCCCAAATCAATCTGGCTGACCCTTTCTGTTGTTCATCAAAACCGAACCAAAATCATGAACCTATAGGAAATCACACCAGATTTCGTGCACGACGTCTGTGTTTCACTCATTTTCTGGTGGATTTTGTTGAAATCAGACTGAAATGGGTCAGATTCAGTCAATTTAGTCATATTGAACTTGGATTAACTGTCTTCGTATTGTCGGAGCTCCGGTGAGCTCCGATAGTAATCAAAAATGAAGAATAAAGGATGCCTGTAGCGATTTCCAAAGAGAAATCGCCAGAAAAATCTTTCTCTCGTATGATTTTTCTTTTATTTCTTATTCTATCCCAATTTCCCTTACGGTTCTTTCTCGATCTCCCTTCTATTTCTCTCTCGATCTCCTCTCTTTCTCTGTTCAATCTCTCTATAGAGTGTGTGTTGTGTATGTATGTATGTAGTGTTGTGTGTGAGAATCAGCGTGTGTATATTCTTGTTAATCCATGGAAAATGGAAGTTTTCGTATGTGTTTTACTATGAGAGTATGTGTGTATGGAATTTTTTATGGAAGATGATGGAAAAATCCCCTCTTATATCTATGATTATGTGCCTATATAGCTGTATGTATGGAGTAAATATAATTGAGATGAGCCTTGTGTAGAATTGTGTGACGCCCGTGAGTATTGTGTTAGGAGAGTGTGAGGCGTTTGTTAATTATGTGTATTTAATGGAAAATAGGGAGTGATGTGTGAGATGGCATGAGGTTTTTGTGTATGTCGTATGGGTAGAAGAGGGTATCGGGTAGGGGGTGTGAGATGGAAAAACTAAATAGAGTGGGTGGTGAATTTATTGAGGGTTTGTTAGGATAAGATAGTTATGAATTTGCTTATTTGGCTTTTAGTAGGAGGGATTATCACATGATTGAGTGTGTATGGTAAGATGGGGTAAATGGGTAAAAATACACTCTGGGGAGGGACAAAAGTATGTGTCTACATTGCCCAACCCCTCTTCCTCATTAGGAAAAGTGGTGGTGTTCCAACTAATGAGATGGATCTTTTTCTTTTCAGTAGTAGTGCCCCAAAGAAAATTTCTTTGGATTTGGTCAATAAGCTTGGTGGTTTGCTGGGGGAATGCCATATATTGCATGACATAGGAAGAGATGCTTCCAAGGGTAGTTTTTGCTAGGGCAGTTCTTCCTACCATGTTCAGCATTTTTATTTTCCAACCAGCAAGCTTGTTATGCATGCTATCAATGATGTATTGAAAATCAATACGAGTAGGTTTGTAGTTGAGAATAGGAAATGCCAAGTATTTCTCAAAGTGGGTGCTGGGTTGAATGTTGAGGATTTGGGAACAAGAATTTACAGTGGTGGTATTACAGTTTCCAAAGAAAAAGCATTTGGATTTGCTGAGGTTGAGCTTCTGACTAGACTGGGTACAAAAGGTCCGGAGTGTCTCCGTGATGGTGTGGCTGTCATTATTAGTAGCTATGGAGAAGAGAGTTAGGTCATCTGCAAAGAAGAGGTGGAACACTTTGGGGCCCTTGTTGGAGATAGAGATGGGATTCCATTGCTTGTTGAGGACCAGTTCATTAATGGCTCTAAAGAGTCTTTCCGGCCTATCCATCTGCACCCCGTGCACATGGTACCTCCATCTTCGTAAACCACCTCCTGCTTATGTTGATTGATTTTTTTACTGGAGCATTCATGGTCACCTGTATATAGATCCTTGTATAGCGCCCTCTCAAGGTTGCTGACGTATAGGTGTCTATTTTCAAGAGGGCTCCCCGCTTTCGACCAACTTTTTCCAAAATTGACTGATCGCAGAATTCCGTCAGAAGTTGGGGTAGGCGGACCCAGATGGCTGTGTGGGTGAACGTTGAGCTTTGTGGGATGAAACTTAGTTCCCATCTTCTGACTCAGAGGAAGCTGCCCAAGGATAAACCATGGACCCCCATGCAATGCCTTATTTGTGCTTTCTTGACTGTTGAATTTCGCTGTGTAGAATTCGCAGTCCAAATCTATCAGGATGAGGGGTTCATTGAGTTGCCACAGATCTGTTTTTTTCCCACATAATTTCACAATTACAGATCGATTCCATGGCTGGTATATTCTTGTCCTTTCTGAATCTGAGAGGATAATGGGTTCCTCGGAGTTTGTTGTTGATGACAATTGGTGCGGTTCATCTTCGTAGTAGCAATTGTTTAAGCTCTGGCTTTTATCGGAGAGAATGTCCTGGAAGGATTGCTTGGGGATGGGGTTGGCTTCCATGATAGTGTCCGTCGGAGGAGGATCTGGCGGTTTAGTCGGTAGTGGTACCATGTCGGAGGGGTGGTTAGGGATGGTCATTCCCTAGGGGGTCTTTTCTACAGAGAGAACTTGACATTATGAAAATTTATTATAAGAGTGAGTGATGGAAGCACTGACAATTCATTTTTAAATATTTTCCCAGTTGCCCTACTTGACATTATACAAGAACATATTTGCAAGATACAGAGTGTTTGGTCACTGCACAATCATTGAATTTATTAAGATATCATTTTAAGTACATCTTATTAGAGATCAAAAAATTTAAAAAGTTAGCTTTATGGTATCTAGTCCTAAGACTTAGCATATACCTGATATTGTTTGTTTAAAAAAGAGATCAAAATCAACCATATGACAACAAAGAAGCATGTCAATGATGATGACTCAAATTAAATATTGAAAATAGATTAACATTTCCAACAATTACCAGCTAGTATCGTTTTTACAATAAAATATTTATATAATATAGTACAAAATTGAATCTCTAGAAAAGTAAAAGACCCGGGAAATTCAGGGACAAGAATTATATACCACCCAAAATAGAGGCATTTGTGCTAATGAGCCCATGTAATATTTCACAGCAGTCAAAATTGCTTCAACTTAATAGAACCAACTGATTGGATTCCAAGGTGGCAACTACCTACTAATAAAATCAACTCCTCTGTGATGAGTCAAAATTAGGAAGACAAAAAACAATTGTCATATTTTGACCAATTGTATTCCAAGTTGCTGAACAAATTATTATTTTATTCGCCAGAAACCTATATAAGAGCATAATATGCAAATGAACTTTGAAGAAACACCAAACGCAATTACTATCTCCCCCAAAATGCAATTCTTCAGCTTTACTTCCATCTTCCTTTTTCTGTCTTTCCTCTTTTTGCTAAGGAAATTGTGGAAGGACTCAAATAGCCAAACCAAAAAATTGCCTCCAGGTCCATGGAAACTTCCTATTATAGGAAACATGCATCACGTCGCTAGTGGACCTCCACACCACGTTTTTAGAGAGTTAGCCAAAAAATATGGACCGCTCATGCACCTTCAGCTTGGTGAATTTTCTTCAGTTGTTACTTCTTCTGAGTTGGCTAAACAAGTACTAAAAACTCATGACCTTGCTTTTGCGTCTAGGCCTAAACTCATGGCCATGGATATCGTCTTTTATGATAGGTGTGATATTGCCTTTAGCCCCTACGGTGAGTGTTACGCATTTTCCCTAATATCTTTTGACTTTATTAGGAATTTACCTATTTTTTAAACGTTAAAAATGCATTTTTCCCACGATTGATTTTACTTTTTCTGAAAGAAATATAAATATAAAAATTGAGAATTCTCCTTTCCAATTTATCTCATTCACAATATACTCCTGAAAGGAGTCTTGTTTAGGGAGAGAAGGTAAACTTGAATTTCTCATATGTAGGTTATTAATTGACCAAATCATGTTACATTATTGTTGTGTCTTTTTTGATATATTTCTGTTGCTGAATTATTTATCATCATCCAAGATTTATTTAGTTAGATATTGTATGACACATGACAACATCTATTTTAACAAGTGAATACTGGAGACAAATGCGTAAAATTTGCGTCATGGAACTTTTGAGTGCAAAGAATGTACGCTCGTTTAGCTCAATTAGGAATGAAGAAGCCATTCTTCTCATTGACTCTATCCGATCCTCTTCAATTTCTGGTGAGCCAGTTAATTTTACAGAAAGTATCATTTGGTTCACAAGCTCCATGACATGTAGATCGGCATTTGGGCAAGTACTAAAGGAGCAAGACAAGTTTATAAAACTAATTGGAGAAGTGATAAGATTAGCAGGAGGCTTTGATGTGGCTGACATCTTCCCATCGTACAAGTTTCTTCATTCTCTCAGTAAAACAAAGAAAAAACTTCTAGATGTCCACCATCAGGTAGATTCAATTGTTGAGGATATCATCAACGAGCGCAAGAAGAATCTTGCAACAACTCACAAGGGCGATCATACAGTAGGAGATGAAGACTTAATTGATGTCCTTCTAAGAGTTAAGAAGGATAGAAGTCTTGAATTTCCCATTACCAACAACAATATCAAAGCTATTATTATTGTGAGTTTTGAATACTATCCATGTTCTTACGTACTTAACCATATCCATTGTCATAGCAAAAATATTAATCAGAAAAAAATTTTAGTAAGGAAATGTCAGATAGTCAAAAAAGTTAGATGAGGAAAGACCATGTGAAATAGTCACATTATACAATGAACATATCTTGCGCCGTATTTGATTTAATAAACTGCCATAAATTGCAGGACATGTTTGGTGCTGGAACAGAAACTTCATCAACAACTACTGTATGGGCTATGGCTGAAATGATGAAAACTCCAAGTGTATTCGCCAAAGCTCAAGCAGAAGTGCGAGAAGCCTTTAGAGACAATGTAACATTCGATGTAGAGGAGCTAAAATACTTAAAGTTAGTCGTTAAAGAAACTCTGCGACTTCATCCACCAGTTCCACTTTTGACCCTAAGAGAATGCATGGAAGAGACCAACTTAAACGACTATACGATTCCACTGAAGACCAAGGTCATGGTTAATGTTTGGGCAATTGGACGAGACCCAAGATACTGGGATGACGCAGAAAGCTTTAAGCCAGAGAGATTTGAGCAGTGCTCTGTGGACTTTAATGGTAATAATTTTGAGTATCTTCCTTTTGGCAGTGGAAGGAGGATTTGTCCCGGAATATCATTTGGTTTGGCTAATGTTTATTTGCCGTTGGCTCAATTGCTTTATCACTTTGATTGGAAACTCCCTACTGGAATGGAGCCAAGCGACTTGGACTTGACTGAATCGGCTGGAGTAACTTCCTCTTTGAAAAATGACCTTTACTTGATTGCCACTCCTTATCAACCATAATGGCATCTTTCTTCTTGTATTTTAGGTTTCATTGATTTCTAGTGTATGTATTTTTATCAAATAAGAATGTATTTTTTGATCACTCTGTGTATGTATTTGTTCCGGTGTCTTTCTTTGTTTTTATATTTAACACGCATAGAGATTACTAAAACCCTAGGGATGAAACATAACGCAACGAACAACATAGAGAATGAATAGTGAACAATGAAGGAACAGAGGTCACTGCAAAATGCCTTTTCATTTAGTAGTAGGGTATACAAAACATAAAAGCAATTAAAACTTCTTATGCTGCTCCATTTAATACCTTAGCCCTGAAATTTAGGAATGATGCTCATGTAATTCGTTCAAAATGTAGCCCCTTTGCAAACTATTTATCACGTGACATGAGTTCTTGTAATTATATGTGTCATGGCTGATTTGGAGTTATCAAAATGGTGGCTTGGGGAGTATGCCTCAACTGGAGAGGATCAATATGGACAAAGCTGGTAAAGTTAGAAATAGTAATGGAGAGTTGGTGTTTTGCTTTTGCTGTCACAGTACAATGCAATAACCATAATGTGGCACAAGCCATGGCCACAAAGTGCACAACCCAGTAGATAAATGGGTTCTCTTCAAAATCTATAATTTCTTTACTAAAACTTAAGGAAATTCGGCACCTGTATGTTTGTCAACTTGATCAGCAAGTTTGAGTATATTGCATGAGTACCATAGAGCAGAATTTTCTCTTCCATGTTTACGATCGACATTAAAAGGAAAGCCTCTCTGGTCATCAAGGATCATTGATCGGTTGCTAGGTTCATACAGTCTAACATGTTATGCAGAGACTTCATGCATAATTTTTCCTTGTCCATAACAAATTATTGCATAAAAAAACTCGTATCAATTGAAAGTTACCCGTTGGAAGATCAGTATCTTGAAATAGCTATTTCAGTACATATGATAGCGTCCATTCTATAGTAACACTATCTTTATATTCCAATCTTTCCATCAGCTTCTCTATAGGATCACTAGAATGAAGGTACTAACCTATGCTCAAATTTTCGGTATCAGTTACACTGTTCTTTGTATATTCGTCTTTGGAGACATCTATGACACCCTCTTACTCTTTTCTTCCCTTGTGGGCTAACAATTGTCAATCTAACTGAAATGTGATGCAATCATTTACGGTAGCGCTACCGAGAGTGGTGCCAGCATTTTAATGCCATCAAGGCTCTGATATTTCCAAATGAGACGTGATGGTTCTGGAGGCCGCAGCCAGTCATCAGCAAGGATTTGAGGAATCAAATCTTGAAGGTGTATTGATATCCAGATTCCAGAAGATAGAAAAGACTATCCAGAGTTCAATCACATTCCAAACAAGAATACCAGCAAATAATCAATGTAGGTACATTTCCTGCCAGTTCACTTCTTACTGAGACATAAAGCAACAACATACCCAATATATTCCCACAAAAGGCGGGGTCTGGAAAGAGTACTTGTACGCAACACCACTACCTTAGAGGTGAGATCGAGAAGTTGTTTCCAAACCCCCGGCTCAAGACCAAAAAAAAGAATACAACAGCACAAATTGCTTATAATTAATAATGAGACAAGATTTAGGGGTTCAAATCAACTGATGCTATATACACCAATATGGTCACAGGGAAAGAAATAATCGTGGGACTGGAGCATTTTGTTAGGATTTGTCCTGAATAAGATTTCTTTTCTATTAGATTTCTATTAGATTTATTCTTTTCTTAAAATAGAAAATAAAACATATATTTCTCAAGTCATAACACAATATCATCTACAATTTAGTTTCTAAAGTCTTGTTTACGAGGAGATTTTCTCCCAACAGTTTTTTCTATTTTTTTTAATATTTGATTTTATATGTAGGGCAATTGGCCAAATCATAAATAATATTCTATTTTTAGTTTAGTTTTGTATCATCTGAATTATCGTCTTTATGATTTGCAAACTTTACGCTTCCGCATGACGTCCTCTCAGTTTCGAACACAACAGGTGGTATCAGAGTCTACCGTTCAAAGGTCCAATGGTTTGGTGAAACAAGGCTGAAGACAAGTTCAAAACGCTTCTAATCAATTTGCAATTTGGCGAAATGAGGTTGAAGACAAGTTCAAGACAATTCTAATCAATTTGATGATAATAAAGATTTTTTGTCCAACTACATGTGGAGAAGAAGTTTTAAGCATATTTCAACATTCATGTTGCTGCATCTTTAAAAATTAAAATAAAATTTTTATTAACCCACTTTTAACTATAATATTTTAAATCTTATTTTTAAACATGAGAAGCAGCAGTGATGAAGATTACGTGAAGAAAAAGATGATGAATAGTTTTGCCAGAAAATTCAGGCCAACGGGAGATTTGTTAGGATTTGTACTGGATTTTCCACCTTACTTGGATTCTACCATAATTGCGTTTTACTTCGGATTCTACCATAATTGTGTTTTACTTCGAAAAGAATTTCTTAGGGGAAAAGGCTAGTAGGAAAAGATTTCTTTCCTGTTAGTTTATTGTTTTCTCAAAATAGAAGATATTTTTTCTCAAGTCATAACACAATAGCAACAGTGTACTTTAAGAGTCTTGTTTATGGGGAGATTTTCTCCCAACAGTTTTTTTTTATTTTTTTTAATATTAGATTTTATATGTAGGTCAATTGGCCAAATCATAAATAATATTATGTTTTTTTTAGTTTAGTTTTGTGTCGTTTAGTTTAGTTTTGTGTCGTTTGAATTCTCATCTTTATGATTTGCAAACTTTAAACTTCCGCATGACGCCCTCTCGATTTCGAACCCAACAGATTTAACCTATAAAGGACTCCTCAAACTGAGTCAAAATTCACAAAGCTGAAAATGAACCATGCAATGGAGAGGGGGAATCTTAGTAGCTTAGTTGGTTAGTTACCTGAACTTCCATCTTGTTGGTGAGGGTTCGATTCCCCACATTGTAATCCCCTTCCCCATTCCCCTTAAAAAAAAAAAACATGCAATGGCGAGTATAAATAAGTTGCACATAGACTAATTGCAGTGTCGTTCACAAGTGTGCCACTGGCAGCTAAAACGATCAGAGAATAGCAACTAACTTCATCCCTATAAGAATAAGTTTGTTGAGTGGTGGCTCCACCAGATTTCATGATCTTGAACAACCATCCTCCAAGTGCATTTCTGCCGATGAATAAACCCCCAATGGAGTTTGTCTCTCAGAGGCGAACCCAGGATTTGAAGATAAGGGGTGCAACATTATCTTTAACTTCTGACGATGAACTTCTGACTTGCATTGTTGTTTGTAGGAATGACATCGTATTTTCGTTGGCACTTGGCCGCTGATGATGATGGCTGCGTGAGTATTTTCAAGTTGTGAAATTTTTCCCTGGCTTGGAGCTTGGAGTGAATTTTGAGAAAAATAATTTAGTTTTTAGGGATTTGGGAATTGGGGGAGAAAAATACGTGTGGGCAATGGGATTGGGAATTGGGAATAGAACATTCCATGGGTTATTAATTTTATTAATTATTAAAATAATAGTGTGGTGGGTCAGATCTAACATTCTAATGTTATGGAATAATTAAATATAAAAGAAAATATTATATTTATAAAGGTCAAAAGCAACAAAGTGGAGCTAAATGAGGTGGCAAGTAAAGGAAGGAATTTGTAGAAAAAATAATACCTCCATCTAGAATAAGTTTGTTGAGTGGTGGCTCCACCAGATTTCATGATCTTGAACGACCATCCTCCAACTGCATTTCTGCCGATGAATAAACCCCCAATGGAGTTTGTCTCTCAGTCTCTCTCCATTTAAATCAGTAAGCATCAAGATCATATCATTCTTCGATAAAGAGAAATTCCTAGTGGTCAGCTAAGTGGATATATCTTCTTCATAGTGGTTCGAGAAATTGTGACAACTGTATAAGACAGTACACTTACTATATTCTCTTCTTTCACATTTTGTTTTACCCTTTTTTCAGTACCATTAAAAATAGAGAACTTTATCTGATTCTTAAATTTCACTTCTCTAGAAACTATTGTAGTTAAATTCCTGAAGTCGAATTCACCCATCCCGAACCCTTGCTCTTCCTCCTCATCTCAATCTCATTAAGCCCTTGAAAGCTCGAACATCGCTCAATGTTAAACTTCGGAGTACCATAGTCAACAACTTTAGTGAGCTTTATCATCAAGCAGAAGCCCCAAAATTGTGTTAAATCATCATACAAAGGGAGATCAAAGGCTGAAATCACTTCCAAGAACAAAGGATTGATTCCTCTCTGAAAATCACCGGAAATGGTACCAAAAATACCACCAAATTCTCGGATATCTTCAACAAAACAACCTTATACTCAGCTCCATGTCTTCTCTTTGTGGTCAAATTGTTCGTATATATGAACCCGAGACCACGTCCAGCAAGCCCAGGAACCGTACCCGGACCAGTCTCTTCCTACTTTAGGATTAAACTTTCAATTATACGCTGAGGTTTCAAACTCCACTCCTTCTGAGTCTCAAAAAGTGCATTTGGATGGGTGATTTAAAAAAATGACCTTGAAAATGGATGGTCTTGAATTTTTTATCTCGTTTGTTAAATTTTTTGACGTTTGGCTTTGAAGGTTTGCTTATATGACAGACGGGGAGTCAAAAGTTTAAAACCACTCTTTTTCAAGGTCATTGGGTGTTAATTCCTGGAGAATAATTCTATAAATTCACTCTTAAAATTATTTATGTTCTCCCCCTAAACAAGACATATTAACAGCTACTCTAGGGGTATATGCAAAGAAAATCGACAAATCATACCAAATTGAAAAAAAATCCAACTAGTGATTTGATTTGACCTAATTCGGTAAAGAAACCAACCAAGTATGTACACCTAGCTACTTTTATTGTGTTAATCCTCATTGATAGTGAAACTTTTGGTCTACTCCTCGCCTTTCATCATTCATTTCACATTTTGTCAAACTTGGATTTTGTTTCTAAATCTTTTCCAATATGCAGACATCCGTATTTCAACAACATTATCTAGTGAATATATCAGCCAGATTAAGTAAGAATTGTAAAGAAAATCACCATTGCTCAATTATAACAATGGGAACATGATCCCAAGTTTCTGTAGAATAATAGTTAAGAATCAAACGATGAATAGATCGTGTCAGTACAGGGATGATAAAAACATGACAACTAGAACAATGTTTCAGTCCCAAACAAGTTAAGATCGACTGTATGAATCCTCATTTCATCATTTAAGCTCGTAGTACATCATCTTATCCTAAAAACATGAATGAGGAGAAATTCTAGGAAAAATAGGAATGCCCGTTAAAACCCAGATTCCTCTTTGACACAATTGGCATCATTTTTGGAGAAGCAATGTGTGTACAAATAAATTCATGGAGTGATGATTTGTTACACGCCAAAAAAAGGATAAGGGGGGTATTTTAGTCAATTCCTACTATCGGTTGGTTAAGCAAGCTGTTAGAAGTTAGTTAAGTAGTTGGGGAGTAGTTAGTGATAGAAATAAAGGAGAATCAGAGACAGTTAGCAGAAGTTAGCATATATACTCTCCGAGATCACACAATGTAAAGGGAGATTAGAAAGTCATTAAATAATATCTCATATTCTCTCTTGTTCTTGAATATTGTTGTATTGTTGTTCAGAAGCTATTCAATCCCTAGCTTCGTAGACTTTACAGTGAGGTGCTTGTCAATTAGCACGTTACATTGGTATCAGTGCAGTCGGTTCTTGGACTGATAACCAAGTCAGATGCTCCGGCGAACACCAGGAATGGCGAACTTCGGTGAGAGGTCGATGAATTGCGCGACCAGTTACGGGTACAGGGAGATGCGTTGGGTGAAATTGGGCAGTTGTTGAGGGCTATGGCGGATAATCAACAAACACGGCCACCGGCGGCAGAAATTCCGACAGAAATGGAGAACATCGGAGGTCAAGCTAATCTCAGAAATTCCTAGGTTTTATGGGGACGATATTAAAAGTTGGGTGTATAAGGCGGAGCAATATTTCGAATATATGTCGACGCCGGAGGGAAAAAAAGTGCAAACCGCCATGATTTACATGGAGGGGAAGGCACTCCAGTGGCATCAAGCCTATATGAAAGCAAGGTTGGGTGCGATTCCCAGTTGGAGCAATTATATTAGGGCAGTACACCTTCGATTTGGGGATATCGAACATGCTGATCCGTTGGGGGAACTAGTGGCTCTCAAACAAACAGGTAGCGTGCAAGAATTTTTGGATAAATTTGATGAGTTATTGAATCAAGTGGAGATAACAGAGGAGCAGTCGATTAGCATATTCTTAGCCAATTTGAACCCAGAAGTAGAGGTACAGGTGCGGATGTTGGGGCCTAGGACATTGATGAAAGCTTACAACCAAGCAAAATTAGCAGAACAATCATTGAAGTTACAACATGGTCATACACAAACACTGGTGAGAAATTCCAGACCGTTGCTTGCGAATCCTCAGAGTTCATGGGTAAATCAAGCAAGAAGAGGGAATGTACATCAAGGAGGGAACAATAAGTGGATGGAAAATCCCAAAGAAGTGGGGAATGGAAGCAAGCCATCATTCAAGGGCACAAGGAGGCTTACTACTGCAGAAATGGGTGAAAAACGGGCTAAAGGACTATGCTACTGGTACGATGAGAAATACAACATCAACCATAAGTGCAGCAAGAAGAAGCAATTGTTTATATTGGAGATGGAGGAAGAAGATGATGAAGATATGGAGTGGCAAGACGCGACCGAAGAGGTGAACAAGGAGAGGATTCATCCTTCCAGGCTCAAGTGTCTATGCATGCATTCAATGGTACTAGCGATTATAGGACCATGAAGGTGAAGGGATCGCTTAAGGGCAAGATGGTACATGTCCTCATTGATTCGGGGTCGACGCACAATTTCATAGATTTAACTGTGGCTAAGAGGTTGGGTTGTAGGATGGAGGAGGTACATCCCTTTGCAGTTTCGGTCGGAGATGGGAGTAAAGTGCACAGTTCTTTCATGAGCAGAGAAGTACACTGGAAAATGCAAGGTGTAGATTTTCGAGCGGATATGTTGGTTATTCCCTTAGGAGGGGCTGATGTTGTATTAGGGATCCAATGGTTAATTACTTTAGGTGACATAAGATGGAACTTCAGTCAATTGAAAATGGAATTCCAGATGGGACATAGAAAAATCTCGTTGAGAGGTAGTCAGCCAGGAACTTTTAAGGTGGTTGCAGATGTCAAGATGTTAAAAATTCTAAATAAACCAAGCTAGCTTAGCATGATGTCCATGGCTTTCGTTCAAGTAGCTCCAGGTGATAGTACGCAGAAATCATCAGAGGAGATTCCATTGGAGGTACAGAGCATTTTAAAGCAGTATGAATCCTTGTTTGGGGTGCCTAAGGGGTTACCTCCCCACCGGAGTCATGATCACAGGATCATCTTGAAGGAAGGAACTAATCCCATCAATGTAAGGCCCTATCGATATGCAGCCACTCAAAAGGATGAAATAGAGAAGATGAAATCCGAGATGCTGGAATCAGGGGTCATTAGACCAAGTGTGAGTCCTTTTTCTTCCCCTATAGTGATGGTTAGGAAAAAATATGGAACTTGGCGACTTTGTATTGATTATAGAAAGTTGAATGCTAGCACTATAAAGGATAAATTTCCCATACCTGTCATAGAGGAATTACTGGATGAATTAGGGGGGTCCAAGTTCTTCTCAAAGCTAGATTTAAGATCCGGATATCATCAGATTCAAATGAGCGAGCAAGATATTGAGAAAACTGCATTTAGATCTCACAACGGGCATTATGAGTTTGTAGTTATGCCATTTGGCCTAACTAACGCCCCTTCCACATTCCAAAGCTTGATGAACACTATATTTCAGTCATTCTTAAGGAAGTTTATATTGGTTTTCTTTGACGATATCTTAATCTACAGTTCTTCTTGGAATGAACATTTGGATCATATGCAGCAGACCTTTGAGGTTTTGAAAAATCATAACTTGTTTATTAAACTCAGCAAATGCTCACTTGCCAAGAGTGAAGTAGATTATCTGGGGCATATTATCACACAACATGGGTGTCAGCTGATCCTAGTAAGGTGAAAGCCATGATGGAGTGGCCTGTTCCCAGAACTGTCAAACAACTCAGGGGGTTTCTTGGTTTGACTGGATATTATAGGAGGTTTGTGAGAGGTTATGGAGTGTTGGTCAAACCCCTAACTGACTTATTAAAGAGGGAGAAGTTTGAGTGGTCTGCTCTTGTTGGCAGTGCATTTGAGAAGCTCAAGACTAAGATGAGCACCATCCCTGTCTTAGCACTTCCTGACTTCACCAAAGAGTTTGTGGTAGAGACTGATGCATGTCTAAAGGGGATTGGAGTTGTGTTAATGCAGGACAACCACCCTTTGGCTTATATAAGTAAAGCCCTGAGTCAGCAACACCTCAATTTATCAGTTTATGAGAAAGAAATGCTAGCAATAGTGAAGGCCATTGATAAATAGAGACCCTACCTGATCGGGAGACATTTCATTATAAAGACGGATCACCAACCTTTGAAATACCTTTTGGAGCAAAGAGTATCTACTCCGAGCCAACAAAAGTGGGTTGCAAAGCTGATGGGGTATGACTACACTATAGCCTATAAAAGCGGCAAAGAGAATTTGGCTGCAGACGCTTTGTCTAGATGCCCCGTATCTCAAGAGGTGCACCTACTGACTCTCACCACCATTTCCTCTGATTTTTTGGAAAGAGTCGAGACTTCCTATGCTAATGATGACCAACTATCAGAATTGAGGCAACAATTATTGACTAAACCTCTGAGTCACCATTATACCTGTTGAAAGATGGGGTGTTGTATAGAAAGGGCAGGATAGTTGTGGGGGCAGATCAAGGGTTGAGGCAAGAGATACTACACAACATGCACGATATTGCAATAGGGGGCCATTCAGGAGTGTCTGTTACTCTTTTTCGAATCAGTCAGGTTTATTATTGGAAGAAATTAAAGAAGGATGTGTACTCTTATGTGAAGCAGTGTGAGATTTGTCAAAAATGTAAAGGGGAGTGTGTCAACCATCCCGGCCTATTGCAGCCACTTCCCATTCCAGAGAAAGTATGGCAAGGCATTAGCCTTGACTTCATTGAGGGTCTACCCAAGGCTCACAATAAGTCTGTCATCTTGGTGGTTGTTGATAGACTCAGTAAATATGCTCATTTCATTTGTTTAGGCCATCCCTATACAGCAGCTACTGTAGCACAGGTCTTCTTAGACAATGTATATAACCTCCATGGCTTGACTCACACTATAGTAAGTGATAGAGATGTGGTATTCCTTAGCAAGTTTTGGCAAGCCCTATTTGCAGTACAAGGGGTTCAGTTGCACCATTCTTCAGCCTATCATCCTCAATCCGATGGGCAAACCAAAGCTGTCAATAAGTGTGTGGACGGATACCTACGATGTATGTGCAGTGACAGGCCCAAATAGTGGGTCCATTAGTCACCGCTTGCGGAATGGTGGTATAACACCACCTACCATTCAGCTATTAAAATGACTCTATTTGAGGTTTTGTATGGTCACAAGCCTCCTACTCATTTGCCCTATGTTCCTCACAGTTCCTTGGTGGAGACAGTAGATAGGAGTCTGCAAGCAAGGGAAAGTACTATTAGATTACTCAAGCACCATCTCATGCTTGCCCAATCCCGAATGAAGTCCCAGGCTGACAAACACAGGTGTGATCGGGTATTTGAGGTGGGGAATAGAGTATTTGTCAAGTTGCAGCCCTACAGACAACTCTCTTTGAAGAATCATGCTTATCATAAGTTGAATCCCAAGTACTTTGGTCCTTTTGTGGTGCTCAAGCGTGTTGGTTCAGTCGCTTATAAACTACAATTGCCTCCTCAGGCCAGAATTCACAATACCTTTCATGTTTCTCAGTTAAAGAAGCACATTAGGGACAAACCTGTTGTTCCTGATCTGCCAGTCGCACTCTCTTCTCATGGTTATGTGGTGTTGGAGCCTGAATCTATACTGGAGACCAGGACACTTCATAAAGGGGTGTCAGCCAGCACTTAGTGAAGTGGTTTAATTGTCCTTCGGAGGACAGCTCGTGGGTATCGGATGCCTACACTCTACAACAGCAGTTTCCTCATTTTTGTCCTTGAGGTCTAGGACTTCTTATGGGGGAAAGTATTGTTACGCGCCAAAAAAGTTAAGTAGTTAGGGAGTAGTTAGTGATAGAAATAAAGGATAATCACAGACAGTTAGCAGAAGTTAGCATATATACTCTCCGAGATCACACAATGTAAAGCGAGATTAGAAAGTCATTAAATAATATCTCATATTCTCTCTTGTTCTTGAATATTGCTGTATTGTTGTTCAAAAGCTATTTAATCCCTAGCTTCTTAGACTTTACAGTGAGGTGCTTGTCAATTAGCATGTTACATGATTACAGCAATTACGCCTCAATCTCAAGCAAGTTGGGGTCATCATGGATGGGATACAATAATTACTAGAAAAGAATGCTCAAAGGGCACAGAGCACATCTTTTACCACTCAGGTCTAGGAACAGCCAAAGGCGCTTGAAGGTTTAGGCAATTTCTCGGCTCGTGTTTTTTGCGTGGTAGCTGCTTAAAGAAGGCTAGCTCATCTTTTTACTGCTCCAGTGACCCCATCTTCATTCTCCATAGCTTTGGCTAGCTCAAGCGCTCGCTCCTTCACTTGTGCACCATCTCACTAGTTAATAACAAAAACATTTCTAGCTTGGTCATGATTTATATATCCGAAATAGTTCTTGAATGAAATAAGAGGCAAAATGCTCTTCTGTATTCCTGTACTATGTCGGTTTTGTAAGTTGGACACTTTTACTTACATGTTTGTCATCTGAACCCTTAAACCTATTAAAAAATAACATTTTACATCCTTTGACCGTTGACTTTGCCCATGTGGCATTGAAATGACTGACAAGGATAAAGTGTGTGATCACACGCGCGTGAGCTGCGAGTGGGGTCATTTTTTAATTAATTTTATATTAAAAAAATTAAAAACAATTTTTTAAAAAAAAGTAATATTAATTTATTTATTTTTTTAAAAAAGGGCAGTCAGCCCTTAACACCCCCCACTTCCTCCTCATCTTCCACACATGTTTTTTCTCCCCCTTTCCTCACCGTCCCCGTCCACCACCACCGTCCCCATCCACCACCTTCACAAAAGCTATTAAAGTTAATACGGAAACAAGTTATACCATAAATATTAGAAGTATTATCCTTCTCAGAAAAAAAAATTAGAAGAATTAAATGGAATTGAAGAAAAAGGAGCAACAAACATTTGGCCAACATAAATTTTTTCAAGGATTTCGTGGGCGCACATTGTGAATGATAAATTTATTTATTTTGGAAGCATAGTAAAGCTTAATAATACATCGGAATCGACAACAGTGGTCGGGTTTAGCGGTTTGAGATCGTTAATGGAGTTTTGGGTCGAATTTTTGGTGGAATGGAGTAGATGGCATGGTTTTCCGGCGAGAACTCATTGAAAACAGTGAGCTTCCGTGCATTTTCCCTCTCTCGCTTCTCTCTTCGATCACTCTTCTTTTTTTCTCCTCTTTCTCTCTCAATTCTTTCCCTCTTTGAATTCCTTTATCGATTTTTCTCTACTCTCCCTTCATTCTTTTTGCGTCTTCTCTGATTTCTTCCCTTTTTCGCTTAATTTGTGTGTGTGAATCTGTGAATTCGGTGTGTGTGGATTGTTGTGTGTATATATCAGCTTATGTGTGTGTATGGCATGTTGTGTGTGATCTGTTTTTCAATGGGAACAGCTTGAGGCTGCAATGGGAGATCCCCTGCAATGGTGTTATGTTTGTGTGGTGGTGGTGGTGAAAATTTACAGGTTTTGGAAGGTGTCGAGGCAGGTGCGGCCATGGAGATGGAGGATAAAGCCCAGCCCCACCATTTTATTTTTTAATTCTTAATTTAGTTTTTTATTTTTTAAATATTTATTTTCTTATGTGGCATTTAATGTAATATTGAAAATGATGTGGAAGATGATGTGGAATTTAATATAATATTTAAAAATGACGTGGCAACTGATGTGGAGGCGAGTGTGTTACACACACCGAAATAGGGTTTAAAATGTTGCTTTTTTAGTAGGTTCAAGGGTCCAGATGACAAACATGTAAGTAGAAGTGTCCAACTTACAAAACCGACATAGTACAGGGATCCAGAAGAGCATTTTGCCGAAATAAGAGGATAAGTTTTCAGCCAAGATAACATTTAATGACCTTACCAAAAGTCAAAGTTCTTTTGTTATCTGAGTTAAATGTGTGGCCATATCATAGTCCATATCAGAAAGGTTTCGAGCTTTGCTCATCGGTTTAAACATCCGATATAGTTCACGAATGAAATAAGAGGATAAGTTTTCAGCTGAGATGACACGCGATTATCTCACCAAAAGTCAAAGTTGCTTATTCTGTGTCGAAATGTGACCATCTGATCTAATAGCTTCAGTCGTTAAAGAGAAAACACTTCTAATTTCCTAAGTTGTGCGGACTCTTCACTCTCAATGCCGCACCCCTGTCGGATTCTCAAAAAGACACTACTTTTGGAGAATCTGACACGCACCGTTCACATTTTTGAAGAGTCCAAGCAACATAGCCAATTTCTTAATTATGTATTCAACCTTGTGTGTGGACTTGATTCTTGATGAGCTACACACATAGAAACCTTTTTAATTATAAGTGGCGGCGAGAATAGACACACAAGATCTCTGTTGTTACCACGTTGAACTGTGACCATCTCATTTAAAATCTGAAGTTGTTAGGAGATTATACTTTTATTTACTTATGTATCAAACAACCGTAAATTTTTATAAAGACTTGACTTGAGCAAGCATTTTATCAGATTACAGCATAGGGTATGCGCTAAACATAACGGTAAAATACCTTTGGCTGGTCACCAAAGAAAGGGGCAATAGTTGTTGGACACTGCAACCAAATAAAGGTGATAAGTTACAAGTAGAACCAATAGATAATAGCAGGGAAATGAACGTACAACAGAAGTTTGAAACATTACCGCAGCTTTAAGACCAGCAGCAGTTGTTTCAGCACCCCCGTGGTGAACCTGAGAGGAAAATTATTTGGGGGTATAATTAAAGGTTTTCAAAAACTAGAGTTCCTGAATTTCACACTTACCTCCACAACATTGACATATAACTAAACCAAAAGCTGCTGACTAGCACCAAAGCTAATGTAAGTTTTAACAATTACTAAACCTTAACCTTAACTAGTTGGCATCATATAGAGGTCCTTTACTTCCATCGTGTTATGTTATTTGAAGCAAAATCAGTAACGATTTCAATGAGCCAGTAATGGAGTTGGATAAATCTTCCAATTGAAGCAGAGAACTAATTCATTGAAATATGTTAGGAAGTGAAAAGATATTTGAAATACCCCATCTGACCAAATAGCTTTACAGCACGATAGAGATTTACAGCACGATAAAATGTTAAGTCCCCAACTGACCAAACTCATAGAGCTATTAATTGGAATATGATCTGAACTTGCAAGAACATTACCTATCTGTTCCTTTATCAATTGACAGAATCGAAAAAGAAAAGAGGTGGCACAACAATTATGATTAGAGTTATATGCTTCAGGAGAGAACTGGTAATCTAACTTTCTTTCCTACTGCAAAGTTTCAAATAAAACTTAGTCAAACCTGGGCTCCCTGAATATGCATAAGAGCAACTACCCATTTCTAATCCAAACAATTGCTCTATCACGTTAACATTACTTATGTATCTGGGCCGACCGGCGTTCCAGACCCTCTTCTTAATACTTCAGAAATCAATTTTAAAGAAAGTGATGCACTGACAAAGAAAGAGAAGTACAATCTTAGTAAGAAACACTATAAGATTGTGATCTTAAATTGATAAAAAGAAAGAGCTCCTGATATTATATTCCACTCAATTCATTTCCAACGATCCCGATCCCCAGCAATACACAAGCCCAAAATTATGATCCAGCCTCCTATGTCTCTTTCCCAGGCAACTTGCTACTCTCTTCCTATGTTTCCTTAAGCCACCTTTATCTAATTATGAATAGTTTGAAGAAGAAAGAAAAAAATATGGATATCTTAAAGAACAAAGTAATATAAGATAAAGACAATCATGGGGAACATTATCGAGCAAATACACAAAATCTTTTTGTTCCGCCACTGGAGACACAAAATAGTAAATTGTCAGTCATTTTCAGTGGATCTTGAACAAGTTGAGATTTGAAGAAATAAGTTAAAAGTAGAATGCGGACCTGAAGTCGGATATGAAGCAGTTATTTGATTTGTAGGACGACTGGACGAGTTTAGCCTGAAGGATTTTAGAATTATATCATAAAAACGCTAAGAAGATAATTCATATAGCAGACCCTTTCTGGATGAGCATGCATACCATTTTTGTGTTTTGATATGCACTTAAGAAGTGTCTGAAAGGAAACAATAAATTGTTGAACACAGTTCGAATTACACACACGCACCACTACCCACCAGAGTCTAACTGCAAAGGTACAACAACAAGAATGCCCATTTGTTTGTTTTTTCCTTTTTATTTTTGTCTAATTGAGCGAAATGGGAAATAAAGAAAAGCAAGGAAATTCGCAAGACTACCAAACCTTCTTATATATGGGCTTTGGACCAGCTTCCAGCCAGTTAACAAGTGATTCTGGTTCATAATCCGTCACAAGATCAAGGAAACCCCGCCACATCAATCTTGGGCTCCCACCCAATCAGCAAAAGTCGGACAGTACAACTTTTTGAAAAAATCAGGCATGGGTGTAACTGAACATGGAGGATTTATATCATGCAGGACCAGGATACCCCCCTCCCTCCCGGCCTGGAACAGGGACGAGCCCAGGACAGGACCACCACGCCGCCTGAACTCGAGACCCTGTCCCACCCCGCCCCTGCCTGAACTGGGGACCCTGTCCAGGCCCCCTCCCGCCCAGGCCGCCGAGCCTGGGACTGCCCCCGGGACCCAGGCTCTTCCCCGAGCCCAGGAGCCCC
>NC_061112.1:104476340-104502945 GCF_002878395.1 Capsicum annuum
CCATTAAGTGCAAACAAATGAGGCCTTAAAACAACAAAAAATAGAGATGAAAAATATTATTCAGATTTTTCAAACATATTGTCAAACATCTTTGGTGCATCATTGTGAAATCAAGGATCAACAACAAATCAAATAACCTCGTAGAGAAAAATGCTATTACAATCAAAACTAATGATTCTACCAGGGGCGGATCTACGGTAGCGGGTGTGGGTTTTCGGGAACCCACACCCGCTACCGTAAGACATATAATAAATGAGAAATATTATTAAAAGGTATAAATATTTAAAGGTGGGAACCCATAACCAAATTGGTGGATAGCTCAGTGGCAAGAGGGAACCCTATGTATTTCCGGAGCTTCAATGCGGGTTCGAATCCCATTGGACGCGTTTTCTTTTTTTCAGCTCCTATTTTTAGAAGGCTTTTTCAGCCTATGCTTTTAAATAGGTAAAATTTTTCTTTTTTACTCTTTTTAGCCCCTATTTTTAGAAGGCCAGCCTATTTTTTTTAAAAAAGGTACATTCAAAGTTTTTTCCTTTTTAATACAAACGTTTTTATGCTTTTAATTTTGATTAATATTTATTTATTTTAAAATTTTAAAATAAAAATTGAGTTTTTCTTTTTAAGGTAAATCCTTTTCCTTTTTTATTTCTAATAAACTACACAGTTTCTTTTCTTTTTTTTTAGTTAAAATTTTTTTTAAATGTTATAAATATTAAATCATATTGATAATCCTAACACAAAATTGTTTTCTTCCTTAAGGCTAGAAACTTATTTTGAGTCATCTTCTAATTTTAAATTTTATGTAAGTATTCTTCTCCCATAATCTCTTATTTTATTTTTATTTTTCTCGTATATTTGTATTTATTTTTATTTTCTAATGCGTTTAATTTGATAATTATTAATATTTCATCGTAGCTTATTATTTGTTAGTTGTTAAATTTATTTATTTTTAATTTAAATAGGTTGAAATTGTGAAGTTAGTTCAAGATGATTACGAAATTTTTCAAGCCTCAAATCACTCCAGATTCTCCTTTAGTAAGTTCTCCTTCACATACTGAAATTTCCGAAAATGTCAATCCTTTCAACCATCAGATAAAGATAAAATATTGAATTTGGATTTTCTTGAATCCGATCCTGCTAAAAGAAAACAAATTTCAAAATATTCTCCCAATCAGCGTGATAGAGTAAGGAGATATTACATTCAAAAAGGGCCCTGCAGACCTGGTGAGCATTTTATTTTTCCAATAACAGATTTTGGTGGAAAATTGCGTTATTTTAATCCTAATTGGTTTGATACTTCATATTCGGGATGGTTAGAATTAGGGGTGTACATAGGTCGGGTTGATTCGGTTTTTATTAAAAAAAAATCAAACCAATCATGTCGGTTTATTAAAACTATAAATCAAACCAACATAAAATTGGTTTTTTCGGTTTAGGTTTTAGTCGGTTTTTTTGGTTATCGGTTTTTTGGGGGGTTTTTTATAATCTTTAGTTTTTACAATTATATTGTGATCGAAGACTAGATCAAATATGTTTTCACTCATGTGCTAATGAAAAACCATAATTATGAAAAAATGAGGAGCGAAAAACTCTCTTGAGACTAAAAAGCGAGATGGAGAATCGAAAATTTAGGTTTTAAGCTTATATTGGGTTTTCGATCATTTAATTAGCAATTAATGGACAAATATTACAACTTAAAGGCCCAAATCTAAATATATATAGAGCAAAATTCAGAAATAGCATACTTATCTCCTTAATTATGAGTTTCATAGCAATAGTTTCATAATTACATAATATAGCAAGTTGTATTTTGTATTTTTGCAAACTGTAGCTACAAAAATACAAATAGATATGATTTTTACTGCCCTTATGATCGAAATGTATTTTGTATTTTTACAAACTGTTGCTACAAAAATACAAATACATATGCTACAAAATGTAATTTGATAAAAGTGTTGCTATTTTTTGTAATTTAATACTTACGTATGCTACTTTATGTATTTTTTCCAATATATATCTACATCTACTTTCAAATTATTGAAAATTACTAAAACTAGTTGAAAAAGTATTTAAAAGTAGATTATAATTAATATTTTATGTATAAAAAAGTTTGAATATTATATATGTATATATATATATATATATATATATTATGTCGATTTGATTCGGGTTCGGTTTGACTTTTTTTTTGTTAACACCAAACCAAACCAAGAATGGTCGATTTTTTTTCTCTAACGCCAAACCAATCAAACCAAACCTAAGTCAGTTTTTTTCTCGGATTGGTTTGGTTCGTCGGTTCGGTTTGACTTGGCGGTTTGGTCTATACATCCCTAGTTAGAATATAGTATTGAAAAAGATGCAGCTTTTTGCTTATGTTGCTACTTGTTTAAAAATGAGATTGGTGGATATGGAAAAAGAGTCGGTGATTCTTTTACAATAGATGGCTTCAGAAGTTGGAATAAAGGGATAGAACGACTTAATAAGCATGTGGGTGATGTAAATAGTGTTCACAATCGGTGTTTCAAGATGATGCTTGATTTAAATAATCAAGCACAATCTATATTAGCTTCTTTGACAAGCAATCTGAGAAAACTAAAAATGAATATCGAGTTTGTTTGAGCTTCCATTGATGTTGCAAGATATCTTTTGAAAGAAGGATTGCCTTTTCGAGGTCATTATGAGAGTGAAACTTCTACAAGAAAAGGAAACTTTTTAGATCTCTTAAAGTGGTACGCGGATAGTAAGGAAGATGTGAAAAAATTTGTGCTAGAAAATGCTCCACAAAATGATATCATGGTTTGTCCAACTATTCAAAAAGACATTGTGAATTCTTGTGCTAAAGAAGCATTGAAAGCAATTGTTGAAGACTTAAATGGAGATTACTTTGGAATATTAGTTGATGATTCTAAAGATGTCTCTCATAAAGAACAAATGGCCCTTGTTCTGTGATATGTCAACAAAGAGGGTAAGCTTATTGAGCGATTTCTTAGTGTTGTTCATGTTAAAGATACATCTGCACGGTCACTAAAAGATGCTATATGTTCTTTGTTTTTAGAGCATAATTTGAGTTCTTCTCATATTCGGGGACAAGGTTATGATGGAGCTAGTAATATGCAGGGAGAATTCAATGGTCTTAAAACTTTGATTATGAAAGATACTCCTTCGGCATATAGTGTACATTGTTTTGCTCATCAATTACAATTGACTCTTGTAGCTGTTGCAAAGAAGCATCATGAGGTAGATCAATTTTTTGATATTCTTGCTAATGTTTTGAATGTTGTTGGAGGATCTTTTAAGCGCAGGGAGATGCATAGAGATGATCAAATAGAAAAATTAGAAGAATTATTGATGCTCGGTGAAGTTCATACAAGAAGTGGATTGAATCAAGAACTTAGACTTCAAAGGGCAGGAGATACTCATTGGAGTTCTCATTTTAAAACAGTGCACAACTTTATTAAATTATTCTCCTCAATTATTCATGTACTAGGAGTTCTTGCTAAGGAGGGTTCAAATTACCAAGAGAAATCATTGGCAAAGAGTTTAGTAGATGACATAAGATCTTATGAGTTTGTGTATACGTTGCATTTGATGTTAAAAGTATTGGCAATTACACATGATTTGAATATGGCTTTGCAAAGAAAAGATCAAGATATCATTACTTCTATGAACCTTGTTGGCTTCACAAAGAGACAGTTGCAATCTATGAGAGATTCTAAAAGGGATTCTTTGGTAAATGATGTTTCTTTATTTTGTGCCAAACATGATATTGTGATTCCCGAAATGAATAAGAATTATGCTCTTGAAAAGTCAAAGCGTAAGATTTCAAGTATCACATATTCTCATCATTTGCGTGTTGAAATTTTTAATGCTGAAATTGATTTGCAACTTGCTGAGCTTAACAGTCGTTTTGATGAAGTGAATACTGATCTACTTCTTGGTATGGCTAGTTTGAGTCCAGATAACTTTTTTGTAAATTATGATAAAAATAGGATTATAAAAATTGCTACCTATAATTGGGATGAGTTTAGTGCTTCCATGCTTGAGGATCGTAGTTTTGAGCTTGACAATTATATTGACTATGTGCGACAAGGGAATAATGATTTCTCTAACTTGAAAAGACTTGGGGATCTTTCAGAGACATTGGTGAAAACAAATTTGCACAAGACTTGGAGACTTGTTTATTTGCTTGTGAAGTTGAGTTTAATATTACCTGTGGCGACTGCAACGGTGGAAAGAGCTTTCTCTTCGATGAAATATATTAAGAATGACCTGCGTAGCAAAATTGGTGATGATTTTTTGAATAATTGTTTAGTTTGTTATATAGAGAATGGGGTATTTGAAACTGTACCTAATGAAGCGATTATTGATCGTTTTCAAAACATGACAAGTCGTTGAGTACAATTATAATGATAATGTTTTTAAATATGTCGTGTTTAACGGGTTGTTGCTTTTAGACTATATATTAAAAATATTTGATTACTCATTTTTTTACAAATTATTATTGCATATTAATTTATTTTATTGGTAACCCACAAGTTTAAAATCCTGGATCCGCCTCTGGATTCTACGTGTGCCTCCGGTAAGTAGAAAATTGAACACATGTTATCTACAAGAGGGAAGTCACATGAATATTTCAATAACAACAACAACAAACCCGCTATATTCGGATGTTTCCAATAGACCGTCGGCTTAAGGCAAAAATAGTGCAGACGAAACAACAGGTATTAACGCATCAGATAATAACATAAACATGACCAGCACAAACGATAATACACTTTGAAACATATGCTTCAATCAGGCCTATATTCGCATTTGAATGATACCAATCGAGATGGCTTTTTCAGGGACTGGCCTCTTCCCTGAGACAATCCCTGGGATTCAAAAGAGAGAGAAGGAACTTCTGTGTCCTATGTCGTCATCGTCCTATGACATACGAATATTTCAAACAGAGTACAAATAAGAAATTGATTTCTCTGCAAACATTGAAAGGGTTGAAAGAAACAATACAATACAAGCAATTAATTGTACCACCCAATTGAGGAGATGAAGAGAATTGAAAGAATACTTTGAAAAATTTATGAAAGAATCCATGTAATAGCGGAATCGATAACAACTGAATAATGAAAATACAAAAGTAAAAACTAAGAGAAGAGGATCCATTACCACATTTCGCCGGAATCGCTAGCAAAATTGCAATTGAAATGACAGAAGAATATGGAAAAGCCATTAATTTCAACAGAAGCAACAACAGCGACAACAACAACAACAAACCCACTGACTTACGAATATTTCCAACACAATAAAAATAAGAAGTTGAAGGAAATAAGGAAAACCAATTGATTTCTCTGCAAACATGGAAAGGGTTGAAAGAAACAATAGAATACAGAATTGAAAGAATACTTCGAGAAATTTGTGAAAGAATCCATCAATGGATAACAACTGAATAATGAAAATACCAAAAAAAGAAGTAAAAGTAAGAGAAAAGGATTCATTACCTTTTTTATGGCAGTG
Organism: Capsicum annuum; assembly: GCF_002878395.1. NCBI lineage: Eukaryota > Viridiplantae > Streptophyta > Magnoliopsida > Solanales > Solanaceae > Capsicum > Capsicum annuum. Next base: position 104,481,852 of record NC_061112.1, read on the forward strand.
AGTGAACGAAGATGGAGACCACATTTCACCGGAATGATGGAAGAATATGAAAAAGCTCTGTATTTCAAATTTGGATCAGCCGTTAAAAATATGAACATTTGGAGAGGCAGGTAGAAGGTGGGTGGTTAATAAGTAAAACAAAGTTAAAGGCATTTGATTTGGGCTTTTGGTCTAATTTGAAGGACCAAATGGATTAAAATAATCCTCTGTGTTCTTTTCAGGTATGTGATTTCTTTTTAAAGTTAAATTTTATAAATTTTGATTACAACAACAACAAACCCACTGTATTCCCGCATAGTGGGGTTTGGGGAGAGTAAAATGTACGCAGTCCATACCACTACCCCCGAAGGAGTAGAGAGGTTGTTTCCGATAGACCCCCGGCTCAAGACTAAACACCGTAGACCAACAGTCGTGCTTAAATTTTGATTAATATTTTAAAATATATTTTTTAGTTAAATTGACATAAAAAAAAGTTGCAATTTATATCACTTTTTATATAGTTCTAAATATTTAAATTTTTATTTTAAAATATTAAATTAATTTAATCTAATTTAACACTAAAAATTAGGCAACACCTTTTTGATTCACATTATTATAGCCAATTGATTAAAATTATTTAATTAAATTGATTATAATTAATTATTTAATTAAATATTTAATTATAATTATTTAACTATAATTAAAATTTATTATAGTTAGTTCCCTATTTAATTAACTATTTAAGCTTTTTTACTTTAATAAAGTTAAATAATTATTTTCAAAAGAGGACAAATTGTCACAATTAAGCCGGAAAGGACTTCAAATTGATAATTTGAAATTTGTACTTATTTACAAGCACATGCTTTTGACATAATTTGATTTGCAAACTAATAAATATACTTTAATCTAATATCTCATTAATTTACATAGACATAAATAATACTAAGCAATTATTATTATATACACGGGTTATTTTGCCAAATGAAATGGCAAAATAACACCGAAAATAGCTTAGAAAAATATTTTTTGTAAATATTTATTTCTCATTATTCGGAATTCAAGCGGCTTGATATATTAATGAAAATGAGGAGAACCATAATTGGATGTAAACACCATTAACTTTATATCATGAACCTCTTGATTAACATAATTTTTTTTTGTTAAATGTGAGTTGTGATCAGAAGTCGATCTAAATCAACTTAACCTTATCTAATGAATCTTTCAACATATCCAATATATGCTTATAAAGTAGGGTCTGAAAAGGGTAAAGTGTACGCAATCTATGTCACTACCACCGCGATTAGCTAGAGAGGCCATTTTCAATAGACCCAGCGTAAGACAAAAACATTCTAAAATGACACAGGAGTAGTAGAATGAAAACATTAACGATAAAACAGTTATTCCTCTTATTTATTTGTTCTGGCAAACATGCCTTACAAAATATGACAAAACTGTAAGATACATTAGACTTCACATTTGTCTTCCTGACTTCTTGAATCATTTCACCATGTTTTATACCTTTGTACCACTTAGCACATGTTATATAAGCAACTAAATCTAAGATTGTCAAACCAGCTAACAAAAAGTACAACCTGTCTAGGTGACCTTCTTTGAGATTTCCCGGGAGCCATCCAGACATGTTATCAGTTACAGAAATTTTCATCACGATTAAGCTGCTCACGTAGTTTCCAAGTGGTATCGATGTCATGCACAGTGCACTTCCGAATTTTTTGAGACCATCCGGTGCTTGTTCATTGAAAAATTCTAGCTGCCCTACATACATGGACACTTTCGAAGCTCCTATCAGGGAGTATTGAAGAACCTGCCAGAAGTTGGTTAGAGAGAGCTTGGGCCTTCGCAGTGTGTGCAGTCGTCTTTAGCATACTTGAGCCTGTAGCACTCCACAATTGTTAAGAATTCGTGCCCTACTGATTATCTTATTTTCGCCTAACTGTTGTCTATCGATGGAACGAGTTGCCTGACGTGTTCCAAGGAAATAGTAAAATAGAAAGTAAAGAACACAACGATTTTTACATGAAAAACACCCGACTCAAAAGGTGTAAAAAAATCACGACCTGCACCTCTACAGGATTTAACCTCAACTTCACTAAATAACTCTGAACCTCAACAATGACTGATTACAAAACTCTTGTAACCAACAAATAAGAATTATAAACTCTAATCCCTATAACTCAACGACTAGGAATTATAAACTCTAATTCCTTTAACTCAACGACTAGGAATTATAAACTCTAATTCTTAACTACACACACCTCCCAAGGTATGAGTTCCCAAAGTATCTGAGTTTTCCCCAACTCGAAGACTAGATCCTAGCTCAGTTTATAACACAATGAAACTAATATTACATCAATAGTTCAAACACAATGAATAACTCTAAAAATCAATGCTAAAACTCTTAGCTGGATTCTATACTTAGGACTAGGTTCTTCAATGTGTTTCTTCAGCACTTCGTGAAGTCAATCTGTCGATTGTGCTTTGTTGCTGCGTAAGTGCGTAGTTTATTCTGACTGATGCATCTTCTATTTAAGCACCACTCTTCAAAGAGTCATTCTTTATTTCAAACTCCTCCTTTAATCAGAACTCTCATTACATAGAGCTCTACTTCAAGTGAGACTCCTTCTTTAATTCCAACTCTTGTCTCCTTAGTGTTGTAGTCAAACTTCAATTCTTTAAATCAACTTATCTTCAAGTAATTTACTCAACCACAACTTATTCAATTTCTCACGTGATCAGTAACTTGAATATATCAGAATTAGCCACCCATCTAGTCCTTGATTTTTTCCACCCTTGTCTTTAATCATCAATGATTTGCTACAAGTTTCAGCTACATGTTTCATATCACTTTGTCAGTTTGTCAATCATCAAAACTACATCGTACCCAACAAATTTTCTTTTTTATTATGATGACAAACCTCTTGTCTTTGTGCATTCAAATATCTTCACCTATAGGCACTAAGTATAAAACACTAAAATGAAACATCAATGGGTTATAAACATTGCACCCCTCTTATCTTCCCCCTTTTGACATCATGGAAAAACCGTTTTTAATGCAATAATATACTAGCCAAAGTAATTTGTTATAATATTCATGGCCACTGGGGCTATCACCAAAACAATCAGACAAAGACTTTAGCCAACATAGTAATGTATTAAAGAGAGCAAAAATATGATTCAATTTAGCAAAGATAACCATTCCATTTAACTGATAGAGCATGTTCCATATTAAACCTAAGCTAGTATTGAACAAAGCAAAATAACTGAGCATTAATCAAAAAAACATTCAGTATAAAAGTGGGACATGGCTAAGAATACAAATAGTGATCAGCTGATGAGTAATGTGGAACAGGTGATATCAACTGTGTCAATTGACGAAGGCCTTCAACATATTTATCCCTCTATCAATCAAGGTCAAGCTTGAAAGTCATGATCCTAGCCTTAAGGACCTCTTATTTCACTTCATGACTGTCTTGTGCAACTTCTAGTTCATATTTTTTTCCAGCTAAATCATTTCTTTATTATCAATTTTTTTTCCAAATGAGTGTTAGCCATCCTTATTGAAACAGGTAGAGCAGCATGATTTATTTGTTCAAGAACATCTATTATTGTTTTATAAGTCAAATCTGAACTAGGACTGAGACATTCCCAAAAAATAGCTAATTAGGAACTAAAAGAGAGAGCATATCCCTTTTCATTCTTCAGAACATATGCTGCATGTGATTGATGATCAAGTTTGTCAAATTCATGATACAAAAACTGATATTTTGGTTGAGAGAGAAGAAGAAATTTTTTATGTAGAATTAACATATTTGTGCACAACTATTTGAAGGAAAGACAAAGAAAATTTGGTCAACCAATTCGCCAGCATCATAGGACAAGGGGAGGATGAAGTGTGAGGAATGGACCAGGTGTGCTCAACTGTTTTAACTTAGACAGTCGATGCTTATGTCAGTGTAGAGCATACCTGATAAAAAGAAATTTGTGGTCACAATTGCTTGCTTGTACCTATTTTCTGCACAATCTAATACAAAATTAGGTTAGAAAAGTCAAAAATCTGGAATTGGAACACACAACTAAATGTGCAAGACTGAATCGAATAATATTTTAGCTAATAAGATTAAAAATAAAAATGGTTATTCTAGTCAATCATTGAGGGGAGTTCATGCAATTTTAATCATTCCCGAATCAAACCTGTTCCTTTCAAAATTCTCTCTACTTAGTGTCTTTGGTGCTTCTCTAGTCATTTAAGTAACCTACATAGTCAACATTTTTATAGCCCTCAAGAGTGAAATAGCTTTCCTTTGGATACCGTAGTCCTAAGTTATTGATTTGTTGTTTCCCCTATCGATATGCCCTCAGTCATGGAACAAGTGGTACAACATGTTTCTGTGCATGCTCAGCAGTTTCACTGTCATCCTCTTAACTTTTTTGCTTCTTGCATTAGTCCACAAAGATTCATACAAACCAGGTTCAAGCACTAGATCGTTATTTTTTTTAGATCTCTCTTTACACGAGCACTACAAATCTGGCCATCTTTCAAATGATCCATTCCCCCTTTAAATGTAGTGAGTGAAAGAAACTTTATTTTCTTCTAGTCTTATGCCTTGAGTAAGCTTTATTCATGTATAAATTTTTCTTGCCTTCTTTCACTCTCACCTACAAAACAAATTAGGAGTTAACTTTAGGCACCCATACAAGCCTGGGTCCTTTCTTATGAATAAAATGATATATGAGGTTCCTTCTAGCCTATCGAGGTAACAGGTTATGTGACATGTTTCTCTAACCAGATTTGACCTTCTTGTTAGCTTGTGCTGACATGGAATCAGATTTTTTTACTAGGCTTATGCTTCTTGATTTGCTTTTTGCTGTAAGTGGACATTCAGTGGTTGGATATCCCTGGTTACCATAACTATAACACAAATCTTTAATAGCATTAGAACTTTTATAAAAGCCCAACCCAGTCTTTTCATTGTGAGTTCTTTGACCTAACTTATGAACAATTCTTGAAGAATGTGTCCATCTATTTGCTCTTTCAAGATCAAGTTTTAATTTAGAAACTTCTTGACTTAATTGACTAACCTTTTCTTTTTCACAAAAGTATTCATGTTTAATCTTAGTCAATTCTGACTCAATTTTTTCTTGTTCCTCACTTTTGATCTTTTTTCCTTTTTCAAAAAGAGTCAGTTTCAAGATTTCAGATTTGAGGATCAGGTTTAATGAATCAAGTTTTCTAACCTGTTCCTTAAGAATGCAGTTTTCCTTTTCAACAATGTTCTTACAAGTTTCTAGATCAATAAAATCAAACTTGAGACTTGCAAGATTGTTGAATAACTCATCCCTATCAAAAGTTAATTCTTGGAAATCATCAATTAGAGCACTCATTAAGGAAATAAGTTTTATTTTAGAAAATAAATGCAACTTTCCTTTAAGTTCAAGTATACTTACCTCAGAAACATCATCTTCTTCCTCCAAGTCTGAATCTCCAAGAGCCATGAGTGATATTTCATCAATTTCATCATCATCTGATTCATCACTTTCAGATGCCTTATTTAGATCTTCCATGTCCATCTCATAGGTCTTCAAATTACCAACTAACTCATCAAGGGACATTCTAGTGAGATCATTAGCTTCTCTTGTGGCTGTAACTTTGACATTCCACTTAGACTTTGGTAGGACTCTCAAGACCTTTTCTACTTGTTCCTCAGTAGATAAAACCTTTCCTAGATATGATAACTCATTTACCAACAAAGTTAACCTAGTTATCATTTCTTGTAGTGACTTATTTTTCTCTATTTTGAAAGCCTCATATTCAGTGAAAAGTAATGTAATTTTGAATTTTCTTACTTGGATAGTGCCTTCATGTGCATTCACTAATGCATCCCAGATTTGTTTAGCAGTGTTGCAATTAGACACTCTATTGTACTCGGCTGGACCAAGACCACAAACAAGAATGCTTTTGGCTTTTGCATTCTTTTGTAGTGCAACAAGATCTTTCGGGGTGAATTCACTTCTTACCTTTTCCACTTGTTCTCCGTCCACTGTCTTCATGGCAATTGTTGGTCCATCAATAATTCTGTCCCATAATTCATAATCTACACTTTGAAGAAACGCTTCCATCCTAGCTTTCCACCAAATAAAGTGAGACCCATCAAAGAGTGGAGGTCTAATAGTGGATTGACTTTCACTGTGACCAGTAGGTGGTGCGGAATTCATCATATTGATCTTTGTCTTAGGTGCTAACCTTTTTTAAGACAATCCGCTCTAATACCACTTATTAAGAATTCGTGCCTCACTGATTATCTTATTTTCGCCTAACTGTTGCCTATCGATGGAACGAGTTGTCTAACGTGTTCCGAGAAAGCAGTAAAATAGAAAGTAAAGAACACAATGATTTTTACGTGGAAAACATCCGGCTCAAAAGGTATAACAAACCACGACCTGCACCTCTACAGAATTTAACCCCAACTTCACTAAATAACTCTGAGCCTCAATAATGACTGATTATAAAACTCTTGTAACCAACAAATAAGAATTATAAACTCTAATCCCTTTAACTCAACGACTGGGAATTATAAACTCTAATTCCTTTAACTCAACGACTAGGAATTATAAACTCTAATTCCTAACTACACACACACCTCCCAAGGTATGCGTTCCCAAAGTCTCTGAGTTTTCCCCAACTTCAAGACTAGCTCCTAGTTCAGTTTATAACACACTAAAACTAATATTACATCAATAGTTCAAACACAATGAATAACTCTAAAAATCAATGCTAAAACTCTTAGTTGGATTCTATACCTAGGATCAGGTTCTTCAATGTGTTTCTTCAGTGATTGAGTAGCACTTCGTGAAGTCAATCTGTCAATTGTGCTTTGTTGCTTCGTAAGTGCGTAGTTTATTCTGACTGATGCATATTATATTTAAGCATAACTCTTCAAAGAGTCATTCTTTATTTCAAACTCCTTCTTTAATCAGAACTCTCATTACATAGAGTTCTACTTCAAGTGAGACTCCTTCTTCAATTCCAACTCTTGTCTCCTTAGTGTTGTAGCCAAACTTCAATTATTTAAATTAGCTTATATTCAAGTATTTTACTCAACCACAATTTCTTCAATTTCTCACGTGATCAGTAATTTGAGTATATCAAAATTAGCCACCTATCCGGTCCTTGATTTCTTCCACCCTTGTCTTTAATCATCGATGATTTACTACAAGTTTCAGCTACATGTTTCATATTACTTTGTCAGTTTGTCAATCATCAAAACTACATCGTACCCAACAAAAATTACTGCTGAAAGCATTATCATCACAGTAATGACAAGTCTGATACCTATCCGTTGAAGTTGAGTTATCCCTTAGGCCTCGCCCTTGATCTTCTTAAACTTTTTTCACCAAAGGATCAATGACTCGACGACAGTGGAGTACTGAACTCGCTACACTCATGATGTCAAAGGCAGATATACTGGTTGGTTGAATTCTAAAGTTGCCAATTGTTGTCTTCATGGCATCACTTTGCTCAACAAAGATTGATGCCATCGGGGTGAATACAACGGAGTAAAGTATAGTACATAGCCAAATTGGTAACAACCTCAAAATGCACTTAACCTCTTCAACTTATGAAATAGGGCAGAGGCACCATGAGTTGCGATTGTTCTGGTTCTCATTATCAAGTTCCTTGGATGTGATCAAGGCCGCTCTATCCAAGAATCTACAGTTCAACAAAGATTTATCAGTATATCATAGAATGGGAAAATTACAGAGTCATGCGTTAAGCATCTTTGTGAATTTTTTGAATTGGACATTAGTACTTTGTACGCAGTCTTACCTTGCATTTCTGCCAGAGGCTGTTCCAAGGTTTGAACCCGTGAACTCCTGGTCACATGGCAGTAACTTTTTCAGTTACTCTAGGGCCCTTCTCCGGACACCGCGCATAGCGATAGCTTTAGTGCACCGGGCTGCCCTTTTTTTCTAGACATTAGTGCTTTGGTAGTCACTTGAAACCATAGGCATGGAGTATTTTTCTACCAGCAGTTTTGGATCTCTCATTATCACTTTCAAAAAATACATCTTCGTTCTCTGGCGGTCCTACTCTCCACTTCTTCAATGCAAAAAGTATAACCTGAGAAAACCTGGTTATAGGGTTTCCACTAAACCTAAAGTGACTATACTTTGCGGTGCCACCAAGAAAGAGCGTCAATCCAGCAAAGGCGGACCCAGCAGCGGCCCAGAAACTAAGAGCCCGCATACCATCATCCACAAAGAAGTCTAAAACAGTGTTAGAAAAAAGAGAACCAAGGTTCAGAGCTAGGTAGAAGTAGCTGAAGAAGGCCGCTTTGGATGGTTTTTCCCTGGGATCACGTTCATCAAATTGATCATCTCTAAAGGTAGCAATGTTAGGTTGATAGCCTCTGTATCCTAGAGAAATCATGTACACAAGGATGTAGAATAGACTAATCTCCATGTTTGAACGCTCTTCACATAGAGTTGTTCGATCCCTACCACCTTTCAGATTGAGCAAGTAAAGGTGTGTCGCCAGTGATAATAGTACTAATCCTTGTTAATAAGTGAGTTCCAAAACAATTATTGAAAGCAAGATTGGTAAAAACAAACATCAAACTTTGTAGTAATTGTTTCGCTACTAATAGTACTCCATTTTTTCCAATTCATACGACAATTTCTGTATTTCTAGACATATGTTAGATCTTTGACACAATTCTATTCCTAAACAATTTTCACGACTTTTAAGAATTTAAAATTCATTACATTTTGAACTTGGATGTGGTGTATTCTTTAGCAGACAAACTTTTCAACTATTATTACAATGTTTTCTTAAATAATCAGTACTACTTATAGTACTATCTGGATTTAATTAGTGCGTCATATAAAATAAAGAACAAAAGGAATACCTAGCGCAGTTAAACTCCGAGTCGACTTAATTACGTTTTATATCGTGTGTGTAAGATGCCAAGTAAATGGATACTTACAGTTACATAGATGACCTGGAAAATGGCACAACTTTTGAATCTTCCCCAGTAAAAGTCACTCAGAAAAGCATCAATAAGAGAGAAGATGTAGACGGTGCCAGTCCATATGCTCACATTGTTGGCAGCTTCAGTAATGTTTTGATGCAGGATCCTTGTCAGAAACAACATCAAATTCACCCCGACACCAAAAAATGTAAGAGTAGAATAAAATAACAGTGGAAATATAAAGCTATAAATCGGATTTACAAAGTTAGGCGATTCTATTTTTTGTTGAATTGATAGAGAAAAGAGCCTTTGTTCATGAGATAGTTGAATCAATCAGTTTAGTTTTATCGGTGTAACATTCTCCTGCATAGTGCAATTTAGTGTCTAGAAAATGATATGTAGTTTGAAAGAAAAGTATGCTATTGGTTACATACAAATTGGACGGTTGATGATTAATGGGAAGTATACAATCCATAGCCTGCCTGATGCATATGGGGCATATGTAATGTTTTCCAAAGCCTGCATTTAGAATATATTTTTTCTTAGCTGGTGTCTGGGATGTTTCCCTCTCGACAATGAAGCTTATCCCCACAAAGTAGGATCTGAGAGTATAGAGTGTACGCAGACCTTACATCTACCTCGGTTGTGTGATAGAGTTGTTTTTTATCAGTTCTGACTCAAGGCAAAAACGGTTTGGAATGAAATTCAGCCATTAAAATAGAAAATTTGAAGAGAATTGAAAACAAATCTGGGCAAAAAAAATTTTACACACTTAGGGGTCGTTTGGTTGGGGCAAAATGACCTTCTAGACCCCTCTACTATGTCAGTTTTGTAAGTTGGACACTTCTACTTACGTTTTTACTATCTGGACCCTTGAACCCATCAAAAAACAACATTTTGCACCCTTTGACAACACCTTGCCATGTGGCAGGGTCATGGCGACTAAGACAAAGAGAGTGTAACCACTCGCCTAGGAGTGCGAGTGGAGGTCAATTTTTGGTCAATTTTACATTAAAATAATTTTAAAAAAATAAAAATAATATTAAAATTTAAAAAAAAAATAAAAAGGGAAAAATTTATTTTAAAAATTTTTTTTAAAATATTTTTTCCCTCCCCACCCCCCACACCCTACCCAGCCCCATCCGACCCCACCCTCAGCCCCTCCGCCCCACCCCAGCCCCGTACCCACCCTCCACACCTCACCAGCCCCATCCAACCCCTCCTCACCCCACCCTCTGCCCCCACACCCCTCCCAGCCCCATCCTCACCCCACCCCCATCCCCCACACCCCACCCCAACACTAGTCCAGCCCCCCACCCCCACACACACACACGTTCACTTTTTATTTTTTATTTTAATTTTTCCTCTCAATTCAATTCTTTTTTTAATTAAAATTTAAATTTGAAATCTTTTTATTTTTTTGGAGATTAAAATTTAAATTTAAATTTAAAGTGAGTGATAGTGAATATTGAAAAAAATTAGTGAATTTCTCTTGAAAAAAAATAAACTTTTTGTGAATTTGTTAAAAATATTCAAATATAAAAATCAAAAATTTATTATGTTTGTATATATGAATTTATAGTTAAAAATTAAAATTAGTTGGAGAAGAATTTTAATTATTTGGAATGGATTTGATGTTTAATTTGTGAGCAAAAATAAAAACATGATTATTCAAATTTTTCTACAATTTATAAATTTTTCTTATTTAATTAAATTAATTTTAATATTTAATTTGTTATGTAGCATTTTAAAAATGACTTGGAATTTAATGTAATAATTTTTTTAAATGACGTGGCAGATGACGTGGCAGACGTGTCAGGCGTGACAGACGTGGCAGCTGACATGGGGGAGAGTGTGTTACGCTCACTAAAAAAGGATTTAAAATGTTGTTTTTTAGTGGGTTCAGGGATCCAAATGACAAAATGTAAGTAAAAGTGTCCAACTTACAAAACCGACATAGTACAGGGATCCAGAAGGTCATTTTGCCTTTGGTTGGAAAACAAGTTATGATGAAATTAGTTATGTTGGGATTAGTTATACTTGGATTAGTTGTTCTCGGATTAGTTATCCTGTTATTCTTTTTTAGTGGTTTTGCATTCTTTCTGAGATTAAATAGATTGTTTGCAAAATACCTTTCATCTTATCTAGCTTGATTATTTTCTTTCATATTAAGCCATACAAAAGAAATTGAAAGCTACTAATTTTTTTATTAACTTTAGTAGTTTCTTTTTCCTAAAAATACATGTTAAGAAATTTATGTTGATATTTATTAAACGTGTATGAAGCTTTAATATTTCATGTTAAATTACTTATTTTGTCCTAAATTCTATAAAATGTTGATAATCTCATTTTTTGTTAAAAAATTCATCACCAAAAAAGGTGAAAAAGAATTACTCTCATTTTTCATTATTTAGCATCATTAATATTTGAATAGTTAAATTCTATTTTTTTAAAAAAATAGTTTTCAAACATTTTTAGCTCTATATAAAAAATATTTTTTTATTTAATAATTAAGCATGCACTAAGTTAGAGAGAGTGTGTCAAAATACTTTAATTACTTATTCATGATAAATTTGTTTGGACAAAAAAAATTGAAGTAAGATTAATAAATATTTTTACAAAATAGAAAGACAATAAACCCTTGGATCAATTTTGAATCTGATTGTATAAATAGTTTTTATGGTGTCACTATCATTTTTCATGACTCATCACTTTTGTAGCATTTAATAAGTTCAAATAATTGTTCAAATTTATCAGAATGGATGAAAATTTATAGAGTAATTAAAATTTAAATTACAGATAAAATTGACCAAAAAAATTGACGTGAGGACTACCAAAATGTCAATTCTCTCTTGTATATAGTAATAATTGTGGCACTAAAAGAAAGTTAAAGATTTTTTGGTTTTGGAAATTGGTGGATGTTTCTAGAATATTTTGGAGAAGAGAGGATATTTTTGAAGTGAGTTCAATGAATGCTAAAATGATGATTGTATCCTTAGTCGTCCTTGAACTCGTCTTTCTATAATATCGATGTCCAAAGTAGGAATTTGTTCAAATGAAAAATTAAGAATATTCATATTCTTGAAATAGTAGGGATCAATTTGGGAAAATTAATGTCTTGATATTTCAAGGGACAAATAAGAAAGTTAACTAATAGAGAAGATCATAGAAAATAACAAACTAGGTAAAAATATAATGTGTTATAATGTAGGCATTAAGATGTATAGCGATATACAAATAGCATGTTTGTAAGGTATTTTTATTTTATATCAAGAAGATTGAAAAAAAGGTGAAGAAAGAATGGTTTTCAAGTTAAAAGACCTTTTCCCCTTGATAATGAGTATAATTACAAGTTTGCCCTTGGTTGTTCTCAACTCTCCTTTTTATATAGTAGGGAAAAAATAGTAATATTGACTTCACACATATCAAGGAGAAATAAATGTTTTACTATATCATTTTTGCAGGGGCGAACCCACGTTGAATGAAGGAATGTCAAGCGACACCATCAAAAACTTATATGTGTGTATGTGTGTGTGTGTGTTAATACTATAAATAAACAAGGTAAAATACATAGACGGACCTCTAAACTTTTTGACTTTTTCTGTATTGACATCTCAATTAGCCGATGTACCTATTGAATCTTTTATTCATTCACAAATAGTTTCAATTAAGCACAAACTTTGACATGGCATGGCATGGCATGTGCAATACGCTCTCCACTGGGAGAGTGAGAAGCCATAATTAACTCAAAATAAAAGAAAAAGAAAAAAAAATCAATCAAAAAAAGACATATAGAAGGAATTATAAAAAAAAAAACGAGATTGAAGCTTTCCTTGCCATATCCTTCACTATTTTCCTCTTCCAAAACATAACATTTATACCTTCAAATTGCATCTAGAATTAATGGAGCTTTTGTATTACAGTAAAATTCAATCATATTTTAAATTCAAAATTAGCTCAAAGTTGATTCTTTCAAGTTTTTCAACAATGAATTATTCAATATAAATTTAAATTTGAATTCCATAAATAACAATGAACTCCACCGAAAAAACATCCAATACCATCCACTATAATATGAAAATAATTTACCTTCTTCCATTTTCAGATTTTTCTCTAATGGTTGTTGGGTGTTGTTTTGGTGGAAATTAAAAATGGAGGAGTAAAGGTGAGGTCCTCTTTTTTCTTCTCACTAAAAATTATATTTTGAGAACTGAGAAAATTTTAAAAGGTCAAAAAAAAAAAAAAAATAGAATGAATGTAAGAAAAAAAATGGATAATAATGGAAGAAAAGGGAGAAAGAAGAAATTGTGTATATGTTAGTCCTTCAATGGTGTAAGTTTAAAGGAAGAAGGAGACAATAAATAATTTACATTTATTTTTATCTTTTCTTCTTTAATGATATGAAATTTTATGATTGGTTATAGTTTCCACACCACATCAAGTGTATCTCACGCCGTCAATGCTTAAAAAATGCAGGCTTTAAAATAGTGTCATATCAGACGTTTGTGCTTAATTGAAACAATTTGTAAATAAATAAAGGGTTCAATAGGTACATGAGTTAATAAAGGTGTAATTATGAAAAAAAATTAAAAAGTTGAGGGACCTGTCTATGTATTCTTCCGATAAACAAATATATTAAGCTCAATTGCACTATTTGGCTAAAGATCCTGTGCACACTCGTCCAACATCTATTTTGCTTTGTTGAGTTTGGGGAGTCGAACCTCAGCCTCTGCATTTTTGTGCAATATTTTCTTTGAATTGTGGTAAAGAAGTATTGACCTCTTCTGGTTTAAAACTAAACAATACCAAAGGGCCAAAATATTCCAAAGATCTAAAACATGGTTATTTTAAATAGGGAAAAGACATGGGCATACCACTTTGAAAAGAAATGGCCCACAATTTAAAAAGGAAAAATTACAGAAATTAGCATCCTTAAAATTATAATTACAATAAATAACAACACTTTTTCAAAATTACAATTTATAACAAAAGTAGCAATATTTTACTCACTTCATAGTAATAGAAGAATATGTATTTTTCAGCTGTGCATATGTATTTATGAGTAATACATATATATTTGTATATGTATTTATATAGCAACATTTTACTTAAATACAAATACAATTTGCTATTTTTCGTAACTATGAAACTGTTGTTATAAAAGTTATAATTAAGGCTACAGAGTTGTCATTTCTGAAATTTTCCCATTTAAAAATGTGGACAATTGGAGCTAGTCGGCCCAATTTATTTCCGTTTGTTCGCCATTTGGCCCAATTGGACACATGCAATTTCTATACTCAGATACACTTTTATACTATATTAAAGATTGTATAGATGTATATAGAAATTGTATAATTATTGTATAAATATGAATCTATATACATTACATATAGAAATGTATCATTATTGATGTATGAAAAAAATATGCTAATTAGCGCATGTGTAAATACACATCATACAATTAGTGTATATATATATTATGTATTAATTATATATTTATTACACAGAAATAATTATACAATCGATATTTTTTAGAACAAGAGCAACAAAAAGGAGTGGGAAAAAAAGAAGTGAAAATAAGCAAGTGTAGTGATGTTCTTTTTAAAAAAAGCAGCCATAATTGTTTTTAAAAAAAGCAAAACAAAAATAAAAAAACAAGATGAGCAAATAATAACTGAAGCAGCGAAGGACTAAATGGCTATAAAATGGCATTTCAAAGTCCTTGGCCATTCGGTTGGAAATAGCTTCCACCGAATGGCTATTTATCGGGTTTTTAAATTTAGGTGCTAGTTTTGTGAAATTATTTTAATTTTAGATGTTATTTTTATCTTTTTCCCTAAATATTCATCCTTTTGAATGCTTGAAAATGATTGCAGTTAATATTAGTCTGTTTCAATTTGTTTTTTACTTTTTTTTTTGTCCATTTCAAGGGAATTCTTTTTTCATTTTTGCAACTCTTTAATTAATTTTAACTTTTCAAGTAACATGTCTAACATGATAAGATTAAAGAATATTTTTGTACATTTCAAATATCTTTATTAAGATCATAAAATTTAAAAAGCTCTTTTGCTTTCTTAAATTTTGTATTAGTTCAAAATCAAACAAACAAATTACAACACAAAAAGTAATAAAGCTAAATTAGGACCTAAGAGCTCGTTGGGTGTAGGATAAGGGATATCTAACTTCAGTATTAAATTTATGATGAGCTTATCTCATGTTTGGTTGGGATAAATTCGCTGGATAATTTATTTTAGAATTAGTTTTTTCAGGATTATAGTGTTATTAAACAATTCGATAGCTCGAAATAATTTATTTCTCAACCAAATGAGCTCTAAGTGATAAGCTATCTCTTAATTTTTTAAAATTACGTAAAAATAAATTTATATTTTTAATATAATGGACAATTAAAAATTAAAGAAAGGAAGAAAATGTATCATAAGAAAATATTCAATTTCGATATGATAATTGTGTATATCAAGCATGCACACCAAGCCTGTTGACCGGGCTGGGCTAGTTCAAATCGGTACTGGCCCACTTGTTGTTATTGGGTTCTGGGCCAGTTCGGTTCTGATTCAACTCTTAACGGATCGGGTCGGGTCCAACAATAATAAACCCCAATTTAGCTTGTGATCGACCCATTAAGCGTAAAACTGGTTTTGACCGGTTCAAACCGGTCAAATTCTTTTAAAAAAATATATATTTGAATTTATATATTTTTTTCAATATATACACACCTATAACCATAATATATACATTTTAAATATGTTAAACAATAAACGTATAACATATATATTTTACATATTATACTACAACATAATATTTACAAATATATACGTGCAATAAAAGATATATACTACTTAAAATACTACTTGAAACAATATGCATACAACAAAATATATATACCTATATAAGTTGTATGCATATTGTTTCAAGTAGTATTTTAAGTTGTATATATATTTTATTGTACGCATATATTTGTATATATTATAATGTAGTATAATATGTAACATATATATGCATACAAAGTAGTTTATATTATGGTACGTATATATTTTAAGTAGTATATATATATATATATATACACACACACACACACTACTTGAAATAATATCTATATAACATATACACACATATACGTACAATATAACTACTTAAAATAATATACATACAACATATATACATTATATATATAATGCGTTAGAAAACATATACACATGTATATATTAAATATATACTACTTTAGAGTCTATAGAAAATATCTACACATATATACGTATAATATAATATATATACTACTTGAATTAATATACATACAACACATATACACTGTATATATACTACTTTAGAAAACATATATGCATGTATACGTTAAATATATACTACTTTAGAGTCTATAGAAATATATATATTACTTTTGAAATAATATACATACAACATATATACATTATATATATAATACTTTAGAAAATATATACGCATGTGTACGTTAAATATATACTACTTTAGAATCTATAGAAAATATATACACATATATATGTATAATATAATATATATACTAATTTAAATAATATCCATACAACATATATACACTATATATATACTACTTTAGAAAAATATACACATGTTTATGTTAAATATATACTACTTTAGAGTATAGAAAATATATACGCATATATATATGTATAAAATAATATGCATACAATATATATACACTATGTATACTACTTTAGAAAACATATACACATGTATACGTTAAATATATACTACTTTTGAAATAATATACATACAACATATATATACACTATATATATACTACTTTAGAAAATATATATACATGTATACGTTAAATATATACTACTTTAAAGTCTATAGAAAATATATACACATATATACATATAATATAATATGTATACTACTTGACATAATATACAAACTATATATATACACTATATATATACTACTTTAGAAAACATATAAACATGTATACGTTAAATATTTACTACTTTAGAGTCTATAGAAAATATATACACATATATATGTATAATATAACATATATATACTACTTTTGAAATAATATACATACAACATATATACACTATATATATATATATACTACTACTTTAGAAAACATATACACATGTATATGTTAATATAATAATACTTGAAGTTTTGAACATATATTAAAAAATTTACAATTTTACATACAACACTTAAAAGATGAACTTATAGTATTTTTATATGTCAATACTAGTTGTTTAAGTAATATTTGCTAACATTATTTTTATTTTTTCATTAGTTGTATATATACTTGTTATGTTTATTACTTAGTGTAAAGTTTGATAGTAATATATTAAAAGTATTTAATACAAACTAGAAATTTAATTTAAATGAAAACAAATAAGTAAGGAGTGAATGAATGTTGTAGTTTATTGATTGCAAAATGATCCAAAACTTATAATTTACATAAATGAAAAATCTATAAATTCTGCATTATTTTTTTCAACTCATGCATGTTAATATTAACGGGAACTGCCATAGGAAAGTCAAAATCAACGGGGACAAAGGCTAAACCATGCATTGGACTTGATTGTGCTAAGTTCTCTCTTGAAGTCATAATTTTTTCAAGATTTTGTTCGTCCTTCGGCTCCTCTTCTATTCCTTGATTTCTTCGTTCCGCTCTAATCCAATCTCTAAGGCAAACTAGAACATTCATAGCATTGCATCTCAATGAGTATCGGTTGTCTTCAAGCTGTTGTCATCCCTGACTAAAAGTGTTCTCCGATGCAACGGTTGACATTGGAACATTCAATATATCTCTAGCCAATTTTGAAAGCACCGGATGTTGTCTTTCATTATTCTTTCATTAATCCACAGCGCAGATCCTTACTCTACGATCCTCTATCAGTTGTCAAAGAAAATACTTAAGCTCTTCCCGAGAAGTTGTTCTGTGTGTTGAAGGCTGCACCCTGTTCTAAATATTTAAATAAAAAAAATCAGGATAACCACTATGTGCTGGCCTTTTAGAAGATGATAGCTCCTCGGGAGCTTGATGAGCGACAATTGGAGTGATATTTGCTGGTACGGCTTTATCAAGTAAATCTGCATAATGATTATATAATGCTTCCATGCAACTGTTCACATTACTCATAGCCGTAAACAAAAAAGGTTCTTCTTCAGGCTGTATCTCTAAAACATTATAAATAATAGAACTAAATTTAGCCATAGCATTATATTTCATACATAAATTTATTATAGCACCAATCAAATAAATTGGGGGAAGCGGATAAAAATATTTTTAAAATTTAGCAATCATAGCAGTAATAGCTTCTTTGTAACCTTCTTTATTCTTATATTCGTTAAGCAAATAAGAAATATCGAGTAAATAAGTTAAAATATTATAAACAGTAGAATAATAAGCACAAGAAAATTCAACCGTCGCTATATAAAAAATTTTCAAAAATTTAACAAGTTCATCAATTGTAGCCCAATCAAAATCATGTAGCATACACTCAGGAAAAGAACCAGAATATTGATTAAAAGTCATTGTAATAGGAACTTTATAAGCAAGACAAGTTTTTAAATAAGTATAAGTAGCATTTCATTTAGTATTACATTCTTCAGGCATAAATATCGGTCTAAGTCCATTTTGCTCACATTTGATTTTAAATTCTCCCACTCTAGCTTTTTGATTATTTCCTTGAATAAAGCCAACAACAAGTCGGACATTTTCAATATAAAACTCACAAAATTCAAGATCATCTCTGTCGATTAAATTATATATATGACAAGCACACTTAACATAAAATATTTTATGTAACGACGAAAATAGTTCAACAACTCAATAGCAGCCTTATTATTAGATGCATTATCAAAAGTTATACATAAAACTTTTCTTTCAATACCATGATGTTTTACAACTTTAGAAATAGATTCAAAAATAAATCTTTCAGTGTGTCTACGATCTTCATCATACAAAAATGTCCGAATACGTTTTCGCATAACAAAATTACTATCTATCCAGTGTCAAGTAGTTGTTAAATAATTTATTTTGTAAGCAGCACGATCAAGATCAGAAGTTAGAACAATTTTACATGAATGTTTTTTTTAATAATGCAGATAAATAATAAATATATTGTGCATGGAGTCTAAAAATATCAGCCCGACAAGTACTTCTAGGAATACCGTAAACATATAGGATTATAAATTGCTTGAATATAATGAATAAAAACATCCGAAGAAACAAAAGTGAAAGGCAAACAACCCACAACTATCATTTTCGCTATTTCTTCCCGGTCCTTCATTTTATTATAATTCTTAACTAATTGACCGGTTGTTGGGTTCAATCTAATTTGTGCTGGCCCACCAACAGTCTCTCCACCTTGTGCAATACTTAACTCTCTTGCGTGTCTATCTCTTAAATATCCCATCAATGAACTCGTACCCCCTTTATTGCCTCCGATTTTATGCTCATATATAATTTCACAAATATTACATTGCACCTTAGTTTCTCCTTTTATTTTTGAAAAAAAATTCCCATGCAATATAGCTTTTCTACGAGATCCTACAGGGGCACGACAAGGAGGAAGATTAACCGATTCGGATCTAACATTAGCATTTTCGACTTCGGATGTCTCACTAATATTTTCATAATCTTCATCTAAATTAACTGCGTCTACTTCATTATCTTCTTCTATACCATAATTTCCTGAGCTTCTAAATAATTCATATCGTGAGCACCTACACCTATTTCTTCCTAAAAAAGTTGACTAACTGGTATCGGAGGCACACGGGTATATCTAGTACGTGAACTACCTCTATCGGAACCGCCACCAATTCATTTTTTTACTACCACTACCACTTTTGGGACATTATTTTTTGACATTTTTACCAAGGTTTCTTAATTTATCCATATTATAAATTAAACTAAAAAATATTCAAAATACACAAAAATAATAAAAATAAATATTCAACAATTAATACACTAATTAAAAATTAAAAGTAAGAGATGAAACAACAATCCCAATTTGTAAAAGTATCTGAAAGTTGCGACTTTATAAAACTTTCACTTGTATTTGTAATCGTAAAGTTAAAAAATTAAATTGAGCACTTTAGGAGATAATTAGAATATTTGAGAGATTGAGAGAATGAGAGATTCAGAATGTGTGAAAATGATTTGAAAATATAGGATATTTATAGAAATTTTTTGAATTAATTTCTTTTTTTAATAAAAATGCCAAAAAGTGACAATTGGCCGTTGTGGACTCCAAACGGCTATAATGTTGTTGGGCCTCAACGGTCCAATTGTCCACCAACGGCCTAATCCTTAACTGATGGGTCTAGTTCGATTTTGAAATTGAACCGATCCGCCGAGCCTGGAGACGGCCTAGCCCGGGGCCAGCAGCCCAATAACTTGGAGGTCCACCGAGCCGGGTCGAACTGGGTTGAGCCACCTCCTCGGGCTGGATCGGGCTAGCCCGGCCCACTTGACAGTTGACATATTTAATGCACACCCCAACTCTGAATAGAGCAACTCAACTCCCTTCTTCAAAGCGTAATTTTTTAATTTATGTTTTATTTTATTTTATCTAATTATGAGCTTACTTTTCAATCAATGGAATTTCCACTGTCCTTCATTGGGTTTGAAATCTTATCCAGTTGTCTACCAATAACATTCCTTTTCATTGCTACTACTGTAATATACAAATGCTCTTGAAACATTTGACCAGCTAAAGATATATTTTAGGAGTATCTGTTTCAAAATAATTTACATATTTAATTTCAATTTTTTAGGGTCAATTGTCTGAGAACTGTTTGGTGTAAATTCAAATAAGTGATTTGAAATTAAATTTTACTTCATCCCTTATATTCGAAAAAAGTTCAAAAATACTCCTGAACTATCTGAAATAGCTTAAAAGTATCCCTCATTAGATTTTTGGCTCAAAAATACCCCTCCGTTAAATATTTGGCTAAAAAATACATCCCCCTCTAACGGAATTCGGAAAAGGATCAAAAATACCCCTGAACTATCTGAAATGGTTAAAAAATACCCCTCTGTTAAATATTTGGCTAAAAAATACTCCTCCCTTTAACGAAATTTCATCAGGCATGCCACCTAGATAAAAAAAAAA
>NC_061112.1:104505945-104644972 GCF_002878395.1 Capsicum annuum
TATACAAATAATTAATAACAATGACAATATATAACAGCTTCTTTAAAGTACAGTGACACTGCTTCCACTTAATAATATGCTTTTCATATGACCAATTTCGAATTCTTTACATAACATAATCTTTTATTAAAAAAAAAATAATAACAATAATTGGACGCTGATATATCTGCTTTATGTATGGAGAATTTACAGAATAAAATTGCATGCATGCCTTCATTTATTTATTAAAAAGAAAATGTGAATATGTATATATAGAGTCCAATAAAATCCTCCCAACACATGCACAGAACATTATACAACTGAAAAGCTTCTTATTTTATATCTCATTCTTTATGTAATGGAATCATATATCATTAATTCTGCTTTTTTCCTTGGATAAAAAGTCCTTTTATAAAGAAGGACCATATGGGGTCTGCCTTTTTAATCATTAACCAGACACTATGATCAATGTAGATTTTTTTTCCACCTTGTTTAGATGGTTGTTGGTAACAACTTAAACAAACAATATTAAGTATGATGTATATGTTGATTACCAATACATCATACTTAAATATGGTTGTTACCAATAGTAATATTGTTAGTTTAAATATGATGTATATGTTGATTATATTTAAATTTTATTATATTGAATTGTTAAATTTATTGATATATAACGATGAAAATCTCATGTTATGTAGTGATGTATTTGGTGTAATCGTGTCGTTATTTTATTCCCCTTTCCATTTTGTCTTTGCCTACTATAACTAATCTAATATATAAAAGAGGACAACTCTATATACTAAAGCTCTTGCCATGTGAGGAGGAGGAAAAGGTGATACGGGATAAATACGTGAAACACAAGTATGAAAATCGTAAGATAAAAAATAAAAGGATAGATAGAATGACACAGATAGGAAAATCAATGAAACTAATGGATAACACTAAATCCAAAAAAAATCAACAATGAATTCTACAAGCACCTATTCTCTTACGAAGATTCCGAGTGAAATTAATTCACTCGCAACTTATGTTTCTCAACAAATCAATAAGCTCCCAACAAGCTTAAAAACACTCCAAGTGTATCTCTCCTCATCATTCATCAACCAACTCTAAGAAAAGAGAAAAACCAGCTATTTATAGTCATTAACTATTTATTACAAAATGGATCCAAAAATTATCTTATATGGCAAAGCGACTCGTTAGGCACTTTTAGCAATGCCCCTCCTATGTTCCAAGCAATCATTCAAACATGATGTTGTTCAATGGGCCATTAGATTGTATCATTGGATACAACTCCTCTCGTGTGTCAAGCTATTATCCAAACACGTACTTGCTTCTCTAAAATGATCAAGTCTTGAATTCTTAGGTGTTGTTCTTGAAGCATGGATCTCAAAAGATTGGAACTGATTCGACTTGTATCAAAAGGGCCGCTTTAATAACGCTCTATCTTGCATTCTAATGTCTGTCTTTTCTTTTGTAGGTTGATTTTTCAAATTATTGAAGAGCGGTTCTAATAGCGCTCTATCTTGCATTCTAATGCATGTCTTTTTTTGTAAATTTATTCTTTAAATTGTTAATGTGTAGCATTATGTAACAACGGAAAACGATATTATTTATTTACATCTTAACATATTATATTTATTTAAAAAAAATGCAATATACAATAATAATATACCCATTAAATTCCACATAGTGAGTTTGAGGAGGGTACATAGATTATACGCAAACCTGGCTTCTTACCTCTACTTCTATGAGATAAAATGATTGTTCTCGAAAAAATCTCGAATCAAGTAAATCATAATACTATACAATATACAAATATAATATAATACGGTAATGAAATTATTTAACACCCTCCAAACAATTTTTAAATAAAAAAGATGCCTATGTGTGAATACTAGCTGTCCAGAGAAAAAAGAAAAGAAAGCAGATATAAATAATAATTTCTTTTCAAGAGGAAAAAAATATGAAAAGGAAGATTTATTCTCTGCAATTATTCGAAGACAAAACGATCTGGTTTGAGTTGGGTGGTCAAATTATTTTTAGAAGTTGAGAACGAATCTATAGTGTTGATTGCGAATGCATGTAAATTTAATAATTTTATTAAATTACAAAGAATTATTAAATATCTATAAATATTTTAGAGATAAGATACAAATACATCATTAAATTATGCTTAAAATTGCTATGGCACATCTAAATTTATACGATAGAGTTTATGCTTGATTAGCAATAAAGTTTTGCCCAACGAATCTTTTTAAATTTAGGTTATTTATAAATTTGTGCTAAGCATGGTCAAAAGTTGAAAAGCATTATTTTTGCAATTTTTACGTTTTATAATTAATTTTCCTTTTTCTCCTCCTTTTATATATTTTATACGAGCAACATAATCTTAAATCCTAATGGGTTGACTTCATTAAACAAAGGTTTTAAATAGAGAGTTGGTGTTAAACAAAACCAAAAATGGGCTACACGTAACAATTTTCCTGTTATAGTTTACTTTCGATAATGTCATTAGCATAATACTAAATCTTATGATTAAAGAGATGAGTAGCATTCAAGTTCCTATGCAGGAACTGCATTACGCCATTAACATATTTAGTTTAATTTAATTTGCTAATTTCGCTGACCGTTTACTTGGTCAAATGATGAATTTTCATACGTTTCAGCTTATATTATAGCAAGTATCTTATTAGAGGTATTACTTTGGTCAAGTTTTTGGGAGGTCAAAAGTATTTAAAAAATGAGATATTTGGAGTTTTTGAAAAAAAAAATAAGTGCTGCTTGGAGTAGCACAAATTGTTATCTTAGAATCTAACGAAAATAGTTTTTCTCCGAAAGTACTATTTCGATAAGCACTTTGATGAAATCATGATCAAATAATAATTATTGCTCAAAAGTACTTTAAAAATTTATTAATCAAATACAAACAACGGCTCATAAAAAATATTTTTTTAAAAATTATTTATCAAAGTAAAAATAATGCCAATAAAATGGAATTGATGGATGGATAGTTATTTCTAAAAATTACACAAATACACAACTTATGTTTCCAATATTACAAAAAATCTCAACTCCCTAAACATATTACAAAAGTCCCAACATATACACAGAATGTTATGTATATGTCGATTATATTATGTATATTAATAGGAAGAGAGAGTAAAGTAATTAAAAAAGTGGAGAGAATGTAATTAATTCTAAAAGAATTGATATTTATATTATTTATACCGGTTATTTTCTTCCTTCAGAGTACATCTCTGTGACGAGTCAACCTTATTTTTCTCCCATATAAAAGGAAGCATAAAGCAAATAAGCACATATACATTTAACAAAGGCAATATAGTTTTAATGCAATGTCCCTTTTGGCCAGCCTAAAGAAATAGAAATCAAAATGAAACACGCAACAATAATAATTTTAGCCATAACCAATTGTTAGTGATATACATTTGGTCACTCAGTAGTACGTAGGTTTGTCCACAAGCCTATCAAATTCCCAAAATAATTATCGTTTTAGAATTCAAGACAATAATTAATTAGAACGTAATTATTTGCAATTATACCTTATACTATTAAAGAATTTCGAACAAGTTTGGATGGACTTATAGCTCTTCGCTTATAAGCCAAAAGCCAAACTTAAACTTCTGATTTTGACCTAAAATAACCAATATTTGAAAGCACTTTTTTATTTTATTTTATTTAAACACTATAAAACTCCTTAAAATTTATTTTATATAAAAATATTTGAAATAAGTGCATCCAAGCACGCTCAAATAAACATCTACTAAATAGGACCAACTTAGCAATCGATACATTATAGTAGTACTTAGTATTTATCATTTTTAGTAGGTACAAAAAGAGCTAAAATGATACTTATTTTAAAACGGAGAATAAAATATACGATAATAAATAAATAATTTGAATATAAAAACAAAATAGTTTAAAGTGCATCCAAATTAACTCAAACATCATGATTATGGAGAAAAATTAGCTTAAGCACGGTAAGCTTAATTAGTTTAGTAGCTTGCTTTGACAAACATATATAGGGAAAATATATAGGCATCTTCGCAGGGGAAATAAGCATTGATGAAGTCCACTGCAAATCTCAATTTCTTAATTACTATACATTACATTTGGTCAAATGTCAATCATCATTTGTGATTTGGCACCTGACGTTGTTCAATGACTGCAATAAAGATTCTTTCATTTATTAGCCACCTTTTTCAAAACCAAAACAGTAATTCAATTGAAGCTCTCATCAAATATTTATTAAAAAATATTTAAAACGTTTACTAAAATATTAGACTTCATAGTAGTCGATAGGACATATTAACAAATTAGAGCCCGGTTATTAATTTGATTGAGAGACTAGTTAACTGAAATCAATTATATTGAGATTAGTTATTTTGAGACTGATTAACCTAGTATTATTTCTTATTAACTGCTTTATTGTATTAATGATAGAAAAAGCATCGTTGTTTATAAAAATATCCTCCGTTTTAGTTAGTACAAATAGAATTTGGGAGACCTCTAAAATACTTTTGTCATTTTTCATATTTGATTCCAGTATAATTAATTAACTTTGATCTATTATTCCATCAAATTACATAAATAACTTATCTTGATACTAATTAATAGAGTATAACTTATATGGAGACTAATAACCAATAAAAAAAAAAAGACAATATTGAATTTTTATCTCAAAATCTATCGATGCTTGTCCAACATACTAACCTACCTACCCCTTATAGTTAAAATTAAATATTTGAAATAGTGTTTGCTCTTCTTTTGCCACAATCATAGCATAAAATGGGATATGATGTAACAAAAATTATTTTTAGATAAAGGAGCATATTTTGGTGAATAAAGCGTGCACCGAATTTTAGTACACAATTTGTTCAAGTGGGTCGAATATTATATTATACTATCAAATATAATAAGGTGATTGAAAGACCAGAAGGCCCCCACAAATTTCTTTAATTCAACTAGAAAGATGCTGACTTGGGAGGGCATGTGATGTACAACCCAAAGTTTATCTCCACTCCTCTTAATTTCTTAAAATACTCATGCAAATAATATAAGATAACATAAATAAATGCACAAGAAAAATGACATGATTTAAATATATATATTGTATACACAAACAATATTTTACCCATGTAAAAATATTATGTTACACAATCAATAAATTTTAAATATAGGGTAGCATGTACTTGTTATTTTTATCAAATGTAATTATTACCAAACAAAAACTGTAGGTTCCGAATATTATGTTAAAAAACTAAAAAGATATTACTCACTCAGTTCACTTTTATTTATCTATTTTAGACATTATATACCCCTTAACAAACAATGACTAAAATAAATATTTTACCACAAATGCCTAAAAAGGAAAGAAGATAGCAATAATCGTGTGTGTTTTTTTTTGGCAATCCAACGGTGAATCTATTTCATTTCAACAATTTAAAGCTAGTAGATAAAACAAAAATAATCCAAACATTGAGGATCAAATAATCCAATTGTTGGCACAGCCATCTTATGTTAAGGGGTGTCAATTGATATTTTTTGTCAAAAAAAAACTATAGTATTTAGTTAGATTAAAATTTTTGTCTTATTTAAATATAATATGTTAAAGCTGAGTCAACATTTTTATATTTTGATATTCATTAATAAAATTTCTGGCTCCGTTTAACAAAACCTAACTCGAAGAAGAAGGAGTAATGAGTCAGAGAATAGGCAAGTTCTAAGCAAATGGTATGAAAGAGTGTGATACCAAACCAAAAAACATATTCAAACTTTTTTAGCACTGTCTACAATTAATTATATATAAATAATAATATCTTCTTTTTGATCAATTATTTTATTTGCATCTACATAAAAGTAAGACAACCCCAACGTGCTTCAAAGTTTCTTGCTCACTTGATTCCCTTCTCCTCCTGTCTTTCTGTCCATCACCAAATCTACTTCCCCTTGCCGATGAAATGGGATTGTTGACAGCAAAAACACTCACCATTTTCATCTTTTTCTGCTGTCTACAGCTCAAACTTGAAGCACAAAAACTGGAACATTTCAATAGAGAGTATGCGTCTTTTGATGAAACATTCTTTAACATCTTTGAAGTTGAAAAGCCTGCAACAATAAGCAACTTTGCTCTGCAGGTGACTCCAGACTCTGCATCAGCTGACTTCAACCTCTACAATAACTCAGGAAGAATCCTTTTTAAGCAGCCATTTAAGCTATGGGATGGTGATGTTTCTGACAATAAAACAAGGGTGGCATCTTTCAACTCTTCTTTTCTCGTTAACATTTACAGGCCAAAGAATGAAACAGCTGCTGAAGGTTTAGCATTCCTGATTTCTCCAGATTTGGAGAAGCCACTTAGTAGTCAGGGGCAGTATTTGGGGTTGACAAATGCTACTACTGATGGCAAAACTAGCAACAAAGTTATTGCTGTTGAGCTTGATACTTATAAGCAGGGGTTTGACCCTGATGATAATCATATAGGTATTGATATCCACAGTGTTAGATCTGTAAAGACTGAATCTTTAACATCCCATGGTATAGAACTTGCTCCTATTGGTGCAAGATTCTATAATGTTTGGGTACAATATGATGGCATCAAAAAGGTTCTCGATGTGTATATTGCTGAACAAGCACAGAAGAATGGGTCTACCCCACCTAGGCCAAACAGCCCCATCTTAACGTATAATCTTGATTTAAAAGACCATGTAAATCAAGAATCATATTTTGGGTTTTCTGCATCAACTGGGAGCAATTACCAACTCAACTGCGTGTTGAGATGGAACTTGACAGTTGAGTATTTCCCAGATAAAAAACATCCTTGGTTGAAGGTTGTTTTAGGGGTTGGGGTTCCAGTACTGGTGTTATTGCTTCTTGGGGCAGCATATTTGGGGTGGTATTACCACAAGAAAAGGATTGATAGGTCCCAGTCAAACATATTGGGTGCACTCAAGAGTTTGCCTGGAACCCCACAAGAGTTTGAGTTTAAGGCCTTGAAGAAAGCTACTAACAATTTTGATGAAAAGAATAAGCTTGGACAAGGGGGTTATGGAGTTGTTTACAGAGGAGTTTTAGCTGGTGGGGATAATAAAGATATTGCAGTCAAGTGGTTTTCTAGGGAAAGCATCAAAGGCCAAGATGATTTCTTGGCTGAGCTTACCATTATTAATCGTCTCAGACATAAACATCTTGTTAAATTGCTTGGTAAGTCTTTCTTTTAATTAAAAACTTAGGTTAGTATTGTTTGAGTTATGTTCTGCCTGTTCTGTTTGGATCTTCATAGCAGTCAGGGAAAATGGTACTGCAAGAATTTTGTGCACACACAGATTGTAGCTAAAAATTTGAGTCTCAAGTAAGGCCCCATCTCCAATAGTCTCATTGGAAAGTAAACTGTGCAAATAGGGTAAAGATTAGTTTTTTTTTTTTTTTTTGGCGACGTACATAGAATGTTGAATTCCTTTTGGTTGCATTTGTTTGAATTCTCCTTTTAGAATTCTTGCTCCGCCCCTGCCATAATTAGGCAGTGCGACGAGGATAATGGAGAGGAGCCAAATTCATTCATTTTAGCAATCAGAAACAGAAATTGTTCGTTTGTTCCAAATTTTAAAATTGATGTGACTTGAGAGAATGGTTCCAAAAACCTTGTTGAAGTTACTGACATAACTTAAAGCAAAGATTGGTGGGACATCAACTTTAGTACTGCTATGTAATAATAGACTCATTAACCGCGTGAACACATGCCTTATCTTTTTATGCTTTTCTTTTTCTAGTAACTTTCCACTTAGAGAGGAGGGTGTGGAAGTAGTGTATTATGGTAGAAGGATAGTAAGTATGGAGTATTGTCTTGCTTTTCGATGTCTTGTTTTGATTTCTATCATCATCTATTATTTATTGTGTTTGGGTTATTACACTATTCTGTGGTTGTTACTGTTCCCTATAAGTTGCTTTGTTATCTTCACAGTTGTGTTCCTTTTCTCATACTTTAATATATTGTACTTGAGCCGAGGGTCCTCTAAAACAGCCTCTCATATCTGCATACATTCTACCTTCCCTAGACCCTACTTGTGGGATTTC
This sequence comes from Capsicum annuum, assembly GCF_002878395.1. Classification (NCBI taxonomy): domain Eukaryota; kingdom Viridiplantae; phylum Streptophyta; class Magnoliopsida; order Solanales; family Solanaceae; genus Capsicum; species Capsicum annuum. The sequence goes on from NC_061112.1 coordinate 104,514,019, forward strand.
ACTGAGTATATCGTTGTTGATCCATGATCTTAAATGCTTATTCAACTAATTTGGTGTATTTTTGACATGGGACTAGTCTTTCTACTCTGACATTTAGCATGCTAGGAATTTACTAAGTCGGATCATCTTCTGACAAGCAGATTTCTCTGTCCTTTAATTAACCTCTTTTTCCTTCTTTGAATTCATGAGTCAACCCAAGGATTTGTCAAAGTTTCTTAAGGCTAGGTTTCTTTTAGCGGAAACTGAAATTCACCCGTCTAACTAACTGGATTCTTGTTGATACGGTCCACCAAACTAAGAAGCGCTACCGATCAGTAGTTTCTCAATTCTTAAAGCTTGAAATTGAGACCTCTAGTTAACACCCCTGGGCGGTATATGTCTTAATAGATGATTCCTTCCATTTGAAAAGTAACATTTTGAGCCAAGAATATATCATGGAAGTAAGAAAAATAAATGGAATGCCTTAAAAGTTTTGACCAAGAACCAACTTATTGCTATGGTCCCTCCAATTTAATTAGAAGACCAAGGTCCTATCTTAAAGCCCTTCATTTTGATTTGCTTAAGAGAGAAACAAAAAGAAGACGATGATCATCCTTGGCTGACCATGGAATATGCCCGTAAGCAGCCATTAGTCAAACCAATTTTCTGTGCCATATATGTCAAAAAATGAGGAAGCTTCCTTCTTGGCCAAATTCCATTTCATTCATTGTCAATGATTGAGACAAGTTTTGGATGTTAATAGAATGATGGTAAATTAAATCCACTGAAAATTACATTAATTTCATATTTTAGTGTACATTCATCTTCAAACTACCTACTTCCTTTGTCATCTGACCCTACAAAGAGATAAGGATGGGGACTTCATTTTGTAAACTATAAAATCAAGTTAGTTGACCATCTGGGTTTTATTAGTATCACATTAAATTATTTTTATTGATAATAAAAAACCATATAACGAACATAAGCATCTTCTAATTACATGTTATGGTAACAGGATGGTGTCACAAGAATGGAAAGTTACTGCTTGTATATGAATACATGCCTAATGGCAGCTTAGATATGCACCTCTTTTCTGGGCCAGATAAAGAGCCGCTCAGTTGGCACGTCCGCTACAAGATTGTGCAAGGTGTTGCCTCAGCATTGCACTACCTGCACAATGAGTACGAGCAGAGGGTGGTCCATCGCGATCTGAAGGCAAGTAACATCATGCTCGACTCCAAGTTCAATGCGCGCCTTGGGGATTTTGGCCTTGCACGAGCCCTTGACAATGAAAGGACCTCCTATGCCGAGGCAGAAGGTGTGCTTGGCACAATGGGATACATTGCACCAGAGTGTTTCCACACCGGAAAAGCCACACAGCAATCTGACGTGTACGCATTCGGGGCAGTGTTGTTGGAAGTTGTATGTGGACAGAGACCTGGAACCAAGATTAATGGCTTTCAGTTCTTTGTTGATTGGGTTTGGTACTTGCATCGCGATGGACGTATCTTGGAAGCTGTTGATCAAAGGCTTGGAGATGTCTATGTTGCTGATGAAGCAAGGAAACTTCTTCTACTTGGTTTGGCTTGTTCACATCCAATAGCTACTGACAGGCCTAAAACACAGGCCATACTTCAGATTATATCAGGATCAGCACCAGCACCAGAAGTTCCACCATTCAAGCCAGCATTTGTATGGCCCTCAATGGTGCCAATTGACATAGACTCAAGTGTTGTGGACACAACATCCATCACAACTTCTCATTTTAATTCAGGATGGAGTCTTGACTACCAAAGCAGGGAGAGCCCATATGCAGACCACTCCTTGGTCTAGTTATTTTGGTGGTAAACAACTATCATGACCAAAAGGAAAATTGATTTTTTTGACCACCTATTTTTTCTTAAATTTCCTGTAATTATATATTCTGGGGAGGAGGTTAAAAATTTCCTTCAGTTTTTTACTTTTTGTTTGATGTTTTTTTCTCTTCTCAATTTGTTGATGGGGCAGGATGAAAAGATCAGAGCAGCCCATGTACATTCATGTAACTCATTAGTGTTGCATTTTGTCATATTTAGTGTTGATCTTTATTAAACATATTGATAATCTTGGAATGATTTTAAAACAAGTTGTAACTAACATTTGAAACCAATTGCAAGGTTCTGAACAAACAAAATTGTTAAGTTGAGTAAAGATCAAGCGCTAAACTTATTTGCATAATACTAACATTAAGTTCATGTTGTTGGGGATACCATGTTGCCTCTTTAAATGCTTCATGCAGCTACAACAATAACATGTCTTCACAATCTTGATACATAACAACTTAAGACATTGTTGTGTGTACTAAAAACAATCTGTGTAGATACAATTCTGGTTAGAAATTATAGGAAGATGTCACTTACTTCACTGAGGGCTAATACGACGACACCTAATTGGTAGCAGATATCCTCTCACTTGTGACTACCTTTAACCCATGTATTTGACAAATTCTGAACCCCAAATCTTAATCTCTACCATATGTGGGTTCTAGGTCGAAACACTTTGGGATGACAATGGTACTACTTCATACAACTTAAAGAATCCCAAGATCTCAAACTGTAATCAAAGATAAGACTTGTTCAGTTCTTTAAAAAACATTAGATAACAAAAGAGCACAAGATGGATCATAGATGCTCAGATGATGATTGATATGCATAAATTAGACTAGGCATACTATGCCATTATATAGGCTATTCGTATATTTTTGGATAAGGATATATGGGCTATTCTTGTATAAGATAGCTGACAATAGATGAATCGCACAGATTAATTTCTTCTTTCCTCCTTTCAAGTTCATTAGCCTAAATCAATATAAAGGAGACCATGAGATGCTTGCCAAAGTTTTACAAGTTAGTGCGCATAAGATCAAGAGCTTCCCCCGCTTGCAACTTTGTTGATAACCGGAGCTTTCTATAATCATTGAAAGTGAAAGGAACATAGACACGGGGGTGTTCAGCATCTACCAGCTCAGTTGGTGGTTCTACTGGTGTGTCCCTTGGTCCCAAGAGAAATGAAGCAATAGACACCCGTATTTTTGCTTCCTTGCATATCACTCTATGCTTAACAGTGTAAAATCTTCCATTGCTCCATACCTTCACATAACAAAAGGCGACCATGATTATCCAGTTTGTTTTTCTCAATCTTAGAAGGGGCATGGGAGTAGGAACTATCTAAACTCCTGCTAAACAGGCTCCGCCAGAGGCTAGCATGAGATTTATTTATTTTTTGACAGATAGCATACAATTTTTGGAACATGTCAAATCTTGAAAATGAACTAGGCAGAGTAGAAGCATAGTTACCGTGCCTATGTCTCCAAGATTCACAAGGAGGGTGTTTGGCCAGGGATCAACTGCTACAAATTCACCAGATTTCTTCATGACCTCAAGACCACCAACGCTTTCATCATCCTGCAGAATAGTAAGGAATCCGGAGTCTGTATGTATCTGAACCCCATAGGAACCTACAGCTTCTGGTGTGAAGTGGTACTTGTTAATCCTAAACTGACAAGGCCAATCCTCGAAGGAAACATTTGACAGTCCCAACCCTTCACCCATTTTTTGCACGATGTCCATCGTTAGTCCATGAATAGCTGCAGCATACTTCATGATTGTCTCTCTGTTCACAATAGGAATCAAACTTCTAAGCATTCTAGTAGAGCAGTCTTTTGAGATCGCTTCAATATGAAATGTACATATAGTTTACACAAAATGGTCCGCATTATTCTTAATTTTCTTTATGAATCCACTCCAGCATGTAAGAAGCACTTCTTTTTGGATAGAATAAAGGTAGAAAAAGTACTAAAATTTGCTGTGACTGCATGAAGATGTTATGTTGGCTCTGCATTGCCTATAAAATGGAACTCTCTTAGTTCAAATTGGTCGTCAGATCTTATGATATGTAAACAAAAGTCAAGATTCTGGAATATGGATGAAGGCATTTCACCCTTCCATGCCACAGATTGCTTTTCTCCCACACCTTCTAGTTAAGTTTGAATTGACACAATAAGAACGAAAAACCACTAAACCTATATAGGGGAAGCATATGATTGACCGATCACATCGTGACAAAATTTGTCTCTTGAAGATGATCGTTTTGGGAAGGCTTCTGTGTTCTTCTGCTTCTACTTTTCTCTCTTTGTCATTTTTTAGACTATTTATGAATTGCGTGCTTTTCATTTCTTTCTTTCCTCATTCAAAAGTTCCAACTTATCTTTATTTCCACTAACCTTTTAAGAAACAAGGAATCACATAAGCCTACAATCTTAGTTATTCATTCAAGCTGTTGATGAAAGTAGTAGTAACAAGCAGTTCATATAGTAGGTTCTCTTTTCCTCTTTCTCATTTTCTAGTTATATGTCATGCAGAGATTAAGCTGAAGTTTGTTCATGTTGACATAAACACGAGCTTTTTAAATTTGTGGTTTGGAAAAGGAAATACACAAAATCACAAAGATGGATAAAAAGTTGAAAGGGGTTTGCAGTTGACTCAACTACATAATTTTGATAACACCTTGCTGAAAAGGTTCTTAAAACTGTTTCCATCTTTAAGACGCGTAACCTTTTAAAATTGGATTAACGAGCAGATCAGCTTTGGTGAACTTGCATTGTCCCCTTCGTGCATAAACCAGCTAAAAGACAAGGTGTTTATGGAGGACGCAGCCAGATTTTCTCGCACTAACATTTTGAAACAATACTCAAATGACAGAAGAGGGGTGATTAGACAAGACATGACGTGACATGACATGGCATGGCGCTGCTTTGACTTACCTAGAAGATGGCCTTAGATAGGAGCTTATGGAGGAAACTGATAAGGATAGAAGGTTAGTAGGTGGTTAAGTGTTGCCTTGCTTATCATTCCATACTAGTAGTCGTATTATTACTTATTTCTTCTTTTTGTTACGATTAATTGTTCCTTATATTTCGATTATTGTATTATTTGTTGTAGTTATTGTTCCTTTTTTCAGATTGCTTGGTTTCTTTACTCCAATTATTTTCGTGTCTATTGGAAACAACCCCTCCACTACCCTCCCCAGGGGACTTTGGATTAAAAAGGACTCCCAAATTGTCTAATTAAGTGGGAGTCCTTGGAGATTTTTAAATTAGGTGGGAGAAACAATTTTTTTTTGTTTTTTCTTTTATAAAGTTTTTCTGTTCAAACAACTTATCCTAGTGGTAGAACAACTTTGTAGTTGTTCGACAACTTTACGAAGCTGTTCCACAACTATCAAAGATGCCCAACAATTGCGGCAGTTGTTCAAAAGACTTAATTTTTTTTAATAAATTTGCAGGACCCACTTAGATTCCCTTTTCTTAATTGGAAACTTGGAGGTTCTTTTGACTCATTTTTCTCCCTCCCCAGAACCCAAAATCAGGCATACAAATTAAAAGGGGGAGAGCAGTAAACCAGTCAAAAAACGAAACAAACCAACCTTTGGTGTGGGGAAGCATCCAATTGAGTACAAAAGGCATCTACATCTGTAGGAGAAGACATGTCATAAAGACCCAAAGCTTCATAAAGTGGATTCTTTTCACTAGGAGCCATGTACCCAGATCCAGCAATAACATCCTTGTTACATTTCTTGATTTCAATTGGAAGATCAAACAATGTCCTAACCACTTCCTTCATCTCAGCCATAAGTGAAACTGGTACAATATCATCATGGTTCAAAATTCTAAAGCAACCCCACTCTTCACATGCCCAAATCAACTTAGATAATTGCCTTGGAAAGTCTTGTAAATCGATTACTGGCACTGAATTTGAAGTCTCCATTTCTTGTATTTTTTGAAAAGAATTGGAGTTTTAGTGTTACTTGTTTTGGAAGTTTTATTTATAATAAATGAACCTAGTAAAGTGACGTGAAGAATTTGGATGCGTTGAATTTGAGAGGGAACACAAATTCGGCCACTCCGCAGGATGGTCGGACAAACAGGACACACTTGAAAGTTGAAACACACATCACATCACATCACTCTTTGTAGGGAAAAAAAATATTGTAATTGAGGTAATCAATCGAAAGACTGCCTAAATTTTTACACACCACGTTGGCGAGGATTTGATTTCAAACTATTCTATCCCTTTACCGTAAAAAGGAAAAAAAATAATTATATTCATTGTTGTTGAATTATCTATTGTATTCCTTTTATATGCATGTTGAGTGAGTATTTAGTTGGGAAAGATTTTGATTATGATATTTTTATTTATACCTTAAGATCATCATCTCATGATTGAAGTGTTTGTAGTCTTCAAAAACAAATACTGCTATGAAAAAAAAAGAAAAGAAAGTCGATTATCTGTTTTCATTATTAGGGAGTACTTACTATTGTTGACCTTATGATCACTCTAGATGTCTAAACGTCAATTCCTTGCAAAATTATGAGCCTTTTACTACAATAACAATGTATGCAATATAATCTCATAAATGAGGTTGGAAGTAATTATGTATTTAGGCAAAATGGTGAGGGATTTGGTTAAAGAAGAAGGCCTTATTTCTTAAGGTTCGAAGTTATCCCGGGATAATTAATTTCAGAATTAGTTATCATCGGATAATTTATACCATCACTAAAGCATAAATGACGGAATAAATAATCTCTTGACTAACTAATATCTCCAACCAAACATGGGATAAAATAATCCTACATTATTATTAAAACTTATACCTCACAGCAAACTTACATATATATGTATATATATGTTTGGCGAGACAAGGATCAGGACATGAATAAGTTTTTGCTCATTTTCTTTATAAGAAAGTTTATAATTACAACTGAATTATCTAACTTTGCTTTTATAGATGACAATACAAATAAAATTGAAGTGATTTCTTATTCAGCTAACCCCCATTTAGGGGAAATTTTTATCAGCTTTGTAGAGGAAAACGTCCAAGTACATTAAGCATTAGCCAGACGGAACCATTCTGCTGAAATTTCTTTTATGGTTCCAAAAAGAAAATGCAAGATACAAAAATCAATTCTTTAGTGTTGGAGTACATATTGATATCTGGTAAGTAGAGCTGCTTTGCCTAATTACTTGGATTAATACAATTGGTAAAAAGGGCAGCTTTGCCTAATTATCAAACAATAACAAGGATTTCAACGTCCAAAAAAAAAAAAAGAAGAAGAAAATTGGGGAGAAAGAATGAAGTAACCATGGATTTGATTGTTAAGTATAATATACACATATAGTCTATACAACATGAGGATTGAGGACTCCCTAAGCTAAATACTTTAAGCCACCCAATCAAACAACAAAATTCTGGGAAGGAAAATCTCAACCAGTACCAGTACCAGTACGAACCAGCTGAACAAGAAGTTCAATTGTTCACTATTCCCCCTCAAACTTTTGAGACAGCTAAACAAGATTCTCAACTTGATTTTCATTCCTTGCGTTCAATTTTTAGATGCTTTACATTGAATAACGACCATCAGTCTTGTCTTTAGTTGGTCGTTCATCTTGGATTTCCTCCAATTCCTCATCATCCCCCTTTCTACCAGCTTGTTCCTTCCAATATGCAACTAGCTTCTTTAAACGAGCGACTTCCTTAGAGGAAACATTTTTGCTGGGATCATTTACAATAGAACGGACTCTTGATGCATACCTGTGAAGCATGGAAACCAAATTTCCACATAAGTTTACCCTTGCTTAAAAGTTGGCTCCATCGTATGATCATATAAGGCTTAAAAGAGAGCGCTTCACGAATAACACAATCAAGATATGAAACTATAAAGAACATAAATGCACAAATAAGAACATACGTCAAGGAATTATGAGTCTCATCCAAGTTTGATTCTGCTGGAGAGATGTTTACAAACATCAGGGTTTTAGCATTTCCACCCAATGAGTCGCTCATCAACATAGTTAGCTTGTGATTTCGATAAGGAATGTGTTGATTTCCTGAAGATAATGCACTTATAACATCACCAAGTGCTGACAGTGACTTGTTAATACTTTGAGCTTCTTTTAATTGATTGCCAGCTGAGCCAGACTTTTTAATTCTTTCTGAGCCAGCAAGATCCACAAAACTCAGCTGCAGACATAGAGAAAAGAATAAAGCAGAAGCTAAAGAATACAAAGCAAAACTTTTGGTGATTCCATATTGGTAAAGTTCATGAACATATTACACTTACGGGCAAAGTTACAAGGGTCTACGTAAATAACCTAAAGATGCTAAGAAATAAAATTTGAGCTACTCCATCAAACTACCACGATACGGAAAAGCTTCCTTATCAAACCAAGGAAAAGCAAGTGACGTATACGGTATAACAATCTTCTGTCTACATGCAGTTTGAAATACCCTAAGATAAAACATCATATAAGCCGCACAAGTTCAAATTGTTGCAAGAAAGCAGAAGGGTGTGATGCACCTTACCTTTCCTCTGGCAATTGCCTGAGTTTGAAGATTGGTACTCTCAATAATAACTGAAACAATAAGATGAGATCTAGAACTCTGCTCATTCATCAAGGTTCCAGTCGTATGACGCTGTTCAGATCCTCTTTGGATAATTGTCCTAAGCTCCTCGTATGTTGAAATAGACACCACTGTAACATTCTCCACAGAAACCATACCCTGTTTGTGACAAATTTTGCTAATTGTTACAGCCAACATAAAAGATAAACATAAGGCATAAGCTTATTCAAGCTTGGGCAAAATGAGGATAACTGCAAAAGAATTATTGATAATTTGAGGAGCTATAAAAAACAATCACACCTTTGAATCTTTTTTTATATCCAACTTCAAGCGCTTTGCCTGCTTTGGCAATAAAAGATCCACCAATGTATCCTGATATAACTCGACCATGTACGCCTGAACAAGTTTACAAACAATCACTAGTTTACAAAGAGCCTTCACGAAGTCCATATTCAAATACTCAGTCTAACAATTTTTGTAACTAAATGGTTCATTGAGGAAGCGAAAATTTAGAAAGTTGACGCATAATTAATATACCTTTTTTATAAGGTAAAGTAATTTGAAGCATAATTTGTGTACTAACTTAATATTTTAAAGCCTGAATAAAAACCTATGATAACTTTTTAAAGAATCGGAAGAGTTTACCTTTAAAGAGAAAGAGAACTTATTACTATCTCGTTTCATAATTCTAAAAAGTTGAGACATAGCTCTTGGTGTCAGTCCTGGATTACTATCAGATCCATAGATTGTGAATGTTTTGCCAGATCCAGTTTGTCCATATGCAAATATGCAAACATTATATCCATCAACAGCTGATTGCACCAAATACTGAACCAACATGTCAAATTTAGAAGCTGATAGACAATATGCATAAGATTAGATCCTAGCAGAATTCTAAAAGAGAGGAAATCACTTTTTTCTTGCCTTAGTATCTTCGAACACATCATCTTGGGTGGCATTTCCATCAAAGACACGATCATACATGTGCTGTTTGGCTTTATCATCTTTCCATAAATGTTCAACAGTAAACTCATCAACACTTCTGATGGCATTTGTTTGCTTTGCTGTAATTTCCTTTTCACAAAGTGGTCTTAATCTACAGTAGACTCTGATCTTGCCTTTCATATCTGAGACATGAGTAAGGTTCATAACATTACTCTCCAAATACAAATAGCAAATAAAATTGAAAAACTGACAGTGGCACGAAAATAAAGAAAGGCCGGTAGTTTTACCCTCTATTATGTTGAAATACTTTTTCCTCAGAACTTGTTCCTCTCGGTAAAGTGCTTCCATTTCTGCCAATTGAGCCCCTTGCATTTTTAAGATGGCAGCAGTTTGTGCGTTTTTCCGATCAATATCCTGAGTGAGTAGTTGTCAAATTAAAAATAAAAACATGATTTTTTGATACATCATATAATAAATGGAGCATCTATTATGACACAAATATCTAGTATAAACTCCATATGTGAGCTTGCCCGCACTGCTGGTTCCGAGCATATTGAAAGGTAGAGTCTTGTAAATGTACTGCCAGTGTAAAACTGGTAACTAAATGAAGAATCCTCATAATACAGAACCAATGGAAATTAAGGATTGAAGCATAGATGTGAATAATAGTACAAGATATTCACCTCTTTCATTTCTCTCAGCTCTTCAAGCTCCTTCAAATTATTCTGTAACATTTCTAGCTCCTTGTCTTTAGCTGCAAGACCTGATTGTGCACCAATCAAGTCATGTTTGGCCTCTTCCAGTTTCCTTTGAAGTTCAGTGACTTGGAGTCTCAGCCCTTTGCATTCTTTTTCAAAATCTTTCTGAAGGTTTTCCATCTGTCCTCCAAAATATCAGTGCAGTCAAATAAACTTATCAATATAAATACAGAATGCATGCTAAACACAAAGACATGAGGCAACATACCTCACTTGATTTCTTCTTCTCTAGCCCTGTGATTTTTTCTTCAAGTGATGCTTTTTCACTCAAAAGCCTCCTCTTTGTTTCTTCTGCGGTACGCAACTCCATGGTACGAGCTTTCAACTCTTGTTGGATTTTCTGTAAGACCTGCAAGTGAAAGCCACATAAGTTTCTGTTTTATAGGTTACCGACTGATTTGTACAGAGAACTAAGGCCAAACACAAATCATAACTCTACCTGGTTATTTGCTTCAACCAACTCTTTTGTAATATTTTTCTCTAAACCTTGAGAACTTAACTTCGAAAGCCGCATTTCTAAGTTTCGTTTCTCCGTTAGGACGGCCTGTAGAGAATGGACTAATACAGTGAAATGATTGTCATCTCAATAAATCAAATTAAGCACATTAAACAAACACCTGAAGCTCTGCATCTTTTTCATCACATAAAGATCTGAATTTATCACAATCATAAGCAGCCGCTGCTAAATTTTGCTTCTCGAAACTCAAGTTATCTTTTAAGTGGTCCAATTCTTCTTGCATCTCTGATTCTTGTTTTTGCCTTTCATGTAAATCTTCCAGCAACTGCTTATCAATACAAAAGAACGTGAGCTCGAAGCAAATGTGTGCCTAAATACATTTCATTGTATTTGCCTATTGTAACTGAAAGATAGTTTCCATGCATAATGGGTAGAGAAAACAGGTGTCATGTACATTTCGCTGGGGAAACAACTGATAGAAGGAGATGGTAAATATACTCTGATATTGCAAGTCAATTTAGTTTAACATAAAAGAACAGTTCCTGTTTTCATATTAGCAAGCAGCATATACCTTATACGTTAAGCATTTCAATTCTAACTTTGCATAAACCATAAGAGTTTCTTCTATAACAACAAATATCACTCACATCATTGACTTTCTTCTGAGATTCCTCAAGAGCTCTAGACAAATCCTGAATGCGTCTTTCATTAATATCGGTGTTTGCAGTTTTGAGATTATTTGGAACATCTCCATTAACAGAACTATTAGCCGAAGAGCGGGCTTTAGAGTAGCGGCGTAACATCACATCATTAATATGTGTTTGCAGAGCAACACAAATTTCTTCTCCCTACATAGGATGGAGATGTCAAACCACGCAAAATACGGAGTCAGATTCAACGACAATCAAAGAACACATAACTTAAGCATGTTCATAGGTAATAGAAACATTTTGCACCTGTTTCGTTTCAAACTGAAATATATGCAAGACACCAGCAACTCTCATCTTAAAGAACACAGCAGTGTTGCTGCTACCAAATTGCATTATGTCCCTAAGCTCAGCTGAATGCAAATATTCCTTTGGAACTGGACGGAAAAAATGAACCTGTGGAGAAAAAGAAATCATGCCTAAAGTAAATATACATCTAATAGTTGAGCAACAATATACATTTATATCTTACCCCACGCTTATTAATGCCCAATATGATTTTCCCAGGCAAAAGTCCAATAGGATCATCAATCTTTCGAACAGCAAAGAAAACTGAATTCCCATAAGGGAGTGTCCTCAGGATCCGCAAAAATTGTTGTTTGGCGTCATCTTTTGTCAGATTTTCCTAGAGAGATTAAAAGAAGGAACCTTATGTTAGTAGCAGTTCAAAAACACAGGCAATTCATGGATAAACTATAACCCAAGTGATTTAAACATAAATCATACTGATTAGTAGAATTTCAAACAAATAAAGGGAAAGGTAAAACTAGCCACCATGAAAAGAAAAAAGAAACAAATAGCAGAAAATGAATGGTTGAAAAGTAACTCAGAGACAAGAGTCAAGAACTGCTGGTAGTTATCTTTTCCTGCTCACAAAAAATGGCTTTGTGAAATGCAGGAAACATAGATAATGTAATATTGATTGGAGAACAAGTGTGGGGTGACGAAATGAGATTAATGGAATAGCACGGATTCATACAGCTGATCCAACTTGGTTATGGACTGAGCCGTGCTTCTTGTTGTATTGATTGAAGAACACCTTTTATTATGAATGAAAACACACATAGTTGCATTCAAAAAACATCACTAAGGAAAAAGTCGATAAAAGAACCCCTATTCAATTTCTTAGAACATGATTCATTGACCAAGAAGACCCAGAATAAAGCTCTTACCATCAATTGGTAACGAGAAAGGATATCCAATTCCCATTCCCTCTTTGCCCGTGTCATCGCAATTTGTCTAGGCAGAAATCGCTCCAGCAGAGACGTCCAGTCACTATAATAAACAACTAAATAACTTAGCATATAGGAAAGGCATAAGCACTTCAACATATTCAGCCATTGAAAGGGAAAGTACTAGTAAAAAGGAATAAGAAACAGGAGACAAGTCAAATTTGGAAGAAAAGTATGTGGCGTAATTTGAAACGAACAAAAGATCTAAAAAAAAAAACACTGACGTGCAAGATTCAGGACCATCCACATATCCAATGTCAACCAGGATCTGCAAAGCTGACATCTGTGCAGCATCATCCTTGCCAACAGGATAATTGCCCATTATGTAATCATGTTGTAACTGTGAACAGAACAAATATTATTACAAAGCAGAATCAATTTTGATTTGAAGGTATACCAATGAACTTAAAACATTTAACATAGCTCAATTAACTATAAGCAAACTAACATACTTGAACATAAGATAATTGCATGAACATTGGCTCTGTAACAGCTTCATCTGACTCCCGAAACAACTTTTTCTTGAAAATCAATTTACAATGCAAAATCTCCCCTTTACTTCTATCTTTAGATGCCTTAAAGTCCGCCAGTAGATCTCCAATATACTTATTTTCATCCAAACCAATGTACTCCTCTACAGAAAATATACATGTTTAAAATGCAGAATATTTTACCCTAAAAGATTTATAATGTGGAAAGGAATAAGTACCATTTCCAAGGTCTGGTGATTTAGAACCAGTAACAGCCTTACGGCACTCAAACAAACTGAAGCTAGCATGAGCAGACAATTTGATTATCCCTGCAACCTCCTGAAAGAGAAAGTATGTCACACAAAAATTATGAAAGGAAAACATCATCCTCATATCCAATGTTAAATATATTTGTTTACCAAGAAAATAAGAATGCTTAAAGAGGACTTCTTAAGGCAAGACTGTCAAATTAAAAAAGCAATAATAAACCATGTAAAATGATCTTATACCCCTTTCTGAAATTAGAGTTAGAGAAGACCAATCCATGTATACGTAAGTCAAAACTTTAAAATTATTGAGTCTTACAAAAATGAGTCTAAGAAAGAAAAAAGAAAAAGAAGTAACAGAAAGATAGCATAAAAGTTACGGTTTCAGAACAGACTATAAGAAGCTATCCATTTGATTGATTAAAAGTCAGCCAATAAATAACAGATTCAGAATGGACATGAGATGCAAGTTGGAAGGAAGCAAAGATTGATAAAGAAATCATATAAGGAATTGAAGAAAGAAGACGGGAAGAGAAAAGAGACTAAAACTGCCAATGCAAATTATAGTGTTAAAAAACATGTCCCACGTGGTTATCTAAGTGCAAACTGTTTAGAATGGCCTAGGCTACTCAAATATTGCCTTAAGGTTTTGGGGTGTGTAAGTCCAAACTATTTAAGCTACTCTAAATGAAGGCTTGCCATTACATTCTTAAACTATATATCATCTATCAATTACATTTGCTCAAGAATAACTATATTTATGCAAATTATTTTACTAGGAAGAGTAAGATGTTTCATTTAAGAATACATTTGGAGATGCAGCATTATCTTACTCCCTCCTGCACACATTGACATTTTCACCTCCCTCTTATTGTATCTTCAGAGCAGTGTTCGCTTTCATGAACAAAGGAAAGTTATATCACATATAAAATAACCAAGAAGTTACATTTATCCCACTTTTTATCATGCAATTTTTTGCATTATACTTGAATACCAAAGAGTAACTAGTGAACCCTACATTGTCCACATATAAATAGAGATTTTCCAACTATCAGGTAAAGTTCATGCTGAGTAAGACAAGGCCATTAGCTCTTGATCAAAGAGTGAAGAATAAAAACAAGGATGTCCTAACTCTTGTTAGTCCTACCAAATTATAAATTCCATGTGTATCTCTTGCTGCATAACTCAAAGGTTAGCGTCAAATTTATCAAAAATAGAAGCTGATTGTATGTAAACTATATAGAAATTCAGTGATACCTCAATAGCATCAGCAACAGTGGTGGCCATGTCATATGTAATTTCCTCAAAGGTTTCATCCAAGAAAAACACTATTGTAGTAAGCTTTTTACCAGTTAACTGAGCTTCAATCTCCTCACGACCAGGTATGGTGGTCCTAGGTCCAGCCTTAATAGAACATTTCAGTGCATTTAGAGTATTGATAGCAAAAACTTGAACCTCGGAATCAGTATTAGTTCCATGTGCTACAGTATGAATATATTCTGACAAGTATCCACCAATTTCTTTGCTAGGAGGCATACAAGATGCACACAAGTACATAAGCTCCCATGCTTTAATCAAGGAATGCCTGTATATACGAAACAAGCATGTGAGGAACATGGTCAAGTTAAAAAGCAAAAGAATCAACAGAAAGAAGAGAATATCAGCTTCCCATTTTCAATCAATAAACTTGATGGTCAAAGTACCTCTCTGGATTATTCCTTGTTTGTTTTGAAATTTGTGCAAATATTTCATCCCGGAGCTCAGACCGCTTCAAGGCCTGCTTAAATAGCTTGCCAACAAGCTCAATCCGCTCATCCAATCTGATTGGAGCCACTCTATCATAGGAATCAATACCCATATACTTCAGAATGGACTGAAATAACTTAACTGCCCTGCTAACGAGATCACCATTTATTTTCAAAATTGATGTTGGAATAGGTTCCTGTGAGGATGCAACTTGTTTGTTTAGTGTGCAAGGGCCAAAGATACATTTTCAAAAGTGTAAAGTGCTAAATAGCTTAATCTCACCCTCTGGAAACACAGCATATCCTCAAATGTAAACTTTTCTCGAACTTGGGGCCCAACAGATTTTTTCATGAAGAACCCACGCTTGCCAGCCGAGTGAATCTGCTTTTGCATAGACTTCAAAAAACCCTCAACCTATAACCGCAAAGAATCTATATTACTTCACTAAAGTAGAACGAAAGCATAATTGAGGTCCATCATGTCATTCTTAACAGAATTCAGAAAAGAAATAAAAATCATACCAATCTTTGTTGAGTGCATACATACTAAAATGACTCTTATTTTCTGGAAAGTCATGTCTCACCTGGAATCTATCAATATACGGTATCGCACCAGCTAGTTCGGGTGAAAGGACTGATGACAGGGTATTTGGAGTGCTGCACATTACGTAAGGCAAAACGCAATTGTAAGTTATGAGACACAGCCCTATATAACACTACCCATTTTCATTAAAGTGTGAAATAAGACCAAAATCTAATGATAAAAATGAAAAAACAAACTTACGGAGGAGCGAAATTGGAACCATCACTATCATAATCATCCCCATTTGAGGTCGGAAACGAATAATGAGACGGCGTTTCATATCCATTACTTGAGCCAAAAGAAGACCTGCTTGACCTCATACTAACTGGTGGCATATCAGAAGTCATATTACAAAATTACAGTCTCCACTGTATACAACACTCTCAGATAGACTCTCCAACTCCTCAATTAAACGTTTATCTTCAATAACTCCACCAGTTACCTAACTAATTTAACAACACCATGATTACTACTGGAAATCAAAGAAAACCCAAAAAAACATAAAAAGATGCCAATTTCAACAAATAGTCAAACAAAAGTACGAAACCAAATCAACATTGGCCAGAAAAAAGTTGCAACAGAATCACAAAAATACAATCAACATTGCACCATATGCTACAAAAAAGCTAAAAAAAAAAAACTCAAAAGAATTAGATAAGTAGGAAGCAAGCTCCACCAAATGAAATGACCAACATTTTTATCTACTATAAACAATAACCTAATAAAATTACACCCACCAAGATCCATGAAATCACAAGCACAAAATTGTTACAGTAGAGTACACATTGGGGGAAAAAGACAAAAAGTGCATAACACAGTGGAGTAGATCGAAAAAAAAAAAAAAACAGAAAATGATAAATAAACTAGAAATGCTAAAACCCAGTTGACAAAACAGCACAATATTAGCTGTAACTCAGATAAAACGACCTAAAAACATCTGGGTATTTGTTTTCTTTTCTTTTTTTGGCTTGGTTTACCTAAGCAAAAATGGTGTTGACAGCTTAAAGAAACTCCGAAATAATGAAAGGCATAAGAAGGATTTGGACTATATGGTGGAAATGGTGCTTTACTTAGAAGAAAGATCGGTACCAGAGAGAGAAAAATAGTAGAGAGAGAGAGAGAGAGAGATGTGCAATGGTGGAGAAGTGAAAGGAGGGAGAAAGAAGATGGTGTGAAGGTCACGAGAGTTTTTTAAAATTATTTCAATTCCAAGCTTTGCTTCTTCTTCTTTTTTTTTTCTTTAATGACAAAATGTTTTATAAAAAGAGAAATGAGAAAATAGAAATGGTCTTCCAATAAATTAAAATATAAATTGAATTGTTTGCTTATTACATTTGAATGGAATTAGTAGTTTTTGCTAAAACAAGTGGGTAAAGTTTACAAATTTATTTTATTTTTTTAAATATGGTATTGGGATTAGTTGTGCAAGTTCAATTAATTTTTGGGAATACTTTGTACTCGTTTGTTCCCGAGTATTTTCTCACTTTAGTGAAAAAAGTGAAATCAATAGTGATTGATCATGAAAATTCTAAATACAATTTGAAATTGTATTTGAAAAAATGAAAAACAACAAAAACTTGTTTTCACCTTTTTGCAGTCTTACTTCTCTCACAAAATTTCAAAAACAACTTCAATTTATATTCATGGTCAAACACAACCCTAACTTCAGCTTCAATTTCAACTTCAAAAAATTATATTTTTATGACCGAACGGGGTATTTTTATCTCACTAATAGAATTGAGTTATTTGGTGTGAGGTATAAGATATAATAATTCTGTTATAAAATGTAAGATTGTTTTATTTTGCACTTGACTGAAGGTATTAATTAATCTTGTGATTGTTTATTCTACTATTTATATCATAGTAAGGGGTCATTTGGTACACTGAACGGAGTAAGTAAGGATATCTCATGAGGTGAAATATCTTATGAGATTATTTTATCCCTCCCTCCCCATGAGATAGTAATTTCACTGTTTTAGTACAAATGATGGGATAAAATAGTCCTGAGATTAAGTAATCCCTTCTATCGAACATGGGATAAAGTTAATCTCAAACTTTATCTCGAAATTATTTTTCTTATCCCTTCCATCAAACCACTTCTAATAGGATAAATTATTTCATATGCATGGTGGGATAACTAATCTCAAAATTTTGATATCAAAATTAATTATTTTGGAATAACTCTTTCCCAACCAAACGATCCTAACTATTAGGAAGAAAATTATGCTTAGTGCTCCTCAAAATGTACGTCCTTGAATTTTTTATCTTTCAAAGTGTCCGACCTTGAATCCTTGCTCCCACTTAACAAATTCTAACATTTGGCTATAAGACGTTATGTTGTGAACGTTTGTCTATGAATAAATTCACTGTCTTAAAATGTCTGAAAGTTTGTTTCATGGATAAAAGTTACTAAGACTTATGTCTGACTAGCAATATATATCTAAAATTTAACTTTTGTCTGTAAGGTATAACTTTTGATTAATTGAGCACGTTTATTGTGTTAAAATATCTTGAAGTGTCTTATGGTTGTGGATAAAAAATAAAACTTACGGCTAATGGACAACATATAAAAATCTAACTTATGCTTGTAAGACAACTTCTAGTCAATTGTGTAAATTCGTTATTTTAAAATAGCCTTAATATTTATTTTAAGACCAAAATATATTAAGTAGAATAAAAAAGATTAAAATTATCCCTTACACCTTTTTAATGGGGGCTAAATATTAATAGCAACCCATTTTAATGCTATTTCTAAACTTAATTAACTAAATATTGGGCTATTCATTCAACCCATTTCATTAATCAGTAGGTTATATATGTTAGATGCAAGTTTTCTATTTTAACAGCAAATTGTTTTCCTTTCTTTTCCTTTGGAATTAAAAAAGAAAAATATTTTTTTTCCCTTTTGCCCAAAGAAAGTATGTGTAAATTTCTTGGTCCGTAAGCGTTCCTGTCGTTTGGCTTGCCGCATTAATAATATTTTGGTTAGTCGTACACAAAAAATTATGATCAATAATTTAATTAAACTGACATTATTAAACCGCATATTCATAACAATGGCATAAATTGATAAAAATTTATTTATTCCTAGAAATAACTTTATCAACAATATGAATAAAAGTATTAAATGTTTTTGAAGAAAAGGAAACTCTAGAATGAACAATTCTTATGTAACAATACATACATTATTATATACTGCATAATAGTTCCAATAACATCATTCATCATCACACTTATAATAATCATTATATTAACTTCTATACGTAATTACTATGTATGTTAACCAACCAACCAGATTTAGAGGTAAATTGATGAAGTGACATATTCAAAAATTAATCTCTCACTTAAGGTTAAGGAAAATAATGAATGAAAAACTGAAATTGATCACTTTTAGATATGGTGAAACTTCATAAGCCAGGCTAAGCTTATGGAGTAGCAGCTGCCATGGCTAAGCTAGGAGCAATGTCAACTGAGCTGAAGGAGACGTTTTTTTTTGTAGTTCCGTCAATGTGTGTTCGAAAAGTAATTTGGACAGACATAGCTGAAACTTATTTTGATTCTGATAACTCCTCTTATTTTGTTTTACATCGGATTGAGCTAATCCGGCATGTGTAATTATCTGTGACTAGTAGTTTTTCTTAATGAAATTCCTATTAACCCCCCCAAAAAAAACAAAAAAAAACTTCATAAGCTGATTCAAAATAACAAAATTGGACTATAGGCTTACAACATTCTTATGGTCATAGAAAACTATCCATTTCGTAAAGGCAAAGCAATCTATATTACATTATGTGCATCACATTGAGGCCAACATATATATATTAAAAAAAAATTGTTAATAATCTAACATTTAGCATATTTATTTTATCTTTGAGTGTTAATTTTAAGAATTGCACTAATATTCATATATTTTGATGTATAGGAGAATCTTGAAGGACTAGAAAAATGAAAAATAACTGAGAGAAAGGTCGACGTTGCATAGCCGTGGAAGATGGCAAAACTAACATTTCTTACGGCACTGTTGCAAACAGTGACGTGAAAAAGACAAGCTACATTACACACAATTGTGCTTGTGCCAGCCTTGCCTTGTAGTAGTGGCGCGAAACAGGGCTCGTCGAGTGGAAGTTAATTCAATTTTTGCTTTCACGCACCAGAAACTCTATAAATAGTGGAGTCATTTTTTGGGGGAGAAATAAGATAAGACATTATTTTGATTATGGAGCTAGGGCACAAAATTTATTCCTTTTGGTTTATTTTCTTTTTCTAAATTCTTCTTTTGTAATTCTCGTGAATTCTTAAGTATCTTTGCAACATCTAAACCTACGTCCATACTATTCTTGTGTGTTCGTTTAGGAAAAAACTAAACTAAACTAATTTAGGGTATTAAAGAATCTTGTTTAATCAATTACTTTTGGTTTTTCAATCGATGTTTGGTATTCACATCGGAGTTTGATTGAATTCTGATTTACGTCAGGAAGTACCTTATTGAGAAGTAAAACGTTTCCTAACAAATGCAATTATGTGCTTAATGTGACTCGAATTCGAAACTTCTGATTAAGAATGAAAGAGTACTAACCACCCACTACAAACCCTCTTAGTTGTATAAATTAAATTAGAGTATGAATGAAATTTAAAATTGTACTAAAAAAAGATGTGGTTGATTAATCGATCATTTGATACATATACCATTAAATTGTGTAAAATAGGGTCATTTGGTACAACGATGGGATAATTCAAGAGATCTTGAGGCTGTGGTATTTCACCAGATTAGTCATTTCACTTTTTATAGAAGATAATTTGTTAAGTCATTTTATTTCGGTATAAATGTTAAATTTAGAATTAAATGATTTATTTTGTCTAGTAATATGTGTTCATATTATAAAAAGTAGATGTTCAACGACATTTGTCTAGTTAATTAGAAAATCAATGAATAATTATCTATTTCTATTCATTTTAACCTTCTTATTAACGATTATTCATTAGTCAATACATTTTCCAAAATGTTAAATCTATTACTTCAAATAATGATACAGTAAAATTACTCTTATCATTTATTATTTTCTTAATATGTGTATCAAGTCAATATCGAACAAACATCATTGCACGAAGAAAATATCTCAAACTAAATACTTCCTCCGTTCCAAATTACCCGTCCCAAATTTTCTAATTTCATTTCTCATTTTACTTGTCTTTTTTCATTAATCAAGAAGAGAGAATTTTTTTTTCATGTTTTACCCTTTGCATTAATTATTTTTTCTTCAAATTAAAATGTAAATATCATTTAATAGGGGTACTATGGTAAACTAGTTATATTATAATTATTTTTCTTAATCAATGTGTCATCTCAATTTGAGATGGGTAATTTGGGACGGAGGAAATATTCTATAAAATAGAATTAATCAAATCCTATATAACTTTGTCTCGACCTAAAAGGCCATAAGTGGCACCCACCCTAATTTTCCTATGGAAGAACCATCTATACCAAACCTTTACCCAATCACTTAGTCAATATTAAGCTGATGATATCATAAAATTAACATAATAATAATAGTTCAGAATTAATCGATATTAATACAGAAATCAAATAAAACACTTATTGAAATACCCAAGATCCGAAAGTCATCGTACAAGAACTACTAACAAAAACATGTCTAAAGAGGTTTCCAAATAAAATAGATTTGGAGTGTTTCATTGCCCGAAAGATGGACAATAACAACTAAGATGACCCGTGGCAGCCTGAAGACGGAGTGCTCACCCTTCGGATCAAGATATGCTATCAACTCTAGAGGTGAGGTCGTGTCTGAGCCTCTGGAACACTTTCAGCACTCAACAAAAGAAGAGTACAAGGTAGTATCAGTACAAACCACTATGTACTAGTAGGCATCATAGGCCAACTCAACTTAATAGGATGTACACAACATAATTAGAAAAACAAGTAGACAGGCATCATCAATAACAAATTCTCATTGGACCAACAATACAGCAATAACAGGTCAACCGTACTTACAAACAAATCACATAACTATCAAGAGTATCAATCATACAGTAAACATCCACAGAATCAACACAAGTATGTACACACATGCTATAGGACTTATTTTTGCCCAGATAGTCATGACCTACAGGGAACAGTCTATGTTCATGTACCGTACCGGCGTGGTACCCGATCCAACATAAATATAAACGTACCGGTGTAGCACCCGATCCAACATAAATATAAATGTACCGACGTGGTACCCGATCCAGCATAAATGTAAACGTACCAGCGTGCTACCCGATCCAACATAAACATAAACATAAACATGTATTATCAATATCAATTTACACAACCTCACTGCATACCACACAATGTATCAAGTTTACAAGTACACTTAAAGTCATAAGACAATTCTATCAAGTCAATTTTTAATAAACTTTTATAAATGAATCAACAATCCAAACTTCAACAACTTCAATCATGTACATCAATCCACAAGTATCCAATTTAGGAGCATACATACAATTAGATTGAGTCTAAACTCCAATTAAACCGTAACCTACCTCAATCAAAAAACTCAAATATCACTAGTTCACAAGTGCCTCGCCCTTCCTCGAAATTTTGGAACGTTCAAATCTGTTCAGGTATGTAATCCTATGAGAAACAGCAGCAACATACCGCTTAATAACTTAGAAAAGCCTTAACAACTACCGTTCCAGGTTTGAATTAATGATTAATGTCATTATTATGTAATTATTACTTCAATCTTTAATTTTCATAACTTATTGTTCAGGTACTGATTCATATTCATGCACTATAATAACCAAAATCCGTTCGTTCCTTATCTTTATGGCTAAGTAATAAAAATTCAACACTAATTCTCAATTATTAATTCATGATAGCCTCAACATTACCTTGTCTGCTATATCAATATGACCAAAAAAAATTTGCTATAGTAGTACAACTGACTTTTGAAGGGATTATCAGTCCTAGTAGGCAAACTAAAGTAGTGCTCTTACCGAAAATCAACGTGAAATCATTGCTGCCTCAAAACCGCAGTCCAAGTTTCTCAAAGAATTCCTTGTAGTTCAGTTGTTGTTGTTAAACGGAGAAGTTAAACCTACCCTTAATTAACTTGAACGTGGGTTATCTGATATAATGGGTTTTGAGTTTTGACTTATTAAATTACTAAATATCAAAACTACCCAAAACTTTTAATAAATCCTAAAAGTTTGTTCGGAACCCCATAGAAACAAACCAAATGTGTACATTGACTAAAAAGTATATTCCGACCCTATTAAAAACACTACGATACTAACCCGAGATCGTCTCTATCAAAGATTGACCATGATTGGGTTTAACTTTATTAAAACTCAATAATTCAACTAATGACTCAATAACTTCTAAATACCTCAAAAATTGATGATACCCATCTCGTGAGTCATAATCCACGTATACAGACTACGGAGAGCGCTAAAATAAGGAAGATGAGAACGTTCCACAAACGGCCGGGAGTGTCATTACATCAGATACCAATTAAACAACCGTTCGTCCCCGAACGAGAAAACACAAGAAGGGAAAACAAGACATTACCTAAATCCGCAAAAAGATGTGAATACTTGTTACACATGTTTGCTTCGGCCTCCCAAGTGGCCTCCTCAATAGTCCGGTTCTTCCACTGGACCTTCACAGACGCAATCTCCTTAGTCCTCAACTTACGGACAGCTCTATCAAGAATAGCAACAGGTTCCTTTTCATAAGAGAGATTTTCATCTAACAAGACTGAATCCCAACGAATTATGTAGTTACCATCACCATGAAACTTCTTTAGCATCGATATATGAAACACAGGGTGCACTCCCGACAAACTCGGAGGCAATGCCAATCTATAGGCCACCGTCCCCACACACTGAAGAATCTCGAACGGTTCAATATATCTAGGACTGAGCTTACCTTGCTTCCCAAAACGCATAACACCCTTAATAGGTGACACCTTGAGCAATACCTGTTCACCCTCCATAAAGTGCATATCTCTAACTTTTTGATCCGCATACTCTTTTTGTCTGCTTTGAGCCACTATAAGTTTCTCCTGAATGAACCTGACCTTCTCTAATTATTCTCTCAATAGATCAGTACCCCATGGTCTCACCTCAAATGCATCAAACCACCCAATGGGAGATCTATACCTCCTCCCATACAAAGCCTCAAACAGTGTCATATCAATACTCGAATGATAACTGTTATTATATGCAAACTTAGCCAAAGGTAGGAACTGATCCCAGTGACCTCCAAAATCCATCACACTCGCATGGAACATATCCTACAACACCTGAATCGTCCGCTCGGACTGCCCATCGGTCTGAGGGTGCAAAGCTGTACTAAGGTCCAACCTTGTGCCCAACTCTCCAGCAGTTTCTTCCAAAAGGTAGAGGTAAATTGAGTACCCCTATCCGAATAATAGAAATGGGGACCCCATGCAACCGAACAATCTCCATAAGATATATCTTGGCCAACTTTTCTGCATTATACATCACCTGAACTGGAATGAAATGTGTAGACTTCGTCAAACTATCCATAATAACCCATATGGAATCTTACTTTCCCAGAGTCTTGGGAAGACCGACAAAATCCATAGCTATCCTCTCCCATTTCTATTCAGGAATGGGCATCCTCTGAAGAACACCACCAGGAATCTGATGCTCATACTTTATCTGCTGGCAACTCTGGCATTTAGCAACAAAATCAACTATGTCACGCTTCATCCGACCCCACCAGCAATGCTGCCTCAAATCACAGTACATCTTGGTTGCACCAGGATGTATAGAATACTTCGAGCAATGAGCCTTAGCTAGAATAGTAGGAATCAAGTCATTAGCTGTCACGCCCCAAAATCCCATCGGGCCGGACTGGCACCCGAAGCCGAGAAGGCCCGGGAGAACCCGTTCAAATACCTGTACTTTCACTTACATGTCACCAAAAAAATTGGACAACACTTCGTTGCATATAGAAAGGTCTAATTACCTGTATCAGCACAACACGCACAAATATATATATATAATACTTGGCCGTCGGGGCCACCACATATACAAATATAACGTTACTATATAAACTTCCATGACTTTACCCTGCCTTATGTCTACAAAGCCTCTAGGATATACATGACATAACTAGGGTCGGGACAAACCCCCGCCCACACGTGACTCATGTACAATAACAAAACATAAGGAACCGACTCGGAAAGCTCCGAAGCAAACTGGAGCTCACCAACAATAGCTGTATGACCTGGCTCCTACTTGTGCGGTGTATGAGTTGAGGTACCTGTGCCTGCAGCATGAAATGCAGGTCCCCCGTGAGGGACGTCAGTACGAAATATGTACTGAGTATGTAAAGCTGTAAATAATCACATATGATATAGGAGCTCAATAGAAATCAGAAAAAAGTGAATAAGTCGTAATAGGAGTGGACCACACTTACTAGAACTTGTGACAACCTGTACATTGTATTTATTCAATCACTTTACCTTCGTTCTTATCGTCTTTGTAATCATTACTGTACTGTACTGTGACCATTAGGATGCCTCCAGTACATATCAACTGGGATCGACCCATGCTAGGCTTATGCCCCTGGGATACCACCCATAAACACATGAAATAGGGATCGACCCATGCTAGGCTTATGCCCCTGGGATACCACCCGATAAGAGAGAACTCCCATCACTTAGTTCAATTAATCTTTGAGATTGTTATTTCGGTCGCCACCACATTTTTGATACTTTGAAACAATGATACATCAATAGGAACCAAGTAATAGACCTTCTATACAATAACGATGTAATAAAGACTCATTGGTACATCAACAATGTGTTTCAGAATCATCAATATCACAACAATGAAATAAGAGCCTTTTGGTATATCAATGAACATTTTGACACTTTATAGGATGGAAACAACTTCGTTGGTAACGTAGAACAATACATGTTTTAGGACAACCTCGGAATCTTACTTGATGGAACATTGGTGTTTTCATGCCAAAGAACATTGTTAGAGTATGCTTTACATACCTCGTTGTAGATTCATCTACCAATTCAACACAACTTCCCGCCTTTACAAATCACTTATCTACAATGAAATGTTTGGCATCTAGTATTAGCAACCCAACACCACAATTCTCTTCCATAATTCCATACTACCAATATTTGCAAAACATTCCAAAAACCAACTTGAACAATAGGTTTATGTGTGTATATGTATATAATCATCATCTCAATACCACATCATCAATACCACATCATCACCCCAAATTCCTTCACAATTTAACATAATCCAACCATGCACAAGAATAATCCAACATCATTTCCAATCATCTTTCAACAACAATCAAATAACATACTTCTTATGCTCACATGCATATATATATATATATACATATCCATATAAATAACACCAACATAATTTACATCCTTACCAAAAAAAATGGCCCTTTTGATTTCGAAGTCCTGTTGGCACAAATAAGGGGTGCTTCTCGAAGCCCTTGAGACGGTGAACACAACTACGGAATCAATTTGGATTTTCTACGGTTGAATCACAAGATAATTGGAGTTGAACTTAGGCTAGGGTTTCTTATTCTTCAATGATTTGGATGATAAATGGTGGATATAAGGCTAAGTATATGTATATAATGACCAATTTTCGTCCATGAGGTGATGGAAAATAACCATATTGCCCTTAAAAATTTAAGTAAATCCGAATCTGTCCATGGTGGACTGTTTTGATAGGCTAAAGTAAATCGGCCATAACTCTTTGCTCCGATATCGGATTTGGGTGAAATTGGTATCGTTAGAAAGATAATTCAAAGGTATTTCATTTAATATAAATTAATCCACCCAGTTCGTCCTGTACAAGTAGTTATGATCGTTTGAAGTTGACCCTAAAAATCTGTTTTGAGAGGCTGAAGTAAAACGAGTATAACTCCTTACTTAGATGTTGGATTTGGATGAAACCAATTTCATTGGAAAGAAGACTCAAAGATATTTCTTTTGATATATGGTAGCTCAACCAGTTCATTATATTGAGGGAGTTATGATCGTTCAAAGTTGACCCAAAAAACTGGCAGGCCTCAGTAGTTTCCTGCACATTTTACTGTTCACATCCCGGCCACCGTTTTAAAGTTTCGAACGAGCTCGCTTATATCCGAAACTTATCCGTTTTTGGAAATCTTTATATCGTTGGAAAGCTTATTCAATAACCTTCGTATGGAACCATCGACGGGAAAATTCCGATATAAATAAAGTCGATTCCTATACACCTATAATCAAACTATACACTTGAAACCATCTCAAAATAATCAATACTCATACTTAAACTCATATATACCTAACTTAGGATCAATACATATACCCCAACACATATAACAATGACTAATGCACGTAATTAAGTACGGGGTGTTACATTAGCACGAGGTACGCAAACTCTCCCCTTAATCCGCAACACACCATCACCATCAAGAATGGCCTCTTTGGCCTTACCCTGCAAAACCCTATCACGAATTTTGCTCAACCTAGCATCCTCAAATTGTTTAGCCTTAATTTGATCAAAAAATGTAGACCTTGCCTCAATGCTGGCTAGAATTCCTCCTTTCTCAGTCACATCAAGCTGAACAAACTTATTAGCTAGAGTCTAAATCTCTTTAGCCAACGGACGCCTGCTAGCATTCAAATAAGCCAAACTACCCATACTTTCTGACTTCCTGCTCAAAGCATCAGCGACCACATTAGCCGTTCCTGAATGGTAGAGAATGGTGACATCATAATCTTTAAGCAACTCTATCCATCTACGCTGTCTCAAATTCAAATCCCTTTTTGTGAACACGTACTGCAAACTACTGTGATCAGTGAACACTTCACAGCGAGCCCCACACAGGTAATGCCTCCATATCTTAAGAGCAAAAACTACCGCAGCTAACTCCAAATCATGAGTGGGATAATTCTTCTTATTGGGCTTCAATTGCTTTGACGCATAAGCAATAACATTCTTTTCCTGCATCAACATATACCTAACCCAGAACGAGGCATCACAATAAATAATAAAATCCTTACCTTCTATCGGCAAGGCAAGAATAGGAGCAGTAGTCAACATGGTCTTGAGATTTTGAAAGCTCTTCTCACACTCATCAGACCAAATAAATGGTACATCCTTCTGAGTCAGCCTCGTCATATGAGTAGCAATAGAAGCAAACCCCTTTACAAACCTACGGTAATAACCTGCTAAGCTAACAAAGCTACGAACCTCCGTCATTGAAGTAGGCCTAGCCCAATTCTTAACTGCTTCAATCTTTTGAGGGTCTACCATCACCCCGTCCTTCGAAACCACATACCACAAAAAGGATACAAAAGCCAACCAGAACTCACACTTAAAGAATTTTGCACAAAGTTTTTTCTCTTTTAATAAACCCAAAACAATCCTTAAGTGATTTTCATGCTCCTTTTTACTCTTAGAGTCAATAAGAATATCATCAATAAATACAATCACGAAAGAATCCAAGTAGGGTTTAAATATCCCATTCATCAAACTCATAAAAGCAGCTGGGGAATTAGTTAGCCCAAAAGACATCACAAGAAACTCATAGTGGCCATACCTAGTTCGTAAAGCAATCTTAAGAATATCGTCAGGCCAAATTTACGGATGCACCCTGCAACTGGTCAAATAAATTATCTATACGGGGTAAAGCATACTTGTTACGGATCGTAACTTTGTTCAACTGCCTGTAATCTATACACATACGAAGACTTCCATCCTTCTTCTTTACAAACAAGACAGGAGCACCTCATGGAGAGGCACTCAGATGGATAAAACCCTTACTCAACAAATCCTGTAATTGAGCCTTTAACTCCCTCAACTCAGCTGGAGCTATTCTGTAGGGAGGAATAGAAATAAGACGAGTACTTAGCTCTAGATCAATACAGAAGTCAATGTCACAGTCGGGTGGCATACCAGGCAAATCTACAGGAAAACCTCTTGGAACTCACACACCACAGGAACTGACTCAATAGAGGGGACATCTACAGAAGTGTCCCGAAGATGTGCTAGGAAGGCCAAATAACCTTTCCCAATTAACCTCTTTGCACGCAGAAAAAAAGTAAGTTTCAATGGAACAGTACTATAATCACCTTCCCACACAAGTCTATCTATTCTCGGCATAGCCACAATCACTGTTTTAGCATGACAATCTAATATCACATGATACGGGGACAACCAACTCATACCCAAAATTGTATCAAAATCTACCATGTCTAGAATCACTAAATTTGTCCAAGTTTGATACCCCATAAACATAACAAAACAAGAACGATAAACTCTATCAACAACAATAGAATCACCAACAGGAATAGACACGTGAATCGGAAAGTCAAGCAAATCACACACCATGTCCAATCCCACAACAAAATTAGCAGACACGTATGAAAAAATAGAGCCAGGATTAAATAATACGGTGGCCATCTGGTTATAGACTAGAATAGTACCTGTAATAACATCGTCTGATGCCTCTGCCTTGGTCCTACCTGGAAAGGCATAGATATGGGCCCTACCACCAATCTGAACGTCGCCTCTGCCAAGCTGAGAACCACCTCGATGGGGCTGAATACCACCCCTACCTGCCTGATGACCCCCATGACTACCCTATGGACGACCTCTACCATTACCACCACCTCCCCTACTTGCAGGAATGAGAGCTCCAGGAGCCTGCTGCTGGCTAAACTGACCAAACTGCCTTGCGTTAGGATAAAACCTCCTAACATGACCCACTCCGCCATACTTGTAACATGTACAGTCCAAGGTAGGCCACTGAGCTGACGAAGATGAAAAAAAGTAACCACCAGGGTATGAAAATGGCTGGCTAGCGCCTGATGGACCTCCCACAGACACCGACATCGCTGACTGAATGGGGCGGGCAGGGTATCCCTAAGAACTCCGACCCCTAGAATAAAAACCACTAAAATTGCCTCATCTGTGGGCCTTCTTTTCTGATACCCTAACATAACCCTCTTGCCCTACGCCCTCCACCTTCTTGACCAAATCAACCATCTCCTGAAAAGACCTATCCGAAGATATCATCTGAAGAGCAAAAATCTGTAGATCGATGTTTAACCCCTTCACAAAAATTTAAATCCTCTCCTCCTCTATTTTCAATAAGTGAGATGCATACCAAGACAAAGAATGAAATTTGGCCTCATAGGCCGCAACAGACATGTTTCCCTGCTTAAGATTAGCAAGCTCATCTCTCTTCCTATCTCTCAAAGTACGAGGCACGTACTTTTCTAGAAACACTGAGTAAAACTATGTCCAAGTCAAGGGACGCAAAACTAGATCCCTACACTCAACATAGGCCCTCCACCACATCTTCACATCTCCCTGAAACTAAAAAGTAACCGGTTCTACACCATACCTCTTAACCACCCCTATCTTATACAGCCTCTCATGACAGTCGATGATAAACTCGTAGGCATCCTCCAACTCAGTTCCGTGAAAAACAGGGGACTTCATCTTCATAAACTTACAGAATAACTCATGCTCGTATCCGGTCATTACTGGACCTACCACCTGCCTTGGAAAAATAGTTGTTCCTAACACTTCTTCCATCTGAGGGGCTACAACAGCAAAATGTTGTATCCCATACTGGACTGCAGGTGTTGTGGGCATAGTCCCTGGTCCTACTAAACCACTCAGAAAACTCAAAACCTGCTGAATCACAGCGGAAGACATCTGAATCAGAGCTGCACCTCCATGAGCTGGTGCAACCCCATCATGAACCGACACTCGTTCATCCTGTACTGGCATAGCTCCATCCTCTGCAACCTCGGGCAAATCCTCATATGGGGGAGGAGATACTGGCCTCTCTCTAGCTGGCCCCGCAGTTTGAGCTCTGACCCTAGCGGGCGTTGCTTTTCTTCCTCCACCTCCTTCTCTTGCCCCATTCTTTTGTGTTCTTACCATCTGCGAGAATAAAAGTGAAAGAAGTCAGATACCAATTGAAATCAAGTAATAGCACGTAAGAAAGAAGAATCTGAATTTTCCTATTGTCTTGTAGCCTCTCGAAGAAAAGTACAGATGTCTCTGTACCGTTCCGCAAGACTCTACTAGACATGTTCTTGTACGACAAGATCGACAAACCTAGGCGCTCTGATACCAACTTTGTCATGACCTAAAAGGCCATGAGTGGCACCCACCCTAATCTTCCTGTGGGAGAACTATCTAAATCGAACTTTTACCCAATCACTTAGTCAATATTAAGCTGATGATATCATAAAATTAACATAATAATAGTTCAGAATTAATCGATATTAATACGGAAATCAAATAAAACACTTATTGAAATACCCAAGATCTAAAGTCATCGTACAAGACTACTAACAAAAACATGTCTAAAGAGGTTTCCAAATAAAATAGATTAGGAGTGTTTCATTGCCCGAAAGATGGACAATAACAACTAAGATGCCCCGTGGCAGCTTGAAGACGGAGTGCTCACCCTTCGGATCAAGATATGTTATCAACTCTAGAGGTGAGGTCGTGTCTGAGCCTCTGGAACACTTTCTGCACTCAACAAAAGAAGAGTACAGAGTAGTATCAGTACAAACCACCATGTACTGGTAGGCATCATAAGCTAACTCAACTTAATAGAATGTACACAACATAATTAGAAAAACAAATAGACAGACATCATCAATAACAAATTCTCATTGGACCAACAATACAGCAATAACAGGTCAACCGTACTTACAAATAAATCACATAACTATCAAGAGTATCAATCATACGGTAAACATCCACAGAATCAACACAAGTATGTACACAATATGTTCATGTACCGTACCGGCGTGGTACCCGATCCAGCATAAATATAAACGTACCGGCGTAGCACCCGATCCAACATAAATATAAATGTACCGGCGTGGTACCTGATCCAACATAAATGTAAACGTACCGGCGTGGTACCCGATTCAACATAAACATAAACAGGTATTATCAATATCAATTTACACAACCTCACTGCATACCACACAATGTATCAAGTTTACAAGTACACTTAAAGTCATAAGAAAATTCCATCAAGTCAATTTTCAACAAACTTTTATACATGAATCAACAATCCAAACTTCAACAACTTCAATCATGTACAACAATCCACAAGTATCCAATTTAGGAGCATACATACAATTAGATCGAGTCTTAACTCCAATTAAACTGTAACCTACCTCAATCGAAAAACTCAAATATCACTAGTTCACAAGCGCTTCGCCCTTTCTCAAAATTTTGGAACGTTCAAATCTGTTCAGGTATGTAATCCTACGAGAAACAGTAGCAACATACCACTTAATAACTTAGAAAAGCCTTAACAACTACCATTTCAGGTTTGACTTAATGATTAATGTCATTATTATGTAATCATTACTTCAGTCTTTAATTTCCATAACTTACTGTTCAGGTACTGATTCATATTCATGCACTATAACAACCAAAATCCATTCGTTTAACTTGAACGTAGGTTATATGATATAATGGGTTTTGAGTTTTGACTTATTAAATTACTAAATATCAAAACTACTCAAAACTTTTAATAAATCATAAAAGTTTGTTCGGAACCCCATAGAAACAAATCAAATATGTACATTGACTAAAAAGTATATTCCGGTCCTATTAAAAATACTACAATACTAATCCGAGATCGTCTCGATCAAAGATTGATCATGATTGAATTTAACTTTATTAAAACTTAATAACTCAACTAATAATTCAATAACTTCTAAACACCTCAAAAATTGATGATACCCATCTCGTGAGTCATAATCCACGTATACAGCCTACGGAGAGCGCTAAAATAGGGAAGATGAGAACATTCCACAAACGACCGGGAGGGTCGTTACATTCTTAACCAAATATACGTACAACCTACATAAAGCGTAGAATGGTTGTTAAGTTACTATTTTATGCTATCATTATTCATAATTATGTCACCATCCGTTCAGCTTCTCTTCAATCTAATAAAGTTCTCTATAACGAATACAGTTAAATATATATAGTGATAATATTTGTTTGAAAACTTGCTAGAGAGATATTGTTATATGTGTTTTTGAAAACTTTATAGCTGTTATAGAGAAATATTGTTCTATATGTTTAGTGATGCTTGACATTCAATCTCATTTAATTGTTATAAATAAAAATATGTAAAATTAGAAAAGCATGAATATATATATATATATATATATATATATATATATAATAACATTAGTAGTATTTTTCTTTTGAAGTTATATAATAACAGATGTACACCATTTAAATATAATTTTTTTAAAAAAATTAGATATTCATACTTGAAATTTACTGTTTGCATGACATTAATGACGATTAATATAAATATTTTGATATTTTATTTTGTACATAATATATTTCTTATAAAATATAATATTATATAATATTTGAGTGTGTTATTATAGAGAGGTAAATTTATAAAAGACTGTACCATTATAATAATTATCGTTGCTGTTATAGGTAGAACGACATTATAAAAAAGTAACATATAATATGAAAAATTAGTTTCAAAAAAAAAAATCAAGTCGTTATAGTGATATGCAATTATAATAAGATCATGTTATAAAGAAGTTTTACTGTATATAATAATTCATGTATTACATGTTTTCCACATGAAAATAGAAGAAAAACTAAGCTAGTGTTTAGACATAGATTTTCAAATAGTTTTGATAAATTATTTTTGGCTTAAGATTTGAGTGAAATTTCATTATGTGTTTGTGAAAAAAATATTTGACTTTTAAAAAATATATAATTTCTACCCATAAATTTTAAAACTACTAAAATTATATCATCCATAACTTTGTACAATTATTTTATAATGAACAAGTTTCATGATAAAAATTCACCTCACAAATTATAAGTTCCAACCACCTTATCAATAATTTCACACATAAGTATAGGAGCTATCGATTTTTTTTCAACTCACAAAAGAACATCCAATTTTTTCTATTTACAATATTTTTAACAAGTACTATGCGACAACGCTATTACATACTTGAGTCAAATATCAAAGTTTATTAGCGGGGTTGGTTGACAAATAAATATTAGTTGAGATTAATAAACGACGAATAATTTTATAAACGAAAAAAGGGTTAAAAATACCCCTGAATTATTCGAAATGGATAAAAAATACCCTTCATTTTTTTGGCTCAAAGTTACCCCTCCATTAATTTTTTGACTAAAAAAATACCCCTCCATTAATTTTTTGGATAAAAAATACCCTTCTCTCTAACGGAATGCCACCAAACACACTACGTAGATAAAAAAAAAGTCACTTAATCAGTCCACGTCAGCATACATGTGAAAAATCACTCAATTTAATCCACCTAACAATCAATCCATTTTATTCTATTTAAAAATCCAATCCGATCTATATTCAAAAAATTCGAACCAAGAGGCAAAATTCAATTCTTCAATTTTTTTCCTCATATCATCATTTTCACCGCCTTATATTTTATTATTTTACATTTTCAAAGTTACGAGACTCACTCGAGCAATTCTTGAACTCATCAACTTGTGGTTGTCCTACATTGTCACTAAACTTTCACTCTCCAATTTCTAATTTCTTCTCTGAATTACCATATCTCTTACCACAATCAGGTTCCTCATCAGACAAATTCAGATAGGATATCCAGTAGCAATCTGAGCCATTGGAAATCGGATCAACTATTTGAGAATTCAATTATTTAAGATCGACACGATTAAAATTTGATTTTTTCGGATCGACAATTTAAGGAGCTAATTGTTTCCTCATCTTTCGCCTTGATCAATCCAAAATATTTGAACCCATCACATGAAAAATAATCAATCAAATTCTTCAATCTTTTTCCTCTTGGGCTAGATTTTTTTAAATATGAGTGGAGTTGGGTCTTTTAAATAAAAAAATGGATTGATGGTTAGATAGATTAAAGGGTAACTTACATAAATCCCTGAATCTTTCAGTGATATTATATAAAATTTTGATTATTTTATTAATTATATTTTATCTCGGTTTTTTTAAAATGGTGATACATATGTTATATGGTGATACATATAAAAAAGTAATACATTTGAAACTAACAAAATATTTATGTAAGGAAATAATAGATTCTCTTTTATTCATTGTATTCTTTTATATTTTTCTTTTTTTTTTTATATATTTAATTTAGGTGTTTTAATTATGTTTCTTTTTTTTCGTCTTTAATTATGAAAGATATGTTTTTTTGTGTCTTTTTTCTCTTTTTTTCGTCGTTAATTTTAGTCTGTTTTTTTTAGATTTAATTTTAATTATGTTTCAATTCTGCTTTTAGTCTTTTTTAAAAAAAATATTATTACTTTTGTTTCCTACACTGACTACACCATTACCTTTCATTAATAACATATGAATCACCCAATAGTTGAAATAAATAATTGTATCTGCCATATAAATCACCATAATACCATATATATCACCCATTAATATCGTATGAATCACCCAATAATTGAAATAAATTATTGTATCTACCATATGAATTATCATAATACAATATATATCACTCATTAATATCATATGAATCATCCAGTAATTGTATCTCCATATGAATCACCATAATACAATATATATCACCCATTAATATCATATGTATCAGCCGTTAAAATCATACAAAATGTATCTATCGTATGAATCACCATAATATCCATATAATGATGTCATATTTATCATTCATATGAATCACCATTAAAAAATAAACATGCATGAATAACTAAATAAATTTATATATGTATCAATAGATTTTTTTTTTTTTTAAAGTGAGAGAGATTTTAGGAGAGGAAAAAAAAAGTTGCATGCATTAACGGAGGAGAAAAAATCAGGAAGGAAGATGATTTAAGCATTAATGAAAGAGAAAAAATCAGGAAGAAAGATGATTTAATTGTTGATAATTAGGGAGATATTTTAGGGAAGGAAATCTTGAATCAATTAATGGTGGAGTAAAAATAAGACGTGGGGTTTTCTTGATATGTATCAAGAGTAAAATTGAAAAATGAAATTTTATGTAAAATTTTAAAAAGTAAGGGATATTAGGTAATATAGTCTCTTAAGTATGAGATTTGTATAATTTATTCTAGATTAAATGAAATGATTTTTCGTTTGTGTATATTGACGTGAATTGATCAAGTGACTTTTTTTATTTGCGTGGTGTGTTTGGTGGCATTCCATTAGAGAGGAGGGTATTTTTTAGCCAAAAAATTAATTGAGGGGTATTTTCGAGCCAAAAAATCAAACAAAATGGTATTTTTGAGCCAAAAAATAAATGAAGGATATTTTTGATCTATTTCAAATAATTCAAGGGTATTTTTGACCCTTTTTCGTTTTATAAAATATAAAAATTTAGGGTAAAATTTAAATTTTTAAAAATTCTCAAATAATAGAATTTGATCCAAAAACTAATTTTTTTAGTACTTAAAAATTTAAATTATTTGATAAAAATATCAGTCAAATAATAATAAATAATAAGACCAAATTTTTTTTGTCAATTTTTTCTTCAAATATAACTTGTGATCAAACGGGTCCTAAACTACGGTGCAAGTGAAAATTAAAAGAAAAACAAAACCTATTGATTGAGTAAAAAACAAAATAATAGTCTGCTACTGCATGTATGTACTAAAAGACATACGTAATTAATTCGAGTACTCCATCAAATCAAATTGTATTTTTTTATTTTTTTTACGTCTCTCTTAATCTCAAGGAGTAAAAAATAAACAAAAAAGAAAAAGGATTACTGGATAGAAGATTGAAGGAAAAGCAAAAATTGCAGAATTAGACAAATATCAAGTGTCTAATTTACACATCACATTTAATTTTAAAAAGATTATAATAACATCGCGTCCACAGGTAAAAATTACACGTTCTAATAACGCAACATAGCAAATGCCCGTGTCTTCTGATAGATACGAATCTAATGATACATATTCTTTTTTTTTTTTTTTTTTAAGTATTAAAAATGTATCGAAGATATATACATACACGTTCTCAATCAATGTTTCTGAAATGCACAACAGATATTATAATTTTTTGAAAGCTATATTACGTTCTGTAGTTATGATTTAAAGCTCCTATATTTTTGTAGTTTGCCCCAAAAAAAGCATACAAGCATGTTTGAATTGACTTATTTTAAATGGTTTTAATTTAAAATAGTTTTTTTAGCACTTTAAAATGTTTGAATAATAATACAGAAACTATTTATAAACAGTTAATTTTAAGTCCAAAAAATCGTAAATTAGTAATTCTAACTTATTACTTTTACTTGGAAGTCAACTCAAACGGGCTATCAGAAGAAAATAACATGAAATAATGGACATAATTATGTGGTGCAAGAATAAAATGCATTTGATGTGACCTAAAGAATCTAAGAAATTTTGAGGGTAAAGTACAAAAAAAACAGTGTGTTAGGAGCAGATGGGAATTGGAAATGGAAAAAGATTCTTGCATTATCCTATTGGTAGTGAGCATACTGGATTGAGACTTTACAACTTTAGTTGGGACCTTGGCTTGAGGTTTATGGTTAGCATGTACTTAATATTTGCATTACTAACTAGGACCAATGCCCCCTACCACATATAGTAATAGTCCAGTGTCCTATAATTGTGTTCTTCCATGATATAACCTATAATTGTCTCTCAATTTCATAAATCCATTATTTGACTCCCTCAAACTCTTGGGGAAGGGATGATTCAGCTTTAATGTTTATATTTGTTGGGTTCATATATAAAGTGTGAATGGAAAAAATGGAGAAAAATTGTGGAAGGAAGGAGATGTCAATTTAGAAGGTATACTTCCAAAGTGGAAAGTCCACTAATTCTCCCACACCGGTGGGAGAAGGAAACCTTGTAGTGTTTATATTAATGAACACTTACTCCACATGATAAATGAGGCAAGAAAATAGAGATGCCTTCCGCTGTCGTCGTCACTCGCTCGGATTTGAATTTGGATTTGGATTTGGCAATCGATCGATTAGATTTATTTTTTTGGACTGAATATATGTAAAACGCAGGAAATATTTTCTGTTGGACTCTGTTTATATTTCGAAACTGTGCAGTGATAGTTGAGAAGAGACTTCAAAAACTACTTAAAGTATAAACGCAAGGAGATGACCGTTGAAGATCTTATCGTCCGACTTCATATTGAAGAGGACAATAAAGCTGCCGAAAGAAGGTCAAAGGGAAATTCTACAATGAATGGAGCCCATATTGTAGAAGATGGCCAAAACAACTCGAAGAAAAGAAAGAAAGTTGAACATGGAAGCAATCAACCCAAGGAAAAGTTCAAGGAAAAATGCTTCAATTGTGGCAAAATTGGCCACAGGTCCACAAATTGTCGAGCCCCGAAGAAAGGCAAGAAAAAGAACCAAGCGAACATGATTGAGTTCAACAAAGAATATGATGACTTGTGTGCTATCTTCACGGAATGCAACTTGGTAGGAAATCCACACGAATGATGGATGGATTCTGGTGTCACACGCCATGTTTGCGCAAACAAAGAGTTGTTCTCGTCATTTGCTCTGGCTCAAGCAGAAGAAATGCTTTACATGACCAACTCCGCTACTGCTAAGGTGGAGGGAACAGGAAAAATTTGCCTAAAGATGACTTCTGGCAAGGTCTTGACACTGAACAATGTGTTATATGTTCCGGAGTTACGTAGGAATTTAATTTCTGTTTCACTCCTAGATAAGAATGGATTCAAATGTGTAACCGTTTTTGGAAAAATTATAGTGAACAAAGGAGAAATGTATAGAGGAAAAGGCTATCTCACGGAGGGACTTCATAAGATGAATGTAATGACTGTTGAAATGAATAAAAGTTTGAATTTGTCTTATTTGCTTGAGTCTTATGATTTATGGCATGAGCGTTTAGGCCATATTAATTACAAAACGTTACGAAAACTAATTGACTTAGAAGTTTTGCCAAACTTTGAGTGCAATAAATCAAAGTGTCAAACGTGTGTAGAATCGAAGTATGCAAAGTATCCTTATAAGTCCATTGAAAGAAATTTCAATCCCTTAGACTTAATACACACTGATATTTGTGATATGAAGTCAACACCATCTCGTGGTGGGAAAAAGTATTTCATAACTTTTATTGACGATTGCACTAGATATTGTTATGTCTACTTGCTAAATAGTAAGGATGAAACAATAGATGTGTTTAGGCAATATAAAACTGAAGTTGAAAATCAGTTAGACAAAAAGATCAAAATGATAAGAAGTGATAGGGGCGGAGAATATGAATCTCCCTTTGCACAAATATGTGTAGAGAATAGAATAATCCATCAAATTACGGCCCCGTATTCACCCCAATCTAATGGAATTGTGGAAAGAAAAAACCAAACTTTGAAGGAAATGATGAATGCCTTACTTATAAGTTCTGGTTTACCGCAAAACTTATGGGGGAGGCTATCCTTACGGCCAATCGTATACTCAACAGAGTTCTCCATAGTAAGACACAATCAATTCCTTACAAAAAATGGAAAGGAAGGAAACTTAACTTGAAATATTTCAAAGTGTGGGGGTGTTTAGCGAAGGTTGAAGTTCTTATACCTAAAAGGGTTAAGATAGGGCCTAAAACGGTGGACTGGATGTTCATAGGATACGCTAAAAGCAGTAAAGCATGTCGATTTTTAGTTCATAAATTTGAACATCCGAATATAAATGAAAATACGGTAATTGAATCTGATAATGCTGAATTCTTTGAAAACATTTACCCGTATAAAGTTAGACATGAACAATCTAGTGGAGGATTTAAACGACCTCGAGATGAACCAAGTGAGAATGTACATAATGAAGAAAATCCAAGACATAGTACACGTCAAAGAATATCAACTTCGTTTGGGTCGGATTTTGTAATATTTCTCTTAAAAAATGAACCTCAAACATTTAAAGAAGTGATGTCGTCGTCAGACTCATCCTTTTGGAAAGAGGCAGTCAATAGTGAGATTGATTCAATCATAAGCAACCATACATGGGAGTTGGTTGACCTTCCTCCCGGAAATAAACCTTTAGGTTCTAAATGGATCTTCATAAGGAAAATGAAGACGGATGGTACTATTAACAAATACAAGGCAAGACTTGTAGTAAAAGACTTCAAACAGAAGGAAGGCCTTGATTACTTTGATACATACTCGCCAGTAACAAGGATAACCTCGATTTGAATGTTAATTGCCTTGGCGGCGGTATATGATCTTCAACTCCATTAAATGGATGTAAAAACCGCATTCCTAAATGAAGATTTGGAGGAATAAATTTACATGGAACAACCCGAGGGTTTTGTGGTTTCAAGAAAGGAAAACAAGGTGTGTAAACTTATTAAGTCATTATATGGACTAAAGCAAGCACCAAAACAAGGACATGCGAAGTTTGACCAAATCATGTTGGCAAACGGATTCAAAATAAATTAATGTGATAAATGTGTTTATATTAAAGACACTCCAAATCACCAAGTCATTGTATGTTTATATGTGGATGATATGTTGATCATCAGTAGAGACATTTCTGACATAAATGTAACAAAGCGAATGCTCGAGAGCAAGTTTGATATGAAGGGCCTTGGAGTTGCAGATGTGATCTTAGATATAAAAATCCATCGAACTCCACAAAGGTCGGCATTGTCACAGTCTCATTATATCGAAAAGGTACTTGGCAAGTTTAAGTATATGTAATTCGATATTGCCAAGATTTCATTGGATGCGAGCTTTGCACTTCGAAAGAATGAAGGTGAAAGTGACTCGCAATTGGAGTACGCAAGAGTATTGGGATGTTTAATGTATACAATAAACTGTACACGACCAAAAATAGCATGCGCAATCAATAAATTGAGTCGGTACACGAGTAATCCCAACAAAACTCACTGGATGGCAATAAAAAGAGTTTTGAGGTATCTTAAATATACTCAAAATTATGCTTTGCATTATAATAAATATCCTGCGGTACTTGAAGGATATAGTGATGCAAATTGGATCACCGGATCAAATGAAGTAAAATCCACAAGTGGATATGTATTTACTATCGGTGGAGGAGCAGCTTCTTGGAAATCATCCAAACTGACTTGTATCGCTCTCTCTACAATGGAATCTGAATTTATCGCATTAGATAAAGCCGGTGAAGAAGCAGAATGGCTCCGAAATTTCTTGGAAGATATTCCGTATTGGCCCAAGCCAGTGGCACCAGTATGTATACACTGTGATAGCCAAGCAACAATAGGTAGGGTAGGGAGCATGATGTATAACGATAAATCT
This sequence comes from Capsicum annuum, assembly GCF_002878395.1. Classification (NCBI taxonomy): domain Eukaryota; kingdom Viridiplantae; phylum Streptophyta; class Magnoliopsida; order Solanales; family Solanaceae; genus Capsicum; species Capsicum annuum. The sequence goes on from NC_061112.1 coordinate 104,554,906, forward strand.
CATCATATAAGACGAAGACATAATACCGTTAGAGAATTTCTCTCTAGTGGAATTATCACTGTAGACAATGTAAAGTCAAAGGATAATATGTCGAATCCACTTACAAAAGGCCTATCTAGAGAAGGAGTGGAAAGAACATCCAAGAGAATGGGTTTAAGGCCTAGGACAAGTCAGCATGACGGTAACTCTACCTAGCAGACTGGAGATCCCAAGAGCTAGGTTCAAGGAGATCAAACAAAGTTGTGTCTGACAGGTTCAACATTGTCAATTACCCAACCCATTCTCATGATGTAGACAATGTATAGTAAATAAGGATAAGACTTAAGGTGAAAAGTCTTTTAATGATTATCTAAATTTGGCAGATTTGACCAAATAGTTTAATCTATAGGATTGAACGTTTAGAAATCACCTATGTGTGGGCGAAGTGGAATCCGCTTCAAAGAGAATGTTAGTAAAAGCCTATTCTCTAAGCTCTCATAAAAATCGGGACGTGTTCATGGCTGAAAAGAACAAACCATAAGAACCATAAATGGTAAAAGGCTGGTTGTGTGACATGTGTTATCTAGGTGTACATTAAATCTCGACGGTTCAAAGATATCAAATCTACCGATTGACCGAGTGCATCCGATGCATGTTTACTACGAAAAGTTCAAAGGGAAACCCACTTATCCAGATGCAATCAGTCTTTGCTTCATGATCACGCACTTGTCCGTAAAAGTTTTACGAAAAATAGTCATTCCCCATTCATGTGGGGGATTGTTTGATTCATAGTATATGAATGAAATGTGAATGAAAAAAATGGAGAAAAATTGTGGAAGGAAGGAGATACCAATTTAGAAGGTATACTCCCAAAGTGGAAAGTCCACTAATTCTCCCACATTGGTGGGAGAAGAAAACTTTGTAGTGTTTATATTAATGAACACTTACTCCACATGATAAGTGAGGTAAGAAAATAGAGATGCCTCACACCGTCATCATCATCGCTCGCTCGGCTCGGCTTCGGATTTGAATTTGGATTTGGATTTGGATTTGGCAAATGATCGATCGATGAGATCTATCTTTTTTGGATAAATTTTATTTGACAAAAATCTGGTCTGAATATATGTAAAACACAAGAAATATTTTCTGTTGGACTCCATTTATATTCTGAAACAGTGTTTCAAAACTGTGCAGTGAATAGTGTTTCAAAACTGTGCAGGCACTATTTTTTGAACTAATGCTGCTTCAGAACTGCTGTATTGTTTCTAAACTGATGTACTGGTTGAACAAACTGATGCAACCATTCAGCAAAAGGACACACTTATTCATGAAACAAGATGACTGTTCAGGAAAAGATGCAATCTTTCATGAACAGGCATAAACTTACAGCAAAGGTGCAACCTTTGGATTGAACCATTGCCTCTTTTCAGAAGAGGCATGTTGTGGCTATAAATAACCTGCTTTCTTCCACAGGTTAAATAAGAAAAATTTTCAGAATTACAAGCTTCTTCTTCTTCTTAAAAATATCTAAGCGTGATCATTCAAACCGTGAGTGTGTTTGAAGAATCCGCCTATTTAAGGTACCGCTTTAGTCGGATTGAAGGCCATTTTATCTTGGAAAGAAGATTCCATAACCTCGGGTACAGTGAGGGAAATTATTCCTTAAGAAAAGTCCGTGAATTCGGACGACTTGACCTTAACAATTTTTGTTTCATCTATATTTCTGAAATATAAAATACACCTCTTGTAAAGATCATTTTGATCTTGTGTTGAGGGTATTTGTTCAACTTCGTTGTGTTCTTGTTCATACTTGAACTCGAGTTGAAGTTGTTATTCTATTATACAGATTCTATGTACCCGTATTGTGGAAAATAACAATATTGTGATGTGATGAATGGAATGTCTCATGTGAGGTAAGTTTTAAGCAATTTTCTTCCTTTTGAGCTAATTTTTGAGATCATGAATTAGACCAAAATCTAATTTTACATGATACTAAAGTTAAGATACACAAGAAATCGGATAGATGTAGGTGGGTAAAAATATCCCTGATCTATGAATGTGCATTCACCAGATCGACAGTAAAATCCTAAAAAGGAATATTTGAATTCGAATGTAAGGAGATGATGAATGAAATGTCCCATATCAGTGAATGAATAAAGTTCTTGATTCCTTATAAGGATGGAACAAAATTTCTTCTTAAGTTAGCTTTCTAGATCGGTGAATTAGGCACGAGACCTAATTTTACACTATCCCAAGATACAAAATAGTAGGAAATGAGAGAGAATGGATTGAAACGACATCGATGAGCTGAAAGGGAAGTTGGATTGTAACACAAAAAGATCAAGTGACGCAAGAAAAATGTCAAAAAGCACCGATTTTATTTGGAAAGATAGTTGGAATTGGGGTATTTACTAGGTAGTCATTGAAATTGATAAGTGTATTATTTGATTGCACAAATATAATCACATAATTGTATTAGATTTTTAAATAAAAATTAATTATGAGAAATAAAAATTAATATTTAAAAATAAGGATCTTTATAAATGGCATTAAATTAGATATTTAAGATATATATTGTCTTCTGAAAATATATCAATTAATAAACATAAGTTCTTAACTAATATTATAAAAAATAATTAGCATATATTTTTTAAATTAGTATATTTAATTAAATTAATCATAAAAACTAAAAGTACACGATTTTAAATAACATCATGAAATGCATGTTTGACAAAAAAATAATCTAGCAATTTTAACTAAAATATGAATACTTACAATGTAAAATATCAAGTCAATACTACATAAAACAAATAAATTAAAATCGAAAATATAACATAAGTTCAAAATTTAAAACAAAAAAAGTTAACATAATACTCTTATACATACATAAATATAATTCAAAAGAAAAAAAAAGTATATAGTCTCATTCAGCAATGAATCCTACTTTAATTTTAAAATTAAATTACTATCACAATTATGCTAAATCAAAAAAAAATAAACTTCAAATAAATAATATGAACAATTGCACAAAATCACAAAAAATAAAGATTGGAAAATGGGAAGTAAGAAAATGAAATATAAATAATATAAAATAAGAAAATGAAAATAATAAGCATAAAAAATAAATAAAAATAAAAATAAAAAGAAGAAATTAAAGAGTAATTAACTTGTAATTGCATCATGTAATTACTAGAAATTATTGAATGGCGTAATTGCCCCTGCCAATTACACCAACTACCCGCCCAACCAAACAGATCAAACAGTATAACTATACCCAATTACACCAAATGCAATTCACAAAATAACTTTTCAAAAAGGCCTTAATGATTTGTTTTTGTAGATATTTGATTCTTTTAATCTTAAAAATATTTTCTTAAATAGCTCTTTGATGAGTTTACAATTTTAGGTTAACCTACCGAAGAACTAGATTTGTCTCAATTGAAGGATGGTTCACATGGCGTGAGCCTCTCAACAGTGTTCCCCTATGGGCTCTGCCCTCATACACCCCTTATATTATTAAAATTAAAATAAATTGACACTCTCACAAAGAAGAGAATATTGCAGCACTATTTTTGACCATATTCGACCATTTGCAACATGAAAAATGAAATTAAACTAATTAATTTCTAAAATGAAATTGGTAGGTCCAACTGTCCATGTATCTTAGATTGTTGGGAACTAACTATCCAATCATGCCATGACAGAGTGAGTTGGAGGAACTTGAAATTTTCAATCTCAAAATAGACAAAATTTGAAACATGTTTGCAAGTAATGGATGCCTAAAACTCCAATAATAAAACTAACTAATATAAAAAAACTCGAAAATGACTCATAGCTTATTAGCTTTTTTTTCGTACTATTAGTACCCGTGAGATGCGCGGTCGGTATTAAATAAAATTTATTATAGAAATTATTATCTTATTAATTTTATATAATAAAAAAATTATGCAATATCGTTCACACATTTGAAATTAATAAAATTATGCAATACCAAAAATAACTATTAAAATATTGAACTTAATATCATTAATTATATAAACTTAAACATTTCTTTTCGAAAGTTAGTATCCGCATGCAAATAATAGTATATTGTAATATAGTTATTTGAGAATATTAGATAATATTGGGATCTATATTGATTTATGTTGTAAAAAAAATCATATAATTACAAAAAAAAATGCATATTTAACATAATTATTATTAGTTAAGGACTTACTTCTAAATTTGGTTAGAAAAACAAAGAATTAATGAAAGATATGTTTTAGTGTTATGCACATGAGGCTTTTCTATAAAATTTTAACTTAAAATTTAAATTCTTTTATATTTAATATTTTAATTTGCACCCTCTTATCAAGAGGAAGAAAGAAGTTTCCCCTTCTCTTTTCTTGTCTTAATAGAATTTGCTTTCAAAGTAGATTTTGTATTCCTTTGCACGATCTTAGTCATAGTATATTTTTTTAAATTTAAAATATTTTTGCGCCAAGACAAATAGTTTGAGCAAAGTCTCAATAATAGTCAATTTTTCCTCTCTCGTATTTTTTTATTATCTTTTTTTCAACAAATAATTTATAACATTATCTAAAGTCCTAACATGTTTGCACGATTTGACAATGTTCACTTATTCTCTTATGATAATGGACCAACAAATATTAATGAATCTTATGGTATATTATTATTTTGGATAAATGGTATAGTCCTTCATAGGTTTGAATATTCACTCTTCAATTCTATTTTCGATCAACCCTATCATACTTTCTCAATTTACTCAATTTGAATGAAATTATAAATATCACTATCGAAATTGAATTCTCACCCATCTTAGAAGATTCAACTAATACTTAAACCCTCATGTTCATCAGTACAATCAGATATTAATCTTATTCATCTTTATCCTTTATGTTGTACAAAGTAGATCAAAATAATTATTGCACCAAAAGATCTACAATATAATATTCTAAAATTAGAGTTACAAATATAAAGATAAACATGATTGAACTCATTGTCTGTTTATATCAACTAAAACAAAAAATAAGAAAGTTTATAGCATAATGTTTATAAATAACAAATGATAAATGACCTTTACTTTCACATTAGTACAATATGCTACGTAAAAGTACAATAATATTTGCAGTAAGAATTTAAATATAATGAATTTGAAAAAATTAATATTCATAAGTATTTGATTTATTGAATTTGAGCATTGCCTATTGAGCATCAGCCACGAGATACTCACCCAAATTATGATCTTCGAGATATATCTTTTGAGATAGTAATTCTAGTGTCGGGTAAATTTCATAGATAATTATGCAACTATCATTTTTTTACTAAGGTCACTTAACTATCATTCCTAATATAATACCACAAGACTTTTAATAGACTATTAAAATCACACAATTTAATTTACAAATTAATTGTTAATTATACCATACAAAAATATAGTACAGACAAATCAAGTATTAATCCTAACATAAAGAAATATAATGGATTAATAATTTAGTATCATAATTTATTGATTTTTGAAATCATATTATTATCTCACTAAAATCTAAAGCAACAATATTTGCAATGCCAGAAAATTAACTATCTAATATCAATATTAGTTTTTTCATATTTAATGCATAACTTGTAAATTTTTATGTTATTACTACAATTTTCATTGCACATTTCGATCAAGATGAACTTTTTTAAGTCTTTAAAAATGTATGACATATTAAAAGACCAATAATTTATATCTTCAAAGAATATAGATTATATTTTTTTATAAAACATAAAGTACATAAATACTGGCTCATAAAATTTTCACCAAACATGTAGAAAATAAAATGAATATGCAACATAATCTGTATATTTATGTATTTGAAAGCTATTTACTGCTACAATAGTACTATAGTAGTCAATACTAACTGATTTTTAACATTATTTTCTACTCCATATATATTTCTTAAAATGGTATATATTTAAAAACATTATTTTTATAATATTATTTATATTATTTAAATTAATTGTTTGCATACTTCAAGGGATGACATCATTTTCATATATATATATATATATATAATTTTGGAATGACTTTTTGGTCATAATAATCTTCTTTTATATAAGTTGCTTGATTACTAATTAATTATTCAATTGTGACTCTTAATATAATCTCATTATTTAAATTGGTTACATACTTAGAGGGATGACATTTTTTTTCAATATTTTTTATTTTAAAATGACTATAATATTCATTACGGGGTCTATCGGAAACAGCCTCTCTACCTCTTTAGAGGTAGTGATATGGACTGCGTGCACTTTACCCTCCTCAGACCCCACTTTGTGGGAATATACTGGGTTTGTTGTTGTTGTTGTTGTTATAATATTTATTATATAAATTGTTTGATTATAATTAATTGACAAATACATGATTGTAGCGTCATAAGTTTTAACAATTATAACAATACATACAACTTTTGAAAGAATTGATTTTTACCACAATATGAAATATGAAATAATATTGAATATTTAAATAATTAACAAAACAACTTTAATAAATAAATAATTAATAAAACATAAAATAATATGAAATAATTAACTACTAATCTTAATAAAAAATAATTAAAAAAATCATATGAGTTTTCATCCAATAGGAATGCATCTTAATTATTTTTAACCACAATATGAAACATGAAATAATATTAAATATTTAAATAATCAACAAAATAGTTATTTGTTATAAAATGATAGTTTTATGTTATCAAATGTCAAGTAGCTAGTTCTTAAGATGCCACTTGACATAATTCTAGGCTAGACTATTTTACTTTATTATATATATAGATACGAAACATTAAATAATTTTAAATATTTAAATAATCAACAAAATAATTTTTTGTTATAAAATGATAGTTTTTTGTTGTCAAGTAGCTAGTTCTTAAGATGTCACTTGGCATAATTCTAGGTTAGACTATTTTGCTTTATTATATATATACATCAGCAATATTCCTCAACTACCCATTTCCTCCCATTAGTAAAAGTTTGAATTTCTTGGAAAAAGAAATAAAGTAAGATATGAGAGTATGTGAGTAGTACTTTAAGATTTGCAAATCTCACTCAGAATATAGTGCACCTTTAAACCACAACTTCAACTTAGAACCTTTTCTTTTTCACTCTATATAGTTAAATTTATACAAGAAATTTCCAATCTACAAGTCTAAAATTTTTTATTCGCAAGTGAAATTCTCACATAAATACCACTTAGTTATTTCATGGATAAGAGGTAATAATTTTCATTTCCTTCATTCCAAATATGTAAGTTGACTAGCGACTTTGAGAGTTCACAAATACTTGTCCTTTTCTAGTTTAAGTCAGGAAACTGTCTCTCAAAAAATGAAAGAACTGTTCCAAATTTGAGGAAATGATCTCTTATGACCACTTACAAATTGAATAGAATAATTTTCAGAAATATTTGTGTAAACTATTTAGGTTATCCAATTTGTCATGGTACTTCAATCATAGTACTAGGTATGGAAGCTTAGTAAATACCTCTGGGTGTTTTGACAAAAAAAAAAACCACCATTTATAGTTCAAAGCTTCATTGCCCTTTTACTCTGTTCATCTTAATAATGACAGATGAATAAGGACATGCCATGTAAAGTCAGTGTCATGTATGTGATTCCCTATTGCTCTCTTTGGTTCAATAAGATGCATAGACCCCAGGAAAATTATGAAGATTAAAGTGCCTATGTTTTCAAGAAATAAATTTTCCATATTATCCAAAATCCCAATTCTCAGTTTATTATATATCTATTTTCATCAAATAAAAAATTAACAAGCAACGTATGATCGTTATGTTGATGCAAAGATACAAATACTCAAAGTCAAATGTAACAAGACGTTCAATATTTGTTTTAGGCGTGTCATGTTTCCCATATCTTGAGTTGTTTTAAAAAAATTAAAACTGTTTTTGTCACTATTGCACTGTCTTTTTTTAATATATAAAAATGTGGTGACAAATCTTTAAGCAGTAGTATTTAAATTGTTCCAATTTGACTTTATTATCTGCAAACTAACAAATTTTTATGAAGTGAATATCTGAGTGAAACACTGTTAGATTGCCGGCAATGCCGGCTTGCAAAAGCTCAAAACCAAATGGGAGGATCATAAAAGGTTGTCGGGAAGCATCAAGTAATCCTTCATCTTAATTAAAGATCTCGATTTCAAGGTCTGAATATAAAGCCGTCTTTGATAAGGAACGCTTTATCTTTTAAAGTGGGACTTTCCAATGCGAATTTAAATTAATTGGACTCTAATGCAGATATCGAACACCGGGTGGATAACAGGAAGAAAACCAAATGGAAGGCAAATGAACGAATTGGGGTTTGGGCAACTCAAAAAATTAATACTAATTGATAGGGGAATTAAATAAGCTCACGAGAATTTCCCCAGATGCGCTACTTAGCCAACAATGTCATTTAAACCATTTATTTATTTTTAGGTATATGAAAGTTGTGACTATTAGAAGGAGGCAGGCCATGACTATGCAAAATACAATAGTACCAACAACTAAAAGTGGGAAATATATAATCCATGTACCATACCATAAAAAAGTCAAGAGCTAGAGTGCTTTTGTATTTAAGACAAACATGAGAAAGTTGGGAGCATACCTTTTGATTCATTTTGATTACTAAGTCAATACTATTATTTAGTGCACCACGAATTTGCTTTCGCTTTAAATATTTTATAGAAAATTTCATTGTAGGCCAGACAAATCTTTATTTTGACTATTGTACAGTAATTTGAAGACAATCTAGTTTACATTATGGCAGCCTGCTTTGATTAATTATCCTTGATTTCTTTCACTATTTTTTCCATATTATAAGTCTATAATCAACATGTCTGACGCTTCTTTTTTCCTTTATTTGAAGAGTGACGAAAGAATTAAGTAAATACTTATATTTTTGGTGACTTAATTTTAAGTGAAAGACGTTTGATTTTAGATGATTCATTCCCAACTAAATAATATAATTCAAATTTAAGTGCTTCCAACAAGTTATAACTCAAGAAACGACTCACAAAATTACCAACCAGTCATTAACAATTAATTATTAAATAGTGCCTCTTGCTTTATTTGAGCCGAGGGCCTACTAGGAAAAAAGAGGAGGCACTACTGGTATGGCTCTTTTATAATTGAAGATTTGGATCCACCATGTGCCTTTACTGAAAGTGTTTGTTAGGAGTTCTTATGATTTTGAGGAGAGGCCCAACACAAAGCTGTCTTTTCTTGTTTTTCACTTTTAGCTAGAAAGGTGATGTTAATTCATGATGCTTGTATCCTAATTTAATCATTTGTGTAAGAGTAATTAAGATGGATTATGACCCTGCTAAGCATTTTCAACAAACAGTAATAGTGCATTAATTTCGCAAGAAAGTGGGGAATTTTAATGTGCAAGCATGTTGTCCCTTGACATTTCACCCTCAATCATTTCCATTTTGCACAAAGAAATGTTTGTCCAATTAGGAATTGCAATGTAGCCCAAATCTAAATGAGTTGGCAGCCCAATACTAGTAATGGATCTCTATTCTAATTCTTTATTTCCTTTCATACCACATTTTTAGCTTTGCTTTTGTTCTAGTTAACCTGCCAAAGCCTTTGCTCAAGTTGCAAATGATTGTCAGAATGGGTTGGAGCCTCAAGTCGGTTTGGAAATGGATTGGTGGTTTGCTTTATATTCCTTACATATCATATCCCAGTTTGAGTATTCAATCTATACTCCAGTTGAGTCTAGGTGTGAGGATGAGTTAGTCCCAATATCATGTCTTTAAATGATATCAAAGTTAGGTTCACCCCAGTTTAAGCGTTCAATCCATACTTCAGTTTGGTCGGGGTGTGAAGTGGGTGTTGGAGGGGTTAGAATCCCTCATTGATTGGAGATGGATCGATGATTTGCTTATATGAACTTGAATAATTCTTTCCTTATGAGCTACCTTTTTGGGTTGAATTGGGAGCAATCCTCCCCTCATTACATGTCTATCAATTATGTACTTCTCATCTATGTTCTTAATAACATATGGTAAATTCCAACCCCAATAAAGTAAATTATCAAGTAGCTAACTCTCATTCTGGAACGTTTCACCTTTGATTTGAATTCATTTTATTTTGGATATAAGAAGACCTCGTCCCGTTATACAAGAAATGTGTCATTCCATTTGGGATTAACTTTTCCAGACCAATTTTATTATTTTACTTTCTATAAACTTCATCTGTTTGTCTATTTGGAGGTTCGAGGTGTGCTAGAAAAGAGAAGAATCAATTCAAGCTCATCAAATCTTCAGCTGTGTACACCTACTAACTCAAATCAGAAAATATACACCAACGCGATGGAAAACCAAGGTCGAGACTTTCGATTTTCTAACGCGAAAATAAATCCATTAACACTAAAAAAGCTACTATTAAACTTGGACTCGGCACATACCAACATAGTAACTTTTTTTTAATGAAGGGAAGCGTTAAAGCAACCGTAACTGCTGGCTCGTGTGATCAAGAGGTCACCTTCACGTTCAAGTGGTACGAATAGCCTCTTGTGAAAATAAAATGTAACATTATTTTCAGCTGGAGCTTAGTGTACCGGGTGATCCTATTTTTAGAATGCAAAAACAAATTTTCCAATGATTGCAAGAATGTGCACCCACAGGTACATCAAATCTAGCAAACCTGGAGCTCACAACATCAATTACTACAAATTCCATTAAAGAAATTTTGTCTAAACAATTAAAGAGGGGTGCTAGACTCTCTACCATTTCTTTGCTACAAAAGTAGCAATTTGTTAATCCACATTTATAAAAATTCCAATGGAAATGTAAGAAGAACTAGCTCATCAAATCTTCCATAACGAGCACACACACACACTTTCTTGTTTCAGTAAAGAACCAAAATTTGTACCAACAAAATGCTAAACCTTATCATTTTCCTTGCTATAAATGGGAACATAGCTCAATTGCTTGTAAAGAGTGTGCTAGACACAATTAAAGAAAATGTTTTAAGAAACAAGTCTAGCTCATCAAAATCTTCTTGTGAGGCTCATACACATATTCACTAGTAAAAGAAGCAAAATCCAAATTCAAGATTCTTGATTTTCCAATGATTTCCATTTATGATAGAGTGCATCAACAACACCATCAAAGCTACCAAAATTTGAACTTACCACATCAATACCAACACCCAAACTCTCAGCACCAGCAGCTGTAACAGGTCCATGAGCTGCCACCACCATCCTTGGACACCTCCTCCTCACCACTGACCAATCCAATCCAAATTCCTTCAAGCTCTTCAACAAACCCTCAACTTCTCCAGTACTGGTAAACACAATGGCATCAAATCCACACTCCTCTTCACTCTTTATCACCACATCCATCGCGCATTTCGCCCCAGCCCATCGCGTCTCATACGCGTTTAATCTCACTGGAATCCACCCCCTCTTCGATAAATCCTCAAGAAACTTCGGGACAACTGGTGGTTCATCCAAACCAATCACCAACGGAACTGGACACAACACTTTCCTTCCTTTTCCTACTCCCAATGCCTCCACTAGCCCTGATGGAGTCGCAATTGGAGGAACCAAGATTCGTATCCTTTCAGAATTTTCACACATTTTCCCAATGAAATCTTGATCCAGCAGCTCAGCATCCTTACCCAAAGCAGCAACCGTAAGAATATCTCCATTCGGGGTTAATGGGGGCGTGGGGTTAATCGACAGAGCTTCAGAAAAAGCCGTGATGCCAGTTCTTGAAGTGAATGCAAGAGCTGAAAACTCTTCAAGAAATGACAGGCGGTGATGAATTGAAGAAACTGTTTGCTGTGAAGATTCAACAATGACGGTTGGACACCAAAGGGGTGTCCAGCCTTTGAGGCGTATGAGATCAGATAACCTTGGTGCGTAGTTTTGAGGAGTGGTGAAAGCTATGACACAGTTTCTTTTACTATTTTCAGGGCTGGGAATTGGAAAAGGAAATAGCGGCGGAGGATGCTGCATGTTTTTAGAATCACAATCATTGCTGCCTTATCATTTTTTGAGGGGTTAATGAATGGAGTGGTTTGGGAGGGAGTTAGAAAGGTGTATGGTATAGACAAGACATTGAGATAAGCTGTCTCGATTAACTCTGGAAGGGGTGCCAGCCACCGCGCAGGTTAGGGGTTTGTCGACTTGTGGTGATGAGGATAAATATGTTAAAGCACTCCGTTCGGATGATAAGTAATTAATATTGAAATTAAGTAATTAATGATAATGGTAAAATATGAAAAAAAAATAAAAAAATATTATTTTATTAAAAATATCAAGTATAAATAAAAATTAATTTACAAGTAATTCCAAACGAATTAATAATATGATAAGAAAATGTCTTGTGAAACTTAGTAATCCCTTTAATCCCCGAAAGTTGTCTACTAACGACACATGTCTTGTATTTATTGATTGAGTAAAACATCTTGTGCGGACAAATTCTTTAAACGGGAAAGAGACAAACATATCCCAAAACTATGATAAATGGTACGAATATACCTTCTGTTATACTTTGGGTGCACATATGCCTCTACCATTAATGAAATGATGTGTATATATCCCTTGCACTAACAATAGGGGCATATGTGCGTCCCAAAGTATGACAGAAGGTATATACGTACTATTTATCATATTTCAGAGGTATATATGTCCCTTTTCTATTTTAATTTTTTTATCCCAAATAATTAACTCAGGCCCATTACCCGACTCAATAAACCTATCGAACTCGATTTCAAACCAACTCAACCCGACCTTTATTTTTTATTCCAACCCCAATACCTCCTCTGTTTTTCTATTAAACATGAATCTCATCAAATTGCAGTAATTGATTTGATTAATGCTACTAGTTGGTGTTTACTGGTTGAAGAGAGTGGAAATTAGGTTGGAGGTGGCTGGAGCTAGGGCTGCAACGATGGTTCGCCAGTAAGGTGCATCCGATTCGACGGAGACGGTGGCTATATGGTGTTGATCAATGGTGGGTAGTATTTTCCCAACGAAATTTTGCAGAAAATTATAATATAGGGGGTTTACTTATTTAATGTTGTTTTTGGGTGTTATGGATTAATTTTTTTAAAATTGATAGTCGTAAGTGTTTGTAACGCTCCAAGAGTAAACTCTGGACGCCACACGGTGTTTGAAACCACAAGTGATCCCAAGCTAACCGATGAACTGGCATACTATTAAGCAATTGAATTATAATAAAATAATTAATAATTTTTGTTGTGCGGAAACATAATCATGGCATAATCTGAATAAATACATTATTGATAAAGTTTACAATCTGATAAAACTGAAGGAAGAAACTGAAATTTACATGACTGACTCTGACTGATATCTATGAAGCCTCTACTATACTAACTATAGATAGCTGAGACATGTCTCCAACTACCACTAATCAATACATATGAAAATAAATGAACTATGCATAGACTAAAACTGTCTGGAGTTCCAAAAATAAGAGAACTCATCACTTGTTGGCTGGAAACTGCAATTGTCTGATCATAATGCGTAGGCTATAACTAGTACCTACATTATGAGACAATGTAGCACATAGACATATATGTAGATCAGTACTTCTGAAATATACTGAGTATGCAGGGGTGAGTGCAATAAGTAAAACTGATTTCATACAAAATCTTAAAACATCCATGCTAAGTGTAAGTAGACTCACCCATAGGCTGGAATAAAGGGAAAGCTGAAATATCTTAAAACATGAGTAACAAACATGATATGATAAGCTGGTGAATCTTTACACTTAGTTTCTGTAAGACTTTACTTTTATGATATAAGTAGAATTGAAGCTGGGATACAGTAAAATGTGAAACTGTATGAATACCGAGTTTGAAATTAATTGATAAAAACTGGCATAACATCGAAGATCTGAATATATAATTATACTGAGCACAAATACCTAAGCATACAGAACCAAACGTAAGACTGATCGTGTAAGACTGGACTGTACTTAGTATGAATAACTGGACTGAAACTATGGAGTACTATGCATATGGGATAAGGACTAACTGAACAATACGAGATAACTGAGAATGAATGTGCAAAAACCGTAATATCTGATAATGTAAGACCAAGCGTATAACATGATTCTGAAATAGTCTGTAAACTGAAATACTGATAACTGAATGCTATGATCAAGCAAAACTGATTTGCACGCTGTACTGAGTACTGTAACTGAGACTGTAAAAGGTATCATCTAACCGACTTGCCCCGAATGAGCTAATTGGGGTCCAACCTGTGATCCTAGTTGGAAAGGTGATAGTACCGTGACACGGGTACTGACAATGGTTGTGAGTCAACCCTAACTGGCAGGAAGACATTTTGTCAACCCTCACTGGCAGAAAAACTCATACGAGATGTGTCAACCCTTATATGGAAGAAAAATATCTCAACCTGCGCTGGCTACGTAGTTCTGTAACTCAGAGATTGCTATTAAGGGTCAAACCCTATACTGACAGGGATACCCCATCCCCGAATTCACTCGGTGCTAAATCCTACTCCCAACTGAACTAACACAGGCCACTAGACTGTACTAAGCTTGACAGAACTGACAACTGACCATATTAACTGACTAAATGATATCACTCGTGGTATAACTGAATTCATTTTGTAGATTCTGGAAAACTCGACAAACAACTAAATTTCGGGTAATCATAACTCCCAGGACTCGATTACAATAACAATAGGACATACTAAAGCTTCAAAAATCATAATGAGAAAGCATTATTCAAGGAAATCCATCACTTGAGCATTTTATCAAACACATAGGGATATGAACTTGAACATGAGAATGTCTTAAATATGGGAGCATAGCATGATTACATGACTAAAATCATGAATTAAGGATTTACATGAAATTCAGGGCCTTTCTTCCAAACATATAAATATCACAGCTTGAGCATAAGAGTGTCTTAAACATAAGGGAACAAAAGAGTTACATGACAAAATTCATAACTTGAGGATTCATGTTGAAGGTAATTGAACATGATAGGGGAATTTCATCAAACATGTGGAAACTGGAAAGCATGAATTTAAAACATGAAAATATTGCTAAAAATCACGAATATATGATCTATCATGGAATTCACTTGAATAAAGCATGGGAAACTGCATGAGAAATTCAAAATCTTGCATGAAATCACACATGGGATGAATTGAATTAGAAACACTATGAAATCATGAAACTAAATATTTCTTGAACATACAAAACTCCATAATCAGAATAAAATTTCATTCTTTAATTGAAAAGAGGGTTTTGGGGCTCCATGGGTGAAAGGAGACCCATAGATGAACTCCCACATATCTTAAAGCTTTAATCTTGAAAGAGAAACACAACCTTGAAAACTTTCTTGAATTGGGAAACTTGACTTCTTGACTTTTCTTGTAGAGAAGATAATTAATTTGGTGTTCTTGGGAGGTGGCTAGGATTTTTCTTTGAGGGAAAAGATGAATAATAGTGTGTATAATGCTTTTGAGGGCTAAAATTAAGTGTTGTGGGTAGATTTGGGTGAGGTAAAGTGACCAAAGTGCCCCTAGACCCTTTAGGAACTGAAATAGCATGTAAAACAGTTTGGTATCGCGTTATCCATCGCATTGCATCTCTCATCGCGTTGAGCACCATCGCGCCGCGTCCCAATCGCGTCGGCTTACTGACTCACACAAAAAATGCCATAACTTTTTGCTCGGGTATCGAATTGAGGATAAATTGGTATCGTTGGAAAGATAATTCAATTATCTACAATTTGGTGGGTCTTGAGCTGCAAAATTCTATGTATATAAAAAGTTATACATGTTCAAAGTAGAACCTTATAGAATCGAATACCAAACATTGGACGAATCAATGACTCGAAGCTCAACTTTGTTCTAAGTGATTCTTATGAACATTTTTCACCTCGAAAGCACATCAAGCACGAAGATAATGATCATGAAACTTATATTCACATAGAAATCATTTGGATTATAACTTGTACACGTATGAACGATGGTTCAAAGACTAGTCCAAAAATATAGGGTGTTATATTTATTCTGTCACGACCCGAGCAAGGGCCTTGGCCGCGACGGGTATCTCAAACCATCAAGGCCCGAGAGACCCTTCCTTTTAAATGGTGTTACATTTGTTTTAATATTAAATAAAAAAAAATATAAACTAATATCCGTTTTGGGCCCAGGTCTGCATGGCTTTAAAATACGTCACTAGGAAGTAAGGCTTGCCTACTTATACACCCAGCATCCCTCCTGTGTTTTGTCGATGTGGGACTCATTCTCCTAAGTTGGGGTGTCACATACACCTCCTCTATGGACTTAGTGTCCTTGTTGAGGTTTGCCCCACCGAATGAAATTTGTCAAGATTCAGGACTGAGGTTTGCCCCGCCTTATCAAGATTTACTTACACTCAGTTTGAACTTTGGTCCACATTGATAGGGCTGACATAGGAACGACTTTGATAACATTCTGTCATGACCCGAGCCGGGGCCTTAATCGCTCCGGACATCCCAAACTATCAAGGCTCGAGAGACCCCTGTAACTCCCCAACCCACTAGTGATATTGTCTGCTCTGGGCTCATACCCGCACGGCTTTAAAACGCATCACTAGGAAGTAAGGCTTGCCTACCTATATACCCAGCATCCCTCCTGTGTTTTGCTGATGTGGGACTCCTTCTCCTAAGTTGGGGTGTCACAGTGTTACTGTATTTTGTGTTTATATCGTTATAGGGATGAGAAAATTGCATCTGTTAGATAGGCGTCTCTTGGACTTTAATTGGGATCAGTTCGGCTAGTGGATTTATCGGGTGGGGTAGATGATTTGGTTTAATAATTTGAAAGAAAAAATCAAAACAAAAAAGAGACAAATATACTTCAAACTATGATAAATGGCACGTATATATCCTCCATCATACTTTGAGTATACATATGTCCGTACTGTTAGCATGAGGGATATATACGTACCACTTCATTAATGGTAGGGACATATGCGTCCTCAAAGTATGACGAATAATATATACGTACCATTTATCATAGTGCGAGGATATATTTGTCCCTTTCCGTTCTTTAAACAAATAGTTAGATAAATTATCGTTGACTTTTTCTTACTAGTATAGATAGACATATACACTCATTATACACAATCTCTCTCTCACACACACACACATATATATATATTCAACCTAATAATAAAGGGCAAAGGGCCTAATGCCTGTTTTGGCACTTCTTCATTGGTCTTTTTTCCTCCGTTTAATTTATTCATCTTATTTTTTAAATTTATTTTATATTAAAGAAATGTAAAAATATTACAAATCACAATAATTAAAAATTTAGATTATTTTAAAAATATAATTGACTATTAATTCCAATTTTGATTTAATCTGTTATATATTTCAAACAAAGATGTAAAAGAAATTCTATAAATCACAATAATTAAGGGTGGGCATGGTACGGTACGGTATTTTAAACTTTGGTACGGTAACTTCGATTTTCGGTATCTAAAAGAAAAATATTATTAGCATACAAAATTAGTTCGGTATAGTTTCGTATTTTTAAATTCCGTTTCGGTATTTTACGGTATGGTAATTCGGTAACCATACTTTATTTTATTTCTAATTACATATATTCATATAAAAAAACTATAACTTTAAATTTTAAAAACGTCTCAACCATGTTAGGCTAACAACTATCTTTGTTAATCAATTACACAAAAAATAATATTTCAATCACGATTGAATAGTCCGAGATGCAAACTATGAACAAAAGTACCTAAACTTAAGCATAGTACCCCTAAATAATAAGGAAAAAAACTTACACGCACCCGATAATAAGCTTCCAAAAAAATTCATTTCTGAATAAAAGCTACTTTTGTGTTCAATTTGCTAATGGATGATATATAAGTATATTTAATAATCTTATATATATATATATATGGGTTTTATATGTTATTAAAAATTTTTGGTGCGGTATAAGGTATTTCGATATTTATTGCATAAATACCAAATATTGTACTAAATACCAAAATAATTTAAAAATTCCTACCAAATACCATAACAAATACCATAATATTCATACCGCGGTATAAAATTTTTCAATTTTGATCTGGTAGTCGGTATATACCATACCATGCCCACCCCTAATAATAATTAACAGCTTAAAAAATTTAAAGATATAAAATATTGGCTAACTCTCGAAACTATATCAGTGTCACCTAAATTGAAGTAGAAGAAAAAGCATTGTGATTAGGTTGACATGTCTGCTTGTGTTGCTTGCTTCAATCGTGCTTTATTATATCACCCATAATTAATTATTATACGTCATTTAGATATTAGAAAATTAATAATATTTAATTAAAAAGGTAAAATAGACATTTTTGACATGTTTGCTCAGTTGTTTCAACCACAATTTTATTATATCACTCTTAATTAATTATTATAAGTTATTTACGTATTAGAACATTAAATACATCTGTGAAAAAAATAAAATAATCATTTATGGCATATCTGCTTCGGCTGCTTTAACCGTAATTTCACTATATTAGCCTAATTCATTATTATAAGACATCTAAGTATTAAAAAATTAACAATATTTAACAAATTTTTTCAGACATGTCTTAAAAAAAATTTAACAAACTTTTTGCTTCAACTACTTCAACCATAAATCTTGATGTTTTAAATTAAGTTGATGTCTTATGTGATGCTCACTTAAATTTTTTTCACAAGTATTTTTTTATAATAATTTTGTTATATCACTTTGTATTAGTTTTTATAAGTCATTTAAGACATGTCTGCTTCGCTGCTTCAATTGTGATTTTACGATATCACCCCTAATTAATTATTATTGTTATCTAAGCGTTAAGAAATTAATAATATTTTATAAAAAGATAAAATAGACACAAAATGATATGTCATATAAATAATTTAGTTGACTCTCAAAATTATAATAGTGCCACAATTATTATATTAGCGTCACTTAAATTGAAATAGAAGAAAAACTATTATAAATTGTAATAATTAAAAATTTAAATTATTTTAATAATTAACTATTTAAGAGATAAAAAATAACATATATTAAACCCGTGCTAGCGCGAACCATCAGTATCTAATGTGTGTGTATATATATATATTAAACTATTTTAAATTAATCAATTGTGTGGACAACCATTTAGGTTAATTCTTTTAAATTTTTGCCCTTCAACCATGGGCGTTGGTGGTACAAAAATTTAGTCGGCGTTCGAGTTATTTTGGTTGAAACTAAAAAAATTCAGTAAAGTTGAAATTGACAAAAATACATCCACTCTGCTAATGGTTCATCTAATGTTTTATCTAGCCGTGGTTTCTCTCTCTCTCCCCCTTTTAGTGGCTTCTCCTGGGTTGGTTTGGTCGAGTTTATTATAAAATATAATAAATGTATTAATTAATATGTATTATTAATAGCTTATTTAGTATGTCTTTTTATCTATATTAATAGCTATTAAGAGCTATTATTAATAGCTTATTTCTATTGTGAATTGAAGTATGTATTAGTAATACACTCTATTTCTTATATATTATTAAAGTAAAATAGTTTGGTGGATCCTTGTAATATGTTCATTTTGTAATATGGATACTCCTATTTACATGTTTATCATCTGGACCTTGAACCTATTAAAAAACAACATTTTAAACTCACTGATCGTTGACCAAACCTATGTGGCATTAAAATGACTGACAAGGACGAAACGTGTGCAGGCACGCGCCTAGGGTGCGAGTAGGGCACCAATTTTTAGTCAATTTTATATTAAAATAATTAAAATAATATTAAATTTAAAAAAAAAATAAAAAAAGCTTTTTCTCCCTCTATCTTTTTTAATTTTAAAATATTTTTAAAAATAATACTCCCTCCATTCCAAATTATGTATCATTATTTTTTTTTAATTCGTCCCAAAATAAATGTCGTCTTTCCTTATTTGACAATTTTTTCAAGACACAATTATCCTTTTACCCTTATTGATCCCACTTAATTAAAAAAAAAATATTGACACATTTTTTTGATAAAAGATAATTTGTAAGACTTGATAACTCCGTGTCCAGTCAAATGGCGACACATAAAATAGAACGGACGAAGTAAATTTTAAAAAAAAAATTAAAAAAAAAACCTTCCTAACCCCCTCCCCTGTCCAGCCATCCCCACCCCACCCCACCCCACCCTTCCCTTCACCCAGGCCCCCCGTCCAGCCATGACCATCACCATTAACGCCCCCCACCAACTTCATTGTCGAGTTTTGCTAGTTTTAGGGACAAGAAAAAGGATGTTAAAGGTAAAGAAAGTGGTAATCTTGGAAAACCAGTACAGTGGAAGTTAAGGAAAAGAAATGGGTAATGGATACTAAGGAAGTTGGGGTTGCTGGGACTACTTCATTTCCGTTGTCACCGACAATTGCATCGTCGTTGGGGTTGAATAAAATTAAGACTCGATGAGGGTCATCGCCACAGAAGATTTTTAAAATTAATTGGAGAGAAATTTCAATTATTTGAAATAAATTTGATGTTTAATTAAATTTATTGTATTTGCATATTAGAATTTATAGTTGAAAATTTAAATTAAAAATTTATTGTCTTTGTGTATTAGAATTTCTACAATATATAAAAAGGATTTATCTAATTAAATTTATTTTAATATTTAATTTTTTATGTAGCATTTTAAAAATGACATAAAATGTAATGTAATACTCAAAAATGACATGGCGACTGATGCGGCAGCTGACGTGGGTATTAAATTTAATGTAATACTCAAACGTATCGTGGAAGCTGGCGTGGGGCAGTTGTGTTACATACTGTCAGAGGGGTTTAAAATGTTACTTTTTAATGGGTTAAAGGGTGCAGATGACAAACAGATAAGTAGTAATATCTACATTACAAAACAGACATAGGACAAGAGTCCACCAAACCATTTTGCCTATTATTAGTACAAAGACTTTAAACACATGCACTAACTTATTAAATTACCTTAATACCCCCTCAATTTTTCTCTCAAAATATATCATCATTCCTTTTTCCTACCATTTTAATTTGCAATAGTGAATCTTTTCAAAACATTTCACAATTTATTTTTCCACTATTTTAATTTACAATAATAAATAGTTGATTTAAATAACTATAGCATATTTTACTTTACTTCGAGGGTCTTTAAAAAGATTTAAAAAAATTAAAACTATTTCTTAATTTTACGTCTTGTATTTTATTTTTGTTTCAACTAATGTTAATCCGTCAGTGTAACATTTAAGCGCAAAGACATAAATCTTACAATTAATCCTAAACCTCTATATACTAGTTCAACAATAGGAGTACAAATCATGTTTGAAATGACAGAAGAAATTTGTTGCAAAAAAGTGTACAAAAATCAAAGAAGGATATTTTTGTAAACAAACATTTCTTTTATAGAAATTATGTAAGATGTATTATTTCTTATACATTAAACCAAACAATGTATACGATGTAATAAAAGCATAACTAAAATAAATATTACTAAATACAAGCATTACTAATACACTATATTCTGTATTGTTCTTATACGCTCTACCAAACGACCCCTTAGTGGTGGACAAAAGAGTACTGTAACTTCACACACTTTAACATGGTCCCTAATTACCATTCCTAGTGAAGAATCTGCCTTGTCTGCAATCAAAGGAAGGTTCGAGGCAACATAACCAAGCAGGAAGTTCACAATAATCAGTTTTCAAGAACTGGTGTGATCTCTTTCATTTCGTGAAAATGATATTGAAAATTTCAAAAGGCAAAAAATTACAGCTACAAGGATTACACCGGAAAGCCTTACCCTATGCCCTCAATTAAGGGATGAAAAGTCTAACCTCAGACTATCAAAATCTTGAAATGGAAAGTTACAATTCACTCAATATAATATGACCTTCAAAACAGATGCACCTTATGAATTCCCTATAAATGTTCAGAAAGCGCCAACTTTATTGCTCTGCCTTCACATAAGATTTACTAAAAATCCTTAAGTTTTCTAAGGTAGTTCGAATTTGATCAGATATAGTCATGTACAGGCATTTTTGTGCTGCCTCGTCCAGTTCCAATCCCCCAAGGATGGTTCTTGGCCACCGCCCGTTGGAAGATGATGAATCCCTAGATTGAGATAGAGCCATCTCTGTCAGTACTGGAAGGTTAAATTCCATTGGCTCACCAACAACTATTTTTATCTCCTGGTTCCATAACGGAACTGGAGGTCTTCTCCCAAAAGCATAGTTCTCAGGCATAACCTGAAAATTGATCAAGCCACGGAATGTATCAACAACTCCAAGGATCAAATTTAAATTATTTAAATAAAAGCTGGTACAACCTCATAATCACTACTTAATTAGGAAACGAAAATAAACATCCCTGTCCATGGAAATACGACCGATGCACGTGTGCATATATAAGTATATGTGTATTTCCTCTCCTCAAAATGGACTGAGCATTAAAGAAGAGCAGGAGATTGTTAGCTGAAAGTAATGACAGTTGCGGAATTTTGACCACTCTCATTTTCTTTCCTAAAGATGGGTTGTGAGGGAAGGGAAAAAAACTACATATTGGCAAGACTTGTCACTTGAGTTGACAAAGGATCAATGGACTCTGCAACAACAATGAAGCAGTGCCATAAATGCAACAGAGTGGTTTAAAAACACTTCTAGAACTGCATGACCTCTAATCCGGTAAGCTACACTACCTTATTCTTACAATAAAATTAGATCCACACAGAAGCACGTGAAGTAAACAACCAATGTAAAATATATAACCAGACAGGTACTATCAATTACAGGATCCAAATAACTCGACCATCCTACAAGACCCGCCTAATGTCCATAAAGTGTTACTACCAAAAATAACCAAAACCGAATGGATCCATTGTCAATTGCTATTTAGGCATAACTAACATTGTTCATTTCTGTGTATGCATTGCTATTCCGTCAAGAACCTACCTTTTCAAAACCATGATGGATAATTGGCAAGACAATTGGAGTCACGGGGGCACGAGCAATGAGACTGGCAGTTCCCCACTTCAATCGTCTTATAGGAGCATCTTCTTGACAGACCTTCCCTTCTGGAAATGTGTGCAGCTGCCCATTTTTGAAGGTCTTTAGCCAAACATGTCATTTCAATATAGTGGAGACTTAATAGGAACTGTTGATAACATCGTAAACTATTCTGATGCATTCTGGATGGAAAGGAGGTTACATAAGCGATACTGGATCATTTTTAAATTCAGTCCTCAATTTTAGAATAACATAATATCAGATGCATATCCATTTTAGCATATAGCAAAATAACCCCTATAGCGTAAAAAATGATCAATTGACTACGCAAATATCTAGAAAATTTGACACTAATGTCCATAACTAGATGAAAGAATTCAAGGCAAGGGGTAAAAGACGCATTACCCAGGCTCCTTCAGTCAAACGATCAAGAGCTTCATTCATATGTTCTTGATATATGCCAGCCCCTCTTGTTATTGGTATACATTTCCCTGCACAACTTCATACAGTGAGAAGAAACCCACACCAACAATTAAATTCTGTATTTAATTCAGTGATTCATGTTTGATCTGCAAATGAAACCCAAAACATCAAAAACCCTACTACCTATCAAATTAAGAGTCTTCCACTTCTCGTTTTAGCAGGGGAAATAAGAAAATACAAATTGAGTGTCATACATGTTACTGGAGAATAAACCACACAGTCATAGATCCAGGTCTGAATAGCTGATCACTAAGGAAGCATGTGGAACAGAAGCATAGGTGCAGATATGAATAATTGCTCAATATGGAAGCTTGCTGTGCAGAAGCATGGGTGCAGATCTGAACAACTGCTCAATATGAAAAGTTTGATATCCATGTAAATGGCACAGAAACCACAGGCGCGAGCGCAGATTCATGTAAGTGCTAATATGGAAGTTTCAAGCTAAATCTCAGCTATAACCTTGAGTTTTGAGACACTACTTCAGTTTATAGACATAGATAATTACACATTTTTATTTCAATTATACAGCTGATTCCAAAGATGTTTATTGCATCATCACAACACCCAGAAGCTCCTACTCTACTGATTTTTTAAAAAAATAAATGATCGCCGGATATTCTCAGAGTTCTTGATAGAATGTCCATGCAAAAACATGTTCTGTTCTTCCTAAGGGAACCTAAAATTCTGCTATGAAAATGCTGTCCACTGACAAAGCATAACTTGCATTTTTCTTTTCACTTTTGAACCCTGCTATGATATGGAGTTAATTTTTTTGAGAATGGTAAGGTTGTGTACATGACACACAAAAATTGTGCAAAAAATTACGTACAGATCAGTTCCTTCACAATTACAGTAGGAAGCTAAGAAAAACCCATCATCCTATTACTGTATTTGACATCTTCTAGCCTACACCAAAAGCCCTATAAGGAAATACAACTGTATTTCATAGTGTAGATATTCTCAAAGGGAAATGCATCTGCTACGAAAATACATGTCCACTTTCAAACATCTTTGGTTCCTCTCCTTCCAAATCACCCACCAAACATATGCAGGAATGGTCTCCATATCTTCCGGTACAATATGAAGTTCGTAAGTAATAAAAGCACCAAAAAGATAGGGCATTGAAATTCAAGAACAGAAGTGTACCAGACCAACAGATTACACACCGATCCGGAAAAAATATGACAACACTGTATTTTTAAAGCATATGTCTTCCGCTGCCAATACCCATCGAGCAAGCTTTGCATCACAAATTGGAAAGCCTTTGAATGCCCACATAACTGGGTCATCCAACCTGCAGTTAGACACAACCGGAAATAAGAGATGGTGTGAATAATGACTACAACGATCAAAGTATTCCAGGAAATTACTAGATCAATTATCAAATTATAATCACCCATACTTCAACCCCAAAATGGGGTTGGTTATACCGAATCCTCTATATGGATTCCGCAATATAAAGGCACATTTCATCCCAAATATCAGCAAAGATTGACTTAAGAACTTGTTGTCCTCTCCCCATACACAAAAATTTATCGCCCCTTAACTGGGATTACAAGTCACCAACAATCGTTTGCCAAGCCTAGCAATAATGTCTACCTAGAAGGTTAGTATAGGTAGGAGTGTATTTTCTTGTCGCCCTTAATAGTAGACGTGTTACTTTTTTAGTTTCTTGTTCATTGATTCATGTTACTATCTATTGTTTCTTGTAGTTCGATTATAGTAATATTTTTTTGTAGTACTATTATGCTACTATCTATTGTTTTTGTTACTACCTCCACCCAACTCAATCTTAAAAGCTAGCTCATGAGGGGAGGATTGCCCTAGTCCATATAAGCAAACCGCTAGTCCATTCCCCAACCAATGTGGCACTTTTAACTACTCTAACATCCCTTTCCACGTCCAGGGCACATCTAGCGCGTGGACTAGGAGTCCACACGAGGATAGACCTTGCTCTACTACCATGTAGAGATATGGCACCTGGGCCTAACTTAACCCCAAAAACTAGCTCATGGGGGAGGATTGCTCAAGTCTATATAAGCAAACCGTCAGTCCATTCCCCAACCAATGTGGAACTTTCACCTACTTCAATAGCAATAGTTACTATCTACTGTCTTTTGTACTTCCATGTCATCTTTTTCTAGACATGTTTTTTTTCTTGAGCTGAGGGTCTATTGGACCTCACCTCTATGAGGCAGAGATAAGTTCTGCATACACTCTACCTTCCCCAAACCACAAAGTGGGACTACACTGGGTATGTTGTTTTTGTACAGTATCTGACACCTAAATGGCTAAAACCATTAAATTCAACAATGGGTGTTTTACCCAACAAAGTATGCCCAGCTCCTGCGCCAATTCTATTTACTCAACTTGAAAAAGAAAATCTTTCAAGAGAAAGGCTCAATAAAAGCAACAACAACAGTAACATAACCAGTGTATTCACACACAGTGGAGTCTGACGATGATAAGAGTGTACGCAATTCACCACTACATCAAAGGTGAGGTAGAGAGGCTGTTTCCAACAAAACCTCAGCCAAAAAGATATAAAAGAGGTACAAAAGACAATAAAGAACAACACAATAAATGACAGTAACACAACAATACTACCAAAAAATAATACTAAAAGCAATCTACCCGAAAAAAAACATATATCAACAAGAATCCAAAGAAGAGAAAGATACAAGCATAGTACTACGGCTACTAATAAGGACAACACTCCTATCTACGAACACGAACCCACTCCGACCTCCTAACTTGTTTTGGCCACACCTTTCCTATCTAAGGCCATGTCCTCTCGTTAAGGTGCATTATATGACATAGAGGTCCTAATGAAGAGAGTAAAAGCAACTGACGTGGACATGTGATTGCTGACTGTGAGAAGAGGAACGCCGGCAGGACGGGATCTCGCTAGGTTGATGAGTGTGTCGCCGTTGTGGACTGTGGTGCTGTTCATTACATTTACCACCGCCTTAGCGAAGGTACCTATCGCCGTGATCACCAATTTCCGAGGTATACCACCCAAGTGGTTTGCTCTCGCCCACTCCATCATCCGACCACCCATGTTAAACCCGCGCGGCTTTAACTCCTTTCTTTCGACACAATTGGTCCCTTATATTTGAAGATAGGTGCAAATCACTCATGTGTTGAACAATTTTGATAGATATGCAGTGTTTTTTTAATTAAAAAAATAACAATAATAATAATTGGGGATTTGGGAAGGGAAATAGAAAGGGGATTACAATATGGGGATGGAAAGTTTAGATAGTCAACCAACAAAGTCATTAAGATTTTTTAACATGCACTCTCATATTGTGTTGAAGAGAAAAAAGGTTTCATATTGTAATTTTTTGCGAAAATAACTTTTTCGTTTTTTGTTTTCATCTGATGGCCGATTTATGTATTGGAACATGGTCAATTTGAATTTGCATTGCATAATTTATTTATTCGAACCCAAAATATTTATTCGAACCTGGTCTGAGACTCAATTTAGATCCCAATCAAAGACCTGACTCTCGATCCCGATTAGAGAATCGAATCCTGAACTCGGTCCGAGACTCAGTATCTGACCTTGACTAGAGACTCGAGTCTCAATAATATCCTAACATCGACTCAAGACCAGGTCTTGATTCTCAATATCGATCTCGTCCTTGATTCAAGGCCCAGGTCCCGACTCTAATATTGTTCCTGACCTCAATTCAGGGCCTAAGTCTCAAATCCCAACCCAATCCTAGTCTAAGACTCGACTTTTGATCCCGACTCAAGACCTGGTTTTGGACCTTGATAAGACTCGAATTAGAAAGTTGGATGGGGAGTCAATAACGGACATTAGGACCAAGGTCGGCATTAGGGTCGAGAGTCGAGGTCAGTTTTGAGATTAGGAATCGACTCTTGAGTTGGATAGGGAGTCGGTGACGGGAGTTAGGACTAAGGTCGGGACTATGGTTGAGAGTTGAGGTCAAGTTTGATATTAGAAATAGACTCTCGAATTAGATTGGGAGTCGATGATGGCGATTGGGAGTTGATAACAACCGTTAGGACCAAGGTCAAGATTAAGGTCGAAAGTCGAAGTCAGATTCGAGATTAGGAATAAACTCTTAGGTCGACATTGAGAAGTCACGACTTAGGACTCTAGTTAGCTTCGGATTCGAGACTCAAGACCTTAGTCGGGATGGGGAATCTAGTGGTGATGTTAAAAGAGAGTCTTGAATAATATTTTTTTTACTTGGTGATGAGAAGTCATTTTTCTTATTTTTTTGAGGAAAATAAATCTATTTGAAAAACATTTAAGACTATCAAACACAAGAAAATTGGAAAGCATTTCTTCGTATATACCAAACGCACCCTAACTTTGAAGATTTTTCTTATGGTCTAATTAGAAAGCCACCTGGTAATTGAGATTGGTGTAATTACAGGCCTAGTCATTACACAACCTTGTAATTGCATTAATTTGATTGTTTGTCACAGTATAATTACAAGTATATTGTTTTGTTACACATATATAATCACATGATCATTTTATTTTTAAAATAAAAGCCAATTATCAAAAATTAAAAATTAAAATTTGACAATCAAGAGTCTTTATAAATGAGTATTAAATTAGACATTTAAGATACATAGCCTTCTGAAAATATATTAATCATTAAATATATGTTCTTAACTAATAATATAAAAAATAATTGACATATATTTTTTTTAAATTAGTATATTTTAGACTAAAGCATCTAATACCACCCTGAACTATTACCAAATTTACTACGACACACTCCAACTTCACAGGTGTCCTATTATCCCCTTGAACTCAATTTTAGCATATTTTTGTCACCCTTTTTAGCTGATATGACACTTTTTTAGCTGACGTGGCATTATTTTATGTAATAAAGGTGTCATATCAGCATAAAAGGGTGATAAAAATGCTAAAATTGAGTTCAAGGCGTAACATGATCCCTATAAAGTTGGAGTGTGTCGTAGCAACTTTGGACCTAGTTCGAGGGGGTACTAGATGCTTATCTCTATATTTTAATAAAATTAATTATGAAAATAAAAAATACATGACTTTTTTTATAACTGTGGTGTCCGGATCAGCTTGTGCGCACGTCAACTAATTTCACGGGATATCTGTTACCTCTTCCTAACAATATGTTTTAGGTAACTCTGTCCACTAAGACATAAACAGATGTGAAGAAACCACCTAATATATGTCTCCCTTGAAAATATCTAATTTATTGAACCACTAGGTCACACCCTTAGGTATAAAAAAAGTACATAGTTTTTAAGAACACCAGAAAATATATGTTTGTCAAAAAGATTAATATTATACAAATAATGTCATAAAATTATTAAAATATTTGACAAAAAGATTATATATCTATTCTAACTGAAAAATGAATGATTTGCAGTGTAAATATTAAGTCAATGCAACTAACACAAACAAATTGAAACAAAAAATATAATATAAGCTCAAAATTCAAAAACAAAAAAGTTAACATGATATTCTTATGCCAAATTTTAACATAAAATACGTATAATTCAAAAGGATAGGAAAATGAAAGTTTATTACCTCATTCAATAATGAATTCTACTTTAATTTAAAAATAACAATACTAACACAAAATGTTAAATGAAAAAATAAATATAAAATAAATAACACGAAAAATTGCATGGAATCACAATAAGTAAAGATTGAAAAATGAGAAGTAAAGAAATGAAACTTAAATAATGTAGAATAAAAAATATATTTTCAAAAGTTTTGGAATAATAAAAATAAAAAAGAAATTTAAATAAAAGGAAGAAGAAGAAGAACAACATACCCAGTCTATTCCACTGAGTGGGGCCTGAGAAAGGTAAAGTATACGCAATTTATACCAGTACTATTACAAAAAAGTAAAGAGACTGTTTCTGATAGACCTCTGACTCTAGATAAAAAATAGTACAGAAGGACATAATAAAAACAAAAAATAAGATGGAATAGCACATCAATAAAAAAACATAAACAAGATACACACACAACAGTACTCCCTCAATTCAAAAATAAATAAATTATTGAGCTATTTTTTAATGTCTAAAATAAATGAATTGTTCATTCTTCAAGAGACATGTTGAAAATTTCTTTTAATTTTATCCTTTCATTTAATGAGGTTCTTAAGTACTTAACATTTTTTAGCAGAATAATTTATGATAAATTAAGGGTTAAAATCGTTTACAATCCCGAACTTTGTTGTAAAATCAAACACCCCCCTCAACTTTGAACAATAATTCCCCCTCCCCTCCCCTCCGCCTGCTTTTTCTTATTTGATTTTTTAAAATACCTATTTTATCCTTATATTTATATCAACATTTGTATCTTTTAAAAAAAAAAAAATTATAAAAATATTTTTTTATTTTTTAATCTATATACCATATTTTCTATACAAAGTTAAAAAATATTTTTAAGATTAAACAATAAAAGTGAGAAATATTAATTGAGTATATAATTTAATGACAAACTATAATGAAATAAATGAGCAAAATAGTAAAAATTATTTTTATTAAAAATCAAAACTCTCCTCGCCTCTGGCGAATGGAGCAAACTCTGTGGCCAGTTTTCTACCGTAAAATTCGCTGAACGAGGAACGAAGGATTAGTCTCACGGCTGCCGGTTGTGGGGATACCTTGGGAAACAAAAAAAAAATCAAAACTCTAATATATATTTATATGTGAAAATAATAGGTAATTATAAATTTATAAATATATTTCAATGTAGGTATACAAATTCTCAAGCCACCTTTTAACATTATTAGTAAATCCTTTTATAATTAATTACAAAATCTAAAGGTACTTTTTACATTCAAAATTTTTATGTTATAAGTATTAAGTATGTAGAGAAAATTGAAGGAAAAGTGTCTTTTAATTCTTGAATGAAGGATTGGTGACATTGACCAACTTAAAGGGTCAAACATAATTAGAAAACTTGATTAAGTTAATTGTGGACTGCACTAAAATTTTCAAAACTTTTTAATCTTTTCAAAAATACAAATCAACCCAACCCACGCCCCTCTTCAATCCAAATCAACTAGTCTCTCTCCTCTCTCTCTCGACAGCTTCTCTCAACTCTCTTCCAACTAACAGTTCTACAAATTTCTCCTTTCAATCCTCGGCGACTTCAACCTCCGACGACAAATCATTGGGCTCCGAGTTCATTTTTGACTTCAACCTTGCTCTCCGGCCAGAACAGCTTCGAATTCTTCAACCTTTAATCGACGTGGCAACCTTGCTCTCCGGTCACACCAACTTCAAATTCTTCATCGTTTCTTTTCTTCTTTCACAAATAAAAATTATGGCTTTTTTAGTTTTGAAGAAAACGAGGAACCTACGCCAACTTCTCTTATAGTATTGGTTAATATTTTCAATATTTGTTGATTTAATTTCAAACATGATCTGAATAAAATTCTAATTTCTAGTATTTCTTCTCTTCTCTTTTCAAAGTGAATTATATTTTTTTGTTGTTTGTTGCATTTCTCTGTTCTTATTCTTGGTAAAAATAGTGATATTGTTGTTTTTCTGTTGAACAAAATCGTGCTACTATTTTTTTCTCAAATAGATTATCCATCTGGTGCAATATATTAACCATCTGATACAATAGATTTATTATATGATGCAACATATCAACCATCTGATGCAACAGAGGAACCATCAAATTAAAATTCTGATGCAACAGATTAATCATCTGATGTAACATATTAATCATCTGATGCAACAGAGGAACCATCGGATAAAAAATCTAATGCAACAAATTTGTCATATAATGCAACAGTTTAACTATCATATGCAACAGATTAATCATATATTGCAACAAATTAACCATCTGATGCAACAAATTTACTATCGGATGTAACAGAGGAACCATCGAATAAAAAATCTGATGTAACAGATTAACCATCTAATGCAACGGAGAAACCATCGGATTAAAGATCTGATGCAACAGATGAACCTCCTGTTGGATAAAATCCTATCAACTCTTCCAACAGGACATGTCCAAGACTCGATTTTTCCAACTGATCATTCATCTGCCATAATAGATGACCCTTTTGTTGAAAAAAATCTAAATAATATTGACCGTTGATAACTGTTCCAACAGATCACTTATGTGTTGTAATAGATATGCGACCTTTTGCACAGACCATTCATTTTTCTCAATAGATGAGTGATATGTTTTATATTATCACAATAGATTACTCAATCATTGTTGCAGGTTAGTTAACTGTTTCGATAGACCATTCATATACTGCAACAGATGTGTGATCTGTTGCACAGATCATTCATCTTTCTCAATAGATGAGTGATATGTTTTGTATTATCGTAATAGATTATTTAGTCATTGCTGCAAGTTATTTAACTGTTCCAATAGATTACTCATATGTTGCAACAGATGATGTTGCAATAGACGTGTGATCTGCTGCATAGACCACTCATTTTTCTCAACAGATGAGTGATATATTTTATATTATTATAATAGATTACTCATCGTTGCAACAGGTTATTTAACTATTCTAACAGATCACTCATATGTTGCAACAATATATGATATGTTGCACAGACCATTCATCTGTCTTAAAAAATGAGTGATACATTTTATATTATTGTAATAGATTGCTCATTTACTGCAACAGGTTGGTTATATGCAACAACAGATATACTACCTGGTGCAACAGATCAGTGATCTGTTAGAACTGTTATTTTACTATTTTGCTTGTTAGATTTACTGTTATCCTTTTAACGATGCATTAATCAACTATAATATTTTTTTTATGTTTCTATTAATTTTAGACAATATGGCTCCCAAAAGAATCGAAATCGAATCAAGTTCAAGTAAAAAATAAGTGAAGTAGCTAGGCTACATCCACCACTCTATGAGCTTGCTTTACAAGTGTTATCTCATTCAGGAGCAGAATATGATTAACACGGGGAGGAGGAATGTTTTAAAAGAGATGATCCAAATTCTAATAGCCCTTCAACCGAAGAGTTGGTCAAAACCTTCAGCATTGATTGTTATCCTGTGAGAATGTAGTGTGATGGTGCCGCAAATTTAACGGGTGATTTCGTGGTTAAGTCAGCCATGGGAAAATATTTTGACGCCTTCAGAAAAATAATTCGAGAACAAAAATTGGATGCTTATTTTTGGGACAGCTGCTTTAGAAAATATCTTGATTTACCGGAGGACAACAATGCTCGTTTTCAAATAAAAATAGTATATGAACTTCTCAAGCATAGGTTTATGTATGAAAACAAAGATAAGATGGATGAGGTGTGGATAAATTACTATGGCATGCCTATTTGTTTTGGTTGGAAGGAGTTTGTCATAGTTACTGGACTAAAATGTTATCCTCCTTCTCAAGTTATACTTATTCTAACCTAAAAAAGCACCCCGCACACCCAAAAAGGCAAAGGCAAATCATGTGATCGTAATGACCTGGTGTCCATTGTTGATCCAAGCTTCAAAAATAAAAATTTGATAGAAGTGTTGAAAGATAAAGGACTTTCAAAGAAGCATAAGCAGTCATTATGCTTGGTTTGGTTTGTACATAATATTCTTTGGGCGAGAGACATTAACAACAAAATAAGCGTCGGTTTAATAAAGCTCTCCGAGGATCTTGAGGCATTTAACAGCTATCCTTGGGGTTATGAAAGCTTCAAAATGACTGTCAAATATTTGTTGATTCTGTTAGCACTAAAGACAGTCAACTTATATGGCTTTCCATGGAATTTCATGGTAATTTTTTTTTTCTTTTATTATGATACAATTCATTTTTTTACTCAATAATGGAGTTGATTTATTGGCGTTATTTTATAGGCTTGGGCGTTTGAAGTCATTCCTTATTTGAGATAACAAGTGAACTACTAGGAAAAAGTTTTCTGTTCAAGAATCTTGAGATGGTTGTCGGCCAAAACTAATAAAAATATAAAATTTCTCGATCTCTTCAACCCCCGGAAGAATGCAGTAAGTATAATTATAATTATGTTTTTATTTTAATTAATGATTTTTTGAATGATCTAATCATCATTCTAATATATGTAATAATTTATGTTAGATTGTGCATCCGTCGCTAGTTCCGACCAATCAAGAATTGAAGATGCCATTTTATCTTATTTTACGGACTATGCAAACTTTATCAGACCCTAAAGTCATCGACAAAATAAAAATAAAGTTGTTTGGAGCAACAACCATTACAAGAAAAATAATTTTGGAGGGTGGGCTTATTGTTTTTGATGGTCTTAGTGGTGATGGAGCTGTTGGTGGTGGTAGTGGTGCTGCTATTGGTGCTAATAATGCTCCTCTTACAGTATTTAAAACAAACCATTATGAGTATGATCATACTGGTTATATAGATTTTGCCTCCCCAGAGAATATTCTGCATGCAAATGTCAAGACTGTAGGGTGAAACATGATGTAGTGATTAATGTTATTAATGCATTAACTGCTTCTGTAAAGAAATTGACATCTAAGAGGGGTGTCATTCTATCAAAGAGGATTTTATATCCATCCACTCCATTAGAGATTAAGGCTAAGAGGAGAAAGAAAGTGATTTCCAAGTCATTAACAAGCATCCAAAAAAGCAAAATTGCAACTCTTCTGTCCGTGTGTTGTACTGAACAATGTACAATGTCCAAAGGTGAGCAGCACAAACTGAAGAAGGTGAATATATATGTCTGTTCCAACTAACAAATAGATACATATCTGTTTTAACAGATGACACATCTGCTGAAAATTATCAAACAGATATATATATATGTTGCAACAGTTGACTAACTTGTTGCACCAGATAAAGTATCTGTTGTGACATATGTCTCGTCTATTTTAGCAAATCAAATAGCACTTTTATTTGTACCAATAAATGACTATCTGCTGCAATAGATGAGTCATATATTGCAATAGATGGTTCATCCATTAGAAATTATCATATAGGTCTTCCTCATATAGAAATTTATCCCAACAGTTGATTCATTGTTGCAACAAAAATATAATCTGTTTAGGATAATTTAAAATAGAAGGAAGACCTGTTTGATTTGCTAGAATAGATAAGTTATCCTTTTCCATTTTGTTGTATCTCCATGATTAGCATTGTCCAATTCTGGCTTTTCGGATGGATGTAGAAGATACTACTGAACAACATTGACAATATGCTACTTTTTTATGGAAATACGAAGAACAGAAAGCGCAAAAACAGTTTGTAAGCGACAATAAAGATCCACGATGACCAAAGCCGAATTCCATAGCACCAGATGAAGAACAACTTATCCATATTGAGTAGATCTTTATAGCTTGAGTCTGTCAAAGTAATAACCGAACCTCTCCTTAGGAATCTTTGGCATCAATACTTGAATTGTTGATGTATTTGTTGACGTCTGAACCCATAATAATTTTTTTACATTTTATTTATTCGTTGATTTATTTCAGCTAATTTCTGAAGGCTTCGATTTATTTTATTGTTTATGACTTTATCTTTTCCTTAGATTTGAACTTATTAATTGAAATAGAATACTATATTCAAGTATTGCAACAGATAATGTATCTGTTGCAACAGACGACTCATTTGTTGGAAAATATCAAATAGATTTAGACATATGTTGCAACAGGTAGTTAATCTGTTGGAATTTATCAAACAGGTCTTCATACTATTGCAACATATAGACTTAGATAGAAACATCGACATAATGCAATAGATGACCAACCTATTGCAACAGATAAACTATATGTCAGAACAGATAAAATATCTGTTACAACGAATGGAAAATCTATTGCATTATAAAAATTTAACTTTTATTGGATTTTAAAAATTGCCACTGCATGTAAAAAACTGAAAGTGAATTAAAATAAAAAAGGCAGAATCCATCGACAGTGTTCAGTTCAAAATACCTAAAATAAAATAGGCATCAAGTAGATAGTGTTCATTTTAAACACGCAAAATAAAATAGGCATCAAATGTGTCAGTTTGACACTTTTTGCCCTGTTGCCTGCTTCGTGTAATTCACAAAGCCAAGGCTCATTGAACCCCCATTTTTGCTGACTTGGCGTCTGATTTGGCCCCAAACGATCATTTTTTCCTCCATTGTCTTATATATTCATCTTTTTCCTAAAATTTAATCCTAAATTCCCAAATCTTCTTCTTCATTATCATTTTTTTATCTATCCAAATTCTTCAAATTATTTGCATTTGGTTTTTCTTCTTCTTTCTTCATTTTTTTTAATTTTTTCAACTGAACTTGACAATGTCGAGCGCATCTTCCACTGTTTTTTGTGATAAAAACTTTTGATATTGTAAGTGCGGTCATGAAGATCTATTGAAGACTTTTTGGACTCAACAAAATTCAGGTCGTAGGTTTTTTACTTGTAAGATTTCAAAGGTAATATTTTTTTATTTAATTAGTTGATTAATTATTGACTTGTAATTATTTTATAATTGTGTTCTTATTTTTATAAAAAATGGGTGGATGCAATTACTTTGATTGGTATGAAGAATGACACCCTTCTCAAGTAAATCATATAATCTGAGATTTGTTGAAGAAAGTCAAGGCTTCTGAAGAGAAACAAA
Source organism: Capsicum annuum (assembly GCF_002878395.1). Lineage (NCBI taxonomy): Eukaryota > Viridiplantae > Streptophyta > Magnoliopsida > Solanales > Solanaceae > Capsicum > Capsicum annuum. The sequence continues at coordinate 104,590,977 of NC_061112.1, forward strand.
ATCGAGCAAGAAGATGCTACATTGTTGTCATTATTGCTACTGGTTTGGTGTTGTTGGGCACGTGGATATTCAAGCCTAATTGCTGAAATTTTCATGGTGGTGTGTTTGCTACTGGTTTGGTGTTATCGAGCACATGAATATTCAAGCGTAATTGTTGGAAAATATCAAACAGATTTAGGCATATGATGTAAAATTTAGGCCATCTGTTGAAAATTATCAAACAGTTCTTCCCACTGTTGCAACAGATTAGACTTAGATTAGATAGAAATAACATCAATATAACGCAACAGATGATCAACCTATTGCAACGGATAAACTATCTGCCAGAACAGATAGAATATATTTTACAACAGATTGACAATCTATTGCATTATAAAAAACTCAACTTTCATCAGAAAAAAATTATTGCCACTACATGTACATGTAATTTAAAGTAAAGTGAAGTGTGACTTGAAATAAAAAACTGTTATTTCACAGGTTCTTCTTTATACACAGGCTCCAAGCGTCCAGTTAGTACCTCTTAAGCCCAGACCTCTTGCAGGTTTGTCATAGCATTGTCGCACAAAAAAGTCATTGGCTCAGTTATTTCTCTGCTGGTCAGCAAATATTCAATATGTGCAGAAGCCTGTGAGCCGCACGCATAACCGGTATTATTTTTTGGAAGTTTCATGCCCTTGTTTCGATCTTCAAAATCCTATGATTTCTTCATTAACACTTTCTTTGGCAAATGATTCATCAGTTTACTCTCTTTCAACAAGATGGGGAACAGCTCCATCAGTGGTTGCACGTGAAAAAAAATGGACCTCGTTGATGGCAGGTTCGTTGCAGTCATAAACTTTGATCTTTCCCTCCTTGAGTAGTATCTCAACAACCCGACAATGTATGTCATCCACGCTAATGACTGCAAGAATCCTTTTTGCCTTGGTCCATCCCTTGCCGTGTGGATTTGGTCTCTCCCCTCAAATATATTTTATTATTTTTTCTTCATCCTAGTCCAACATAGAAACTAAGAAATTAAATCCCGCGCCATAGGCTAACGCATGATTATTGAGTTGATCGTACTTATCCTTGAGCTTCTTACAGAAGTCGAGGTCCATTATCCTATCAGCAGCGTCATAATCTTCCGGGTACGTTAATTGCCTTTTCCTCATGAGGCAGAGAGTTTTGTCAACATATTGTGATATAAGAAGTCAATTTTTAAATAGGTTAGTAATTGTAAAGGTTCATCTATTGAATAGGGTTCTCTGAATCAATAATTCAATGCAACTTATGCAATAGATGGATAATAAGTTGCAACAGAACCACGACCAGTTGCACCAAAATATCCAGCTGTTGTAACTAATTTCACATCTGTTGCATAGCTTCTTCTTCACGGGGTAGATTAGAAGGCTAGGTTAGGAAAAGTAAACTTGCCTTGTCCTCGTACCGCATACGCATATCCGCCAACCCGGAAGTCTTAGGGAAAAAATGGAGGCCTGGGGTAATCTGATGCGCCTGGTTTGACATTCTTGGCCTATTGCAGACCCCTTTTCTCTTTGGCGCCAAGTTTCGCGTATATTTCCACCTTCTTGAATGGCCCTTGAACTTCAACAATTTTTAGAGAGGGAGGAGTTGTATTTTTTTTATTTTCGATCGAAGAGTACGTCGCTTATTGCTCTTTTCTTCCTCTTAACCAACACTGTAGGAGTGTATTGCTCCCTCACTTTTTTGGATGGTATGAAACCCCTCTTGGATTTGAATTCCTCGATAGCTTTAGAGATAACCTCCATTTTTTTAAAGACTTTATCCTGGGTGTCCTTGCACTCTTTGCATTCGTAACGAGAACTCGAGGGTGGAAAGGGGTGAAAAGGACTTGTATAAGGGTGAAAAGGGGTGTTTTCAAACATATTTATTTTTTCTTCAGTATCAACATGCTCATCATCACGAGTGGTAGCAGCATCAGTATGCCTGCCACCAACACCAACAACTCTACCAGAAGAAGCACCCGAATCTGCCTTAGTAGGTTGGTCATGAAGAGCCTCAATATCAGGCTGATCTTGCCTAACTGCTCTTCTTATGGTTGTTGCTCCAGACAATTCCTTCTTTATGAACTCCACCATTGGGTTTGCTATAGTATCAACATGACCTAGAGTAATTATCGAATCTTGCTCAGTAAGCACGATCCATGGATGCACAACCTATAAAAAAGATAGATACATTTAAATCATATAATATAATAATTTTCACAGTTAGGTTACATTTTAACACAGTTAACTTTTGCAACAGATTAATAATATGTTACTTCAGATTACCCACCGTTGCATAGTTTGCGTTAGATGGTTAAAATCCATTTGAGTCGGGTTCAGAGAACCAGAGCAAAACATGGATAATCTGATGCATAATATCAATCATCTATCACAATAGATTACCAATCCGTTGCACCGGTTGTACAAGATGAGTAATCTGTTGGGTTACATGTTATGCATTAGATGATCTGTATGTCGCAACAAATTAACAATATGTTACATCAAATTACACATTTGTTGCATAATTTGCAGTAGATGGTTAATCTGTTAGGAGTTGGGTTCAGAGAACCAAAGCAACAAATGGGTAATCTGATGCAAGATATTAATCATCTGTCACAATAGATTATCCATCTATTGCATCGGTTGGCACAGGACGGGTAATTTATCGCAACAGAAATCCTATCTGGTGCATCAGATATAACATCTGTTCAATATCTTTCATTGAGTAAAATTATTTTACTTGAAGAAGACATACTGCATCATCTGGAGGGTTAAAGAGATCAGCCTCTTTAATTTTGGTTTTGTTCTTTGCAGAAAACCACCTAAACATCCTTGGATGAGAAACCTCATCCGGGTAATCCATTACCTATTTTCGGAGGGGAGGAATAAGTTCAAATGCCCAAGCCTAAAAAATGTAAACAGAAACCAAGCAAAAAAAAGTGATAATAATTTAATACAAATTAATGGATAAGTAAAAATAGTGATTAATTTTACCGTGAAAGCCCAAGGAAAGCCGTATAATATGGTCGTCCCTGAGGATAGTTTTGTTAGTAAATATTGGATAGTCAAGTAGAAGTTGTCATATCCCTAGGGATAATTGTTGAATTTATCAAAATCCTCAGCACTCACCAACAAATCATCTTCTATGACCTTATTGACGTCTCTTGTCAATATAACCGAATGGGCAAACCAAACTAAACACAATTTCTCCCTGTACTATTTTGGTAAGATTTTATCCATGAGATCTGTCAATAAATTCGATGTTTTGTAGCCACGTCGAGCAATGTCAAATAACCTATCTATTTTTTCCTTGTATTTTCTTGCCTTGGATCTTTTGCGGGGTGTTCCCTTCGCAATAGGTGGTTTTTCTGGATGATGACATCTCAAGTCACTATGGCAAATTCTTGCAAGCCAAAATAAAATGGCATACCACGGTAGTTGATCCAGATTTCATCTATCTTTTTGCCTCTTTTCTCCAAATCTTTATCATCTTTCACGTACTTGATCCTGCGCTTGAGAAGACCATATACCATCCTCATATAGATACGGGCAGGGGCGCCCTCAAAATACTCAAGAAAGCATCCAAAGCAGTTCTTCTTAAAAAGTCCGTCTATGATTTCGTTCTTCATAATTTTCCTAAAATAATTAAATTTTATCCCCAGCTAACATTTAAGTACAAGTTCACTAATTAGTTCTGCTTCTGCTTTTGGGTCATTTATTGGCATCACAACTTAAAACCTGTCAATACTAAAAGTTTGACAGGATCATGCTGGGATGTCGATATTAATTCACGCCCTATTGGTGATCAGTTATCATCATGTTGATGATCATCCTCTTTCTCTTTCTCACTCTTTAATTCCTCCTCTTTCTCACTTTTATTTTCTTCATCACTATCTACAAACCCTTGTCCATCTCCCTTAATATTGTTTTCATATCTCTCCTCAGATTCATTTTTTCCTTATCGTGATTCTTCAGGAAGCTCCTCTGAATCCCTCTATACTGTAGCCTCTTTTTTGGGTTGTCAGACGTTGATCCACTTTCACTTTCTTTTCTTTTGGGAGACATGTTTTACCTACAAACAACAGAAAATCAAAATTACATTACAATTGATGTATGCATAAATTTTAAAAAATACATTACAAATACCACCAATACCGAGACACCAAAAACCACCTCCACAAACACCACTAACCAAAGCCACAAACACCACGAATACCAACACCACCGACAACCACCACAAACACCACCAATCAATGCCACCAATAGCCACCACCAGTGCTACCACGACAACGACCACCACTACCAACAACAACCATACCACAAACATCATCCAATAATACCGTGACAGTCAATGGAACACTGTGACAGAAACTAGGGTTTTCTCAAGTTCTTCCTACGATTTTACCATTAAAACTCAAAATTGTAAACCCATTCTCGAAGATAATACAACTAAAAGTTTTTTTCATCATTTACTTAAAAGTCCTTATTTTTAGAAAAAAAATAACAAATATAGAACTTTTCTCAAACTCTATTACCTATAAAAACTGAGAATACGACTAATACAAGCATGAATGAAGTTGAAAATAACACTTATATGGTCGAAAATGAGAAGAAAATCAATCTGTTGTGAAGAGTTAAGCAATTTGTTAAGTAGTTATTGTCTGTAGTGTATTGTTGAGTGAGAAAGAGAAAAGAGTTAGAACTCGAGATTTGAAATGATGAAGTATTTTTCTCGTAAATGGATGATTTGAATAGGTTGATTTGTATTTTGGAAAAGAATGACAAGTTTTGAAAATGCTAATTTGGTCCGAATTGATCTTAATTATTTTTTAAAATTATAAAAGATATGCGTAATTTTTAATCCCCTCATCATGCAATTGCCAAAAGACTCAATTGAAGTTGTAGTTGACCCTTTGAACTCACCCCTGGTCCTAAATTAATCAATTTAGGTGTTAGTCTAACATATGAATTCAATTGAAATTGTATCAAAATAAATGTTCAACCTGTTGCATCAGATTACACATCTGTTGTAAATTATCAAATGGATTGTCATATATCGCAACAGATTACCCATCTGTTGTAAATTGTCAAATAGGCGTTGCTATCTATTGTAGTTGACCTTATGATAACTCACCCCTAGTCCTAGATTAATCAATTAAAGTATTAGTTGAACATTTAAGGTAGTAAGAATCGGTTTAGCTCAAAGTGATCGATCGATGACTCTGATCGGGGGAAACGCAATACCGTCTTATCATGTAATTGCCAAAAGACTCAATTGAAGTTGTAGTTGACCCTATAAGAACTCACCCCTGGTTCTATATTAATCAATTAAGGTATTAGTCTAACATATGAGGTAATAAGAATCGATTCAGCTCAGAGTGATCGATCGGTAACTCTGGTCGGGAGGAATGTAATACCATCTCATCATGCAATTGCCAAAATACTCAATTGAAGTTTTAGTTGACCCTATGAAAACTCACCCCTAGTCCTACATTAATCAATTAATGTATTTAGTTGAAAATATATGGTAGTAAGAATCGGTTCAGCTCAGAGTGATCGATCAATGACTTTGGTCGGGAGAAACACAATACCGTCTCATCATGTAATTACCAAAAGACTCAATTGAAATTGTAATTGTAGTTGACCCTATGAGAACTCACCCCTAGTCCTAGATTAATCAATTAAGGTATTAGTATAACATATGAAATCAATTGAAATTATATAAAAATAAATGTTCAACCTGTTGCAACAAATTAACCATCTATTGTAAATTATCAAATAGATTAAGTTATTTGTTGCAATAGATTAAGCATCTGTTGTAAATTATCAAATAAATTAAGTCATCTATTGCGACAGATTACCCATCTGTTGTAAATTACCAAATGAATTAAGTCATATGTCGCAACAGATTACCCATCTGTTGTAAATTATCAAATAGGCATTGTCATCTGTTGTAATTAACCCAATGAGAACTCACTCACAGTCCTAGATTAATCAATTAAAGTATTAGTTGAACATATGAGGTAATAAGGATCGGTTCAGCTCAAAGTGATCGATGACGACTCTGGTCGGGAGGAACACAATATTGTCTCATCATGCAATTGCCAAAAGACTCAATTAAAGTTGTAGTTGACCCTATGAGAACTCACTCCTGGTCCTAAATTAATCAATTAAGGTATTAGTCTAACATATGAAATCAATTGAAATTGTATAAAAATAAATGTTCTATCTGTTGCAACAGATGTCTTTTCTGTTGGATTTAATCAAATAGATTAAGTCATCTGTTGTAAATTATCAAACAGGTGTTTCCATCTGTTGCGATAGATGACCGAGCTTTGAAAATTTTCAAACAGAAATTATCATCTGTTGCACTTAGATGTTTTAAGACCCTTTTTAAAGCAATTTAGGTATTTCCTGTTTGAGATAAAAAAAGTTAAAATACAAAGACGGTAAAAAATATTACTTGGATAACTCAAAAATCTCCTGAGTGAGTAGTCTTATCTGGTCTTTTCAATGTCACCGTCTCCTCGTTCTTCTAAAAAATTATTAATGAATATTTTAAACCCATATCTAGAATACTCTCTTCTTCAGCCATAAAGTAAGACTCAACTCATCTATCACTCTTCTTTATACTCAATTCTCTTTTTTTCCTTTTTTTCTCTCTTTTCTCTCTTCTTTCGAATCTCAACCAATCAATATCTTTTCTCAATTAAACTGAATGTTCTGATCCCTTTGCTTTTTTGACATTGTAGATATGGTTCACTATTGCTCTTTCCATCTCGTCTTCTTCTTTGTCTGTTATTTAAATTAGATATTTATATCTGTTGCTATTAATGATTTACCCATTACCAGTTTCCTATTTATTGAGAAAATTAAAGGAAAGGTGACTTTTAAGTCTTGAATGAACGAACCATTATTTTTATTAAAATATGTGAAAAAGTTATTTGTTGGGAGAATTTAGAAAGCCTTATTATCAGTATAGTTTGATGAATCAGCTGTTGGAATAGACGAATCAACTGTTGAAGAAATCAAACTAGTAGTAAGACTGGTTTGATTTATTCCAACAGATGAACCATCTGTTGAAACATGTAATCCATCTGTTGCAATAATGTCTCATCAATTGAACAGATGGGTAATCTGTTGCATCAGATTGGTCATCTGGTGATTCACTCAATTTTTTGTTACCCTTTTATACAAATGGAGCAACTGTTTGAAGAAATCAAACTAGTAGCAAGGTTGGTTTGATTTATTCCAATAGATGAATTATCTGTTGCAACATATCATCCATCTATTGCAATATATCATCCTTCGGTTGCAACAAATGCCTCATTGATTGAATAGATGGGTAATCTATTGCATCAGACTGGTCATCTATTGATTCACTCAATTTGTGTTACCCTTTTGTAATGTTTTTTTTGTTCTTCTCTTATTTTACATCAAATGTATTTCTCTTGTTTGCAGATAAAAGGAAGTGAAACTGGATCCACTTTTGCCTGACGAGCATTAAAGGCTAGAGTAAAGATGGGTTCGAAGGAATAAGCTGCTTGCAGATGGAACCACTTCATATGTGAGAGGTATGTATTACTGATCAACCTATCATGAAAACACACATCCAGTACAATGATTTTGTGAATATTCATTCTTTACCTATTAGGCGTTAATTCTTCATACAAGATATGACATTTTACAGTTAAGATTGTTAGGTTCAAACTAGTAAGGCTGAGGGACCAAGTAGGTGGTGTCGATACCCTGTTACAAATTAATGACCATTTATGCTCATGTTTTGTGTCAAGTTTTGGGAAGGGTTTAAGTTTTTGGCGGCGTGTAAATATCTAATAGTGATTGGACCGATTTTAATGGCTCAATGGACTTCTTGAAAGGCCTCTGAAGCCTCGCACTGCAGCAAATAATGATGAAACCAATAGAAATTCCCCTAGTCCAAATCGATATGAATAGGTTATTGGAAGAGACTATTATACAACAGAAGGTGTTTGGGAGAATACTTATGCAGGAAGAGGGAGGTTGAGAAGTCCATATATCATCTAAGGCCTTATTTAAGAGGAAACACAGGGTAGGAAGGAAAGTGTAGCAAAATTGGCTGATGAAATTGACATGAAAAATAAAAAAACTGGATGAGCTGCGAATGTGAAAGTGAATCCAAAAATAAATATCCATCAATCGTTGAAGAAAAAGAAGAATAGTCAAGAGGATTGGAGTTGGTCACTTTGCTAGAGACTGCAACTAGCGAGCGTGGCCTCAATGAAGACCCATAAAATTCAGGACCAGAACTCTAAGGAAGAAACTTCACGAACACGAAAGGTGGTAAGATTGTCGGTCAGAATTGAAACCGGAACCAACTACTCCTGGATTAAAAATATGGGATCAAGCCAAGGTGGCAATCTCTTAAGTTAAACTTGCATCCCTTGCCTCCTGTTTATGGCTCTGTTCAGGTCAAAAGGCAGTGAAAATAACAAGGCATGGGATTTTGGCCCAACTTCAGACCTTTTTATTTCTACTGCCATTGACTTGATCATAGCCACAAACAGAAGGCATGGCATGCAAGTTAGACTTCATAAATTGACGCCTTGGCTTCCCTTATTTTTAATTTAGGAGTTGTTGGTTCAGGTTTTAATTCTGACAGACAATTATACCATTTTTTGTGCTCGCGAAACTTCTTCTTTAGAATTTTGGTCTTGCACTTTGTGAGAGTCTTCATTGAGGCCACGCTTGCTAGTTGCATTCTCGAGCAAAGTGTCCAGCTCTAGTCCTGTTGACCATTCTTTTTTTTCTTCAACAACTGATAAATTTTTATATTTGGATACACTTCCATATTTGAAGCTCATCCAGTTTTTTCATTTCTCATGTGAATTTCATTGGCCAAATTCGCTAGAAGTTCCTTACTTGCTTCTCTGTGTTTTCTCTTAAACAATGTCTGAGATGATATATGGCCTCCTCTACCTCCCCCTTCCCGCACAGATATTCTCCCAAGCACTTTCTGTTATCTAAAGGTCTCCTTCAGCAATCCATCCATATAAATTTAGACCAGAAAAATTTCGATTAGTTCCATCGTTTTTTGCTGTAGTGTGAGGCTTCAGAGGCCTTTCAAAAAGTTCATTGCGCCATTAAAATTGGTCCAATCACTATTGGATATTTATGCTGCTACCAAAAACTTGAACCCTTCCCCAAACTTGACATAAAAACACGAGCATAGACAGTTATTAAATTGTAATAGGGTATCGACACCACCATCTTGGAACCCTTCGGCCTTATCAGTTTGCACCTATCAAATTAAACTATACAATGCAGGATCTTGTTTGAAAGATCAGTGTCTAATCAATAAACAACTGCATTCACAAAATTATTGCATTTTATGTGTGTCTGTCACGGTAGCCTGATCAATAATACATAACTCACACACATAAAAGTGAATTCATTGCACGTACCTTATTATTCCTACCCCATCAAGACATGTCAGACAGTGTTGTTTATTTATCTGCACTCATGTGATGACTATTAAAAAAGAGGTGTGAAGAGTCGTGACTTTTTATCTTAACACATTCAAAATAGCTGGTGAATTGAAATCTCCATCTGTTGCAACTGATAAATCAGCTGTTGGAAGAAATCAAAACATCTCCTCCAACATATGGTCCATCTGTCGCAACAGATAATCCATATATTATAATAGATTTAACACTTTTAATATATGGTCCTCCATTTCGTATTAGTTGGCCTTCTTGCTAAAAACATTTGTTTCAATTTAGTTGTCCTATTTATAAAATCAAGAGAATTTTATTATATTCTTTCAAGATTAACCCTATTATTAAATGACTACATAAAGTATATAATTCACATTTATACTTTCAAAGCATAATTAATAAGACCAATTTGATAAAATGAGCACCCAATTAATATTTTTCTTAATTGATGTGCCAAGTCCATAGGGGCCAACTAATACGAAATAGAGGGACTATTAAAAAGAGGTGTGAAGAGTCATGACTTTTTATCTTACACATTCAAAATAGCTGATGAACCGAATTCTCCATCTGTTGAAACTGATGAATCAATTGTTAGAAGAAATCAAAACATCTCCTCTAACGGATGGTCCATCTGTCGCAATAGATAATACATATGTTGTACCAGATGTCTTATCTGTTGCACATATAATCCATCTGTTGCAACAGATGGTAAATCTATTTTGACAGACCATCTTTTGCATATTTAGACCATCTGTTGCAGCAAATGCTAAATCTGTTATGACAGATGGACGATTTATTGCAACAGCTCAATAATAACGAATGTTATCAAGTCCCAAACCATTTTGAAAAAGTGATAAGTATTAATATAAAAGAAAAAGTCGCGACTTTTCACATAAAATAAAATGCCACGTGTTTGAATGTAATTAATACAAAAGAGCTGAACAGTCGTACCTTTTGGCCCGACACATTCAAATTTAATCCTCTATAAATAGGTCCCTCCTTGATCTTCATTCTACTCAACTTTATTTATTTCTTGCATTTTTTCTTTTCGTGTGACATCTTCAACCACTTCTCTTCAAAGAGCATATTCCTTTCTCGTTGAGGTAAGTTTTTTTTCAATGTAAATTTACCAGTTGGTCATATACGTTGTTAATATTTTGGACATTTTTTTTACATTTGTCAATTCATGCATGTTCTAGACATGGTTTATCCTGTTTGGGACATTGGTATTCTATGCGACACAGTGCGGGAACTTCAGAGGCAGGTTAATGACTTACAGAGTAAGTTGGTCGCCGTGAGAGCGATGATGTTCAGAGAGATGCAAAGGCTGATGAGGGCCCTGCTACTGCGAGTTTATTGGCCGGCTGTCATTAATGATGATGATGATGATGACAATAATAATAATAATTAGAATGTATTTTTTATTTTAGCGTATGTATTTTAATTTTTTTATATAAGATCTATACCTAATGTATTTTATTTTTCGCTTAATGAAAAAATTATTTTTAGTCAACTTTGGCTTTTTAATTCTTATTCAATTTTCATTATGTCTATTTCTTCTTCTAAACATACATGTTAATATGTCGACGGTTGGAGGTAAGGAGCAATTTTGGCTTTTGAGTTCTTTCAACAGATAGACCATGTGTTGGATTAGATTGGTCATCAGTTGGGTTTCTGTCAATGAATTATCCATCTGTTGCGACATATTTGTCATCTATTGGAGGAAAAATATTTTAGTTTGATGGAAATGGTATTGTGTTCTTCCAGCTAATGTCCATCTGTTGCCACAGATAGGTAATTTGTTAAAATAATTGTGGTCTGTTGTATTATTTAGTTCATGTTTAGCCTCTTTTTATTGATGCACAAGTTATTAAAAAAGATATTTTATATATAATAAATGATAACATTACGTTTACAACAATGAGTTAAATATATAAAAGTCCACAACAAACAACAATACAAGTTTCTGCAATTACAACGATCATGGTGGATTACGATCCAGGTATGTAGTTCTTTTGTGGCCAGCACGCTTACATACAGAGCACTTTTTTCTTCTTGATGAAAATGATTCTCCGACTCCACCCCTCCTCTTATATAGCTTTCTTTCCGGTTTGATAGTGTTTGAGTCAATATATGGAGGAGGTATTAATCTCCCCAAAAGCTCTGCAGGAACAACCCAAGATTCTTCGGGAGGCACCATAGTAATGTGCCTACTATATGCCATTTCATATACTTCCACCGAATAATATTGAGAGGAGTGCTCGTAAACTTTAGGTCCAAATTTTGAACCGTATTAAGCTCAAAGCGTTGCCATGGCATGTGGACAAGGTATTTTGTCCAAGTCAAAAACTCTACACGTATAAGATCTTGTTTGAAGATCGACCGTGGCAACATCACCATGATCGGTGATACTGAATTTGTAATCTGCTATTTTATGAGATAATAACCTATTCCCCAAACTGATGTTCGTTGATATTATTTTTTCGATTTCGAGAACAAATCAGGTTCTTTTTGGGCCCTTGAACTGCACACATCTTTCGTTAAAAAATCGGCCATACTTCTTGTTTATTATTTCAAACATAGCCTTGATGGAAAATTCTCTTTCATCGTCAAACAATGAATTCACTAATTCAGCTATATTTGATGTCATAATATTGTATTTATACAAAAAAATTACTTAGTACGACATTAGAGTTTTGATTTTTAATAAAATTAATTTTTTCTATTTTGCTCATTTATTTCATTATAGTTTGTCATTAAATTATATACTCAATTGATATTTCTCACATTTATTTTTTTATCTTAAAAATAATTTTTAGCTTTTATAAAAAAATATGTTATATAGATTAAAAAATAAAAAAATATTTTTATAAAAAAGTTTTTTTTTAAAAGAGATACAAATGTTGATGTAAATATAAGAGTAAAATAGGTATTTTAAAATGTGCATTCCAAAGCAAGCTAGTTGGATAATGAAGAAAGTTCTTGATGCAAGAAAGTGGCTATCAGGTACAACAAGCATTCAGTAAGAACTACAACAAATGACTGATCATAAAGGATTCGGTATCAAGAAGGCTTATCACTACATGAGACCACAATACCAGAAGGTTAATTGGCACAAAGTGGCCTTGGTGAAAGGGATGATTCCCATACACCAATTCATTCTCTGGTTGGCTTTACATAACAGACTTGCAACTGTGGATAGAGTTAGTAAATGGGGTATTCAACTGAAAAAAGAGTTTGTGCTATGTACAACAGCAGAGGAGGAAACATTTGAGCATCTATTCTTTAAACGCAATTACTCTCAAACTATTTGGAGCTCTATTCAACATTGGCTAGGATATCAGCAGAGCATAGGGGATTGACAGTATGACATTCAGAACCTAATACACCTAATGTCCAACAGCAGACCAAGAGCTAGCATACTTGGATTCTTTTTAGCAGCAGCAGTGTATCACGTATGGGCAGAAAGAAATGCTAGAAGATTTACTACTCAAAATAAAGATATCAGACAAAGAGCCAGAAGCATTGCCATTCAGTTATTTGTAGCAGGTCAAACACATAGCAAATGAAAAGTATATTTAGATAGCTTAATAGGTTATCCAATGAAAATTTAGATAACTAGTAGATGGATTAGAAAATAGTTCTATTGTGAGCTGGAACTGAGTCAAAAAAGTCCAGCTGGTTTGTAATACACATTTTTTGGTTGAATGAAAAAGTTAACTGTTTACCAAAAAATAAAATCAAAGAGGAAAAAAGAGGGAGAATAATTATTGTTCAAAGTTGAGGGGGGTGTTTGATTTTTATAGCAAAGTTCAGGGGTGAAATAATTTTAACCCCAAAATTAAAAGGGTAGTAGTGGAACGTAACTTATAATTTATGTCATAATTTTTTTAATGAGTGTGTTATACCCCAACAATTTAATTATTTTGAAATAGAGGGAGTACTATAAACTGTCCATTCGAAACAAATATCACTAAAAAATCACGAACCAGAAACTGCAAGACACACATACAGCACTACGACCGTTGCCCCGATTACAAACAAAACACTCTTCCCTACTGGCAAGGACGCACTCCTACCTACTAACTCTATATCCTAATATGCGTTCTTCACACCTTTTTATCTAGGGTTATGTCCTTAGTAAACTATAACTATTCCATCTCATATCTAATCATCTCTCTCCAGTATTTATTCGGTCTACCTCTACTCTACCTGAGTCCTGAAATTATTCATATCTAGCTGCTCACACCTCGGTACTGGGCATCTATGCACTTTCTTATCACATGCTTGTACTATCTTAATCTCACTTTTCGCATCTTATATTCTGCCGAAGATACTCCACCTTCTCACAAATACTCTCATTTTTATCCCTATCTATGCTAGTAAGTCCAAACATTCATTGCATCACTTTCATCTCCGTCACATTTAACTTTTGAATGTGAGAGTTCTAACCAATACTCCGCTTCATATAACATGACCAGACAAACCCTTTAGTGTAGGTGAAGAGATAAATTAATAAATTTGTAATTACCAGTAATTAACATCAGGGCCGGCTGAACAATGTAATGGAAAAGACCATTGCCTTAGGCCCCCAAATTTGGGGCGCCCATTTTCTTTTAATTATGAATTAGATTTTAAAAAAAAAAATACTACTTACATTATTATGTAAAATAAAGGAATAGGACTTTTTGGAGGAGAAATAAATATAGCTTAAAAAGGAAATTTTGATGGACAAGTGATTTGATTGATCAATGACAATACTTTTTTCTTTCTCCATAAAAAAAGAAACGTAGGTCCATCTTTTTTCTTTTTAAGTTGATATTTTTTTATCTTTTTTCTCAATTTTCATATCTTACTCTCACTCTCTGTATTTAATGTTTACTTTCTCCTACTTAAATTCAAGAATTTTGAGTTTAATAATTCAAAAGTTAAAGATTTTGCTATTTAATTTGAAGAGAGCATCCAAAAAATATTTTGGAATCAAATCTTCATATTTCTTAAATCGGGTAATATTATTTCTGACTTTCTAATATTACTTTTGTTTCTTATATTTGTCTTTTTAATTGATATTGTAGATAGTGTTTAGAATGTTTGTTAGAATTTTAAAATGTCAACTAGAAAGTATGAATTCGGTCATTCAAAACTTAAAAGAAAAAAGAAAGTTGATAATTTGATAAAATCTCAAGAAGGAGCTCTTAATAAATTTTTGACAAATAATATCAAAATTAGACCAAACAATTTAGGAGAACGTTCTTTAGATGAACAAGATACTAACTTAGTTGAGTTAGATGATAAAATAATCCAAATAGAAGAAGAAGAAAAGGAAATTAGTAAAAAATCAATTGTAGATTCTTAAGAAGACCAAGAACTTATAAATGAACCGAACGATTGTATTCCTAAAAACATTTATGATCCTAGTCAATGGAATAATGTCGATACTAAGTTAAGAGATCTATTAGTAGAAAATGGGCCAATTAGAATTACCGACATAGATTTTTCAAAGGATGAATCTTTGTTACATTTTTCTACTATATATTATTTTCAAAAATTGGCTAATGGAGAAAGACATGAAAGAAGATGATTAGTTTATTCCAAAGATTTGAATAAAGTATTTTATTTTTGTTGCAAGTTGTTTAACACTATTTTTAATGTTAAGAACAATAAATTAGCTAGTGAAGGTAGTAGAGATTGAAAAAATCTTAGTACTAAACTTAGAGCTCATGAAACGACCAACCAACATATAATCAATATGAGTTCATGGATTGATTTAGAAGTTCGATTGCGCAACAATAAAACAATTAATAAAAATGTGCAAGACCAAATTAATGGAGATAGAGAACATTGAAAAAATGTATTGTCACGAATTATTTCCGTCATAAAAACTCTTGGAAAAAATAATTTAGCATTTAGGGGAACGAACGAAAAGATTTACCAAGAAAATAATGAAAACTTCTTAAGTCTTATTGAAATGATTGCAGAATGTGATCCAATCATGCAAGAACATATTCGTAGAATCAAGCATGATGAAATTCATAGCCATTATCTTGAACATAATATACAAATTGAATTAATAAAATTGTTGGTAAGTGAAATGAAGAATAAAATTATTGAAAATTAAAATAAATAAATAAAGTATTTCTCCATCATACTCGATTGCACACCGGATACAAGTCATCAAGAGCAAATGTCTTTTATATTACAGAGTGTGTATATTTCAACAACTCCAATAAAATTATTGAATATTTTTTAGAATTCTTAAAAGTGGATGATACATGTGAAAAACGGGTCCTTTTGAAGTTATTTTAGATGAAATAAAATGTATTGGACTTGATGTTGATAACTTAAGAGGACAAGGATATGATAACGGATCTAATATGAAGGGAAAACATCAAGGAGTGCAAAAAAGACTTCTTAATATAAATCTTAGATCATTTTATACACCATGTGGTTGTCATAATCTAAATTTAGTAGTATATGATATGGCTAATTCTTGTACAAAAGTTATATCATTCTTTGGAGTGGTACAATGCATATATTCACTATTTTCTTCTTCCACTAAGCGATGAAATTTTTTAAAAGATAGTGTATTCGGTTTAACTCTTAAATCATCGTCACAAACATGTTGGGAAAGTCGTATAGAAAATATTAAAGCAATAAGATTTCAAACTCCACAAATAAGAGATGCTTTATTGAAATTAGTGGAAGTTAGTGATGATTCAAAAACTAAAAGTGAAGCTAATTGCTTAGCAATTTATGAGCTTGAAATTTTTGAATTTTTATTTAGTATGACTATTTGGTATGATACACTATTTGCTGTTAATTCAATTAGCAAAAGTTTACAATCAAAAGATATGCATATTGATGTTGTCATAGATCAATTAAGAGGGTCTTGTTTTTTTTCTTTTCAAAAAATATAGAGAAGAAGGATTTACAACTGCTATGATTGCAGCTAAAGAAATTGCATTAGAGATGAATATAGAACCTGAATTTCGTAGTAAACGTGTAATTTATAGAAAGAAACAATTTGATGAGAATGTCAATAACGAAATTACAAAATCTCTTGAAGACTTTTTTAAAGTCAATTACTTCTCATATATAGTAGACCAAGTCATTTCTTCACTTCAAAAGAGATTTGAATAATTTGAAGCATATGAAAGTATTTTTGTTTTTTTATTTAATGAAAAAAATTGCGATTATTAGATGATGAGAATTTTAAAAAATATTGCCTTAATCTTGAATGTTCCTTAAAACATAATACTCACTCTGATATTGACGGTATAGACTTATACTCCGAATTAAAAGTGTTGAGGGAAATCATACAAATAGAAGATAATACTCTAATCGAGATACTCAATCAAATAAAACGACTTGATTCTTTTCTAAATGCTTATAAAATAATGTTAACAATTCCTATAACAGTCGCTTCCGAGGAAAGAAGCTTTTCAAAATTAAAAATTATAAAATCTTATTTAAGATCAACAATGTCTCAAGAAAGATTAAGTGGATTGACTATATTATCAATTGAAAAAGAATTATTAGAAGAAATCGATTATAAAAAAATTATTAACAACTTTGCATCTCAAAAAGTTAGAAAAATAGATTTTAAATAAAAAAATATAAATTTTTAATTTTATTTTAAGCCTGCGATTTTAATTTGGCCTTAGGCCCGAGTACGCTTGAGCTGCCCGTGACTAACATATCCTCCTTAACAGTTGAAAAGCATAATTATCTCAACAAATCAAACAATATAAGCACACCCAATCACACAAAACCAATTTCAAAACGGCTTTCCAATCAGGCACTATCATAGGTGAAGGGATTTCGATTAAAAAGGATAAATAAGTTGTCCAATTAAGTAGAAGTCCTCCAATTTTTTTAAATTAGATGGGAGAGAATTTTTTTTTGAGTTTTTTTTTTAAGTTTTTCCATTCGAACAACTTGTCCCAGTTGTAGAACAATTTTGGTAGTTATTCCACAACTTTGTGAAGTTGTTCAATAACTAGGCACAGTTGTCCTACAACTACACCTAGTTATTGAACAACTAGGCGTAGCTATTCGACAACTGAGAGAAGTTGTTTAGACAACTAACCTAGTTGTCCCACAACTATTCTAATTGTTTAAGGAACTTAATTTTCTTTTTTTAGGGACAAGTTTGTGAGTCCCACTTAATATTTTTTTTTTTTTTTAATTGGAAACTTGCTGGGCCCTTGTGGCTTATTTTTCTCCATAAAAGTAGAAAGAAACAAAGGCTGATATGAAAGTTGAAATTTTATTTCTCTCTTTGGATTTGACGTAAGTCATTAAGGGAGTGTGGGGACAAACCAAAAGGTGAGAGTCTGAACAAACACTTCTTCCTTCTTCAACTAACCATTCAACACTCCAAATGTGAACTCCTTAAAAACCCTACCCACCCAACCCCATATCCACAATGCCCAGCCCCACACTCACAAATTCAGCCTAGGTTTTGCTATACAGTAAGACAAAGTGATGATGGGTGTTAACCATCTCATGTTCCCTTTGCTTCTGCTTTCTTGTTTTTTGCTTCAGCTCTCTGCTTCCACTTCTGTAAGTTTAAAACCCCTATTCTTTTTATTTAGATTGAAGGGTGTCTGAATATGTCATCAGAATTCATTTACTGTGTGAATTTGGTAAAAAAGGTTCTGATTTTTATTTTATATTTTTTTTCAGGTCTCTAATAAGACAGTTGATTCACAAGTAGCTCCATCTTCTGAGAATCAAAGTCAAGAGGATGGTACTTTTTTAGTACTAATTTAGACTATTGTTCAGTTAATTACCTTGGAATTGATAGTTTGGCTTGTGCTAATAAGATTAGGGCTCTTTTCAGAATTAGTAATGGAGTTGAATCTATAATTATCTTTCAATTTATTGGTTAATTATATGTTACTGTGTGCGTCCAGTCAAACGGGAGCTTTGGTGTGACTGTTAAAGTTGCTGCCATGTGATGATGAGGTCACGGGTTCAAGCTGTTTACGGGTTCAAGCTGTGCAAACAGCTTCTT
Organism: Capsicum annuum; assembly: GCF_002878395.1. Lineage (NCBI taxonomy): Eukaryota > Viridiplantae > Streptophyta > Magnoliopsida > Solanales > Solanaceae > Capsicum > Capsicum annuum. The sequence goes on from NC_061112.1 coordinate 104,609,477, forward strand.
GCAGAAATGTAGGGTAAGGCTGCGTACAATTGACCCTTATGGTCCTTGCCTGGACCCTGCACACAACAAGAGCTTTAGTGCATTGGGCTGCCTTTTCTGTGCATCCCACAAAATATATTGGAATTTCTTAGTAATGCTTTTTATGGGATGTGTGTATATTTATGTGTTAATTTTCATTTAAACTAGCACAGTGAACTTTCGAGTTTGGAACAAATAAATGCTAGCAAATCCAATCTTGTTCATCAACTTGCCATAGTTTCAAGGTCTACAGCTTGGGGTATCTTGGGCCAAAATATCATTCATAAATGGAGATATTGAGGACGATGTCACTTCCCAGTATCATTAAGCTCAGGCCATAGAAGACTATCTTGCAGCCAGTTATCCCTCCAAAAACAAAAATAGAAGATGAACTTCCAAACTTTTATTAACCAACCTCCACTTCCGGTTTCCAAAGTTATTGATTCCCAATGACTGCCTCCAAGACAGTTGTGCTTGCAATCAGAACAATGTTTTGACTGGCGTGTATTCCTTTTAAGAAATCCTGGTGGTCATAATCATCTAATTGGAATTTAAGTTTTTCAGTGGATAAAGGAACAGAAGTGGATTCTGTTCATTTCATCCATAAAAGATATTTAGGTTGCTCTTTAAAGTGAAAATTTGGTTGTATTTGAGGGAGATAATATATATGTTTTTATGGTGGATTAATGATGACCTTGATGAATAATGTGGGGATCCTTTCACAGTGATGCACTCTTTTAGAAATTGCTAATTTGATGATGTGTTTCACCCTTTTTCCTGAGAAAACTGCACTAAGTGTTGGGAGGAACAACGTGTCTAATGTTGATCAGCATGTAGAGCTGTGGTAGTTTCACTTGTATTCTGGCTTGATATTACTGCATCTTTCATTTGAGATATCACAGCAGATTTGTTTGAAATGGGAATAGAATGAAAGCAGTAGGGAAATTATGGTGATCCAACTTTATCTTACCTTTCTCCCCTGCAATTTTTGAATATTGATGGTTTTAACTGGATATTTCCAGTCATATGGAATGTGATTCCTACATGCTGTATAAGCCTCGTTTCTAGGACCTTTGCTTTCAAGTCTTTAAGTTATCCCTGCAAATTATGGTGTTAGACATGCTGCTACACGTGTAGAAATGTCATGCCAAGAACCATGTAGCTGTTCATTTTAGCTTCCACAATTACAAAGAAAATTTGGTCCCAACCTTTCTTTTCCATTCGTTCTGTAGGAAAAAGAAGTAAGTTCTAATTTTTATTGAACTGACATGGGTGATTACTTCTCCTGTGAGATCTTCATTTCTGCTGTGGTTAAAAAAGATGAGTAATTGTTGCTACATCAGTAAAGCTGTGGATAATCTCAGAGAAAACTGACTTTTGGGTTGATTGAACACAGTTAGGAGTCCAAGCTGAACGAAAAGTGAAGAGCCCGCTGAAGCTTAAATTAAATGCACTAAGTTTGGTTTTGCTATTCAGAACTTGGTACTTTCATTCATCCGTCTTTCTTGAATCTAGCACACCTTCTGTCTCAATAAATAAAATGTGAAAACTGAATTTAACTCAATGTTAAACCTCAACTAATCTGAATGACATCACACAATTCATAACACAGAGGCCAAACAATGTTTACCCCCTATCAGGTTTATAAGACACGGGTAGAGGGAAGGGAATGAATAACTAACCCTGTAGTTACAGTCATTGGCAATGAACAGGTGGAAGCATTGTTCTTGGGCTTTCTTATTTCTTAAGCTTACTTTGAGATGGCAGTGATGGCCAATTGTGCTGAATCTTTCAATCTCCGAATCTTGAGACCTTATCCGAAATGAATTCTAAATTCGAAGCTGATCCCTCAGTTGTTGGCATAATCAAGTAAATAAAACACAATTCATTTGCCAGTTCATTCATGAAGATAAAGATTCTTTTTAGAGTGAAAAGTCATCTTTAGTTGTGGTACTAGATATGACTAGTTCATAATGCCTGAGCTTTATTGTTCATCATGACATATTAGATATAAACAAGTTCGTGATACCAGAGTTTTATGGTGCATCATGAATTTAAGATCTAACTGTTCAGAACAACTTTTTTTTTTGCTAAAATATTTCTCGGCTCTTGTTTGCTTTCGGAACATTCTTTCGTGCAAACTTTCTTCATGTTTTTTTTTTTTTGAATTCTATTTGCAAAGATCCATTCTGCTCCTTTTACCATGTTGTATGCAATCCCTTGTCCTCAAAAAGTAGGGGAAGCTAGAAGAATGCTACTGCAGGGAAGCAACTTAGGAGCTTTTCACTCGATAAATATCCAAAAACTTAGGAAGCCTTGAGTCGGGTGGAGGATCAAGGATTTTAAAGTGATGATGCTCTACTATATTTAGCATAATGTTGTATGCGGCATAAAATCAATCGATTCAATCGTATTCGACGTTTTCGATACAAAATATAGACACATAAGTAAAACATCACCAAAATTTCATTATCTTTTTTGAACCCATAATTTGACATGTGTAATGAGTTCAATTGTAAGAACCTAAAGGTTGAACCTGTCAAATTTAAATCCTAGATCCGATGTTGTTAATGCACAATCACTATAACTACCAAATATAATTGCGGTAGAGGTAAGAGCTGTGTACATTCTACCCTCCCCAGATTCCTTGTGGGTTTACACTGGATATGTTTTTTTTTTTAAAACTGGTCTAGTTATTATGTCTCATCTCTTTGACACTATTGTTTACTGTTTCTCAAGCAGGAAGATGTGATCCTGGTTGGTTTAGCAGCCCAAGTGGGAAAAAGTGTTTCAAATATAATGCGACCTCTTTGCAATGGAATGAATCAGAGATTTACTGCAATGGTTTTGGGGGAAACCTGGCTTCCATAACATCTTTAGAAGAACTGAACTTTGTCCAAAAGCTCTGTGGCAATGATAGTAATGGATGCTGGGTTGGCGGAAGGAGCATCAATACGACAGCTGGTTTGGGTTGGAAATGGTCTGATAATGCATCTAGCTGGAATGAGAGTATTGCTTCCAAGAAAACTTTGGTCTCTAGTTGCAAAAATTCCTCATGCTATGACTTTAAGTCTGTGGATTTGTGTACATCGATAACCACTGGTGCTACACCCCTTATAGCTGAGAGATGCAACGTAACTCATGCTTCTATATGCTCGCTTGATTCTGGTAAGTGATTGCAAACCGACTTATTTCTAATTGCTTTTCCTTCACCAAGTGTGATTTTGAAAAGTGGGAGCAAACTCTTCCCCTGATATAGTGTGGTTATAATATGTGACTAACAACTCCACTGTCCCCTTTTATTTTTTCCTTAAGCAGTGGATTTTAGTTAACCATTATACTGGCATCCATCGTTATCTAAATAAATCTATATTTGTTAATGATTTTTAATGATCTTGTGATTATATTGATACATCAGGGAGCAAGTGTCGCCATATGCGTTGCCATAGAGAATATCTCATTATTCTTGCAGTTGTGAGTGGGTTGATTCTTTGCACCACTTCAGCTATTGTGATATGGCTTCTTGTATATAGGCGAAGTAAAAGACGCAGGAGATCTCGTGCATCAGTTGCATTAGTTCCCCCATCCTGGAAGATATTCAATCGTGACGAAGTAAAATCCATGACAAAGAATTTCAGTGAAGCAAATCGTCTCCTTGGGGATGCCAAAACAGGTGGTACCTATAGTGGGCTTTTACCCGATGGTTCAAGGGTGGCTGTGAAAAGATTAAAGAGGTCCGGCTTTCAGAGAAAGAAGGAGTTTTATTCCGAGATTGGAAGGGTTGCAAGACTTCATCATCCAAATCTGGTGTCTATCAAAGGATGTTGTTATCATCATGGTGACCGCTACATTCTGTACGAGTTTATTATCAATGGACCCCTGGATAGATGGCTACACCATATTCCTAGAGGAGGTAGGAGTTTGGACTGGAGCATGAGAATGAAAGTCACCACCACCCTTGCACAAGGAATTGCGTAAGTAGCATTCATATATTATCCTCATCTACACTGTTGATTAGGAATAGTTATTAAAACTTATCCTGGGCTGAATGATTTTTGTCAGTATGTGAGTTTGTTCTCTAGATTTCATGCTTCCCTTCTTGACATGACTATGAGCTCATATATACATGTTTTGGGTTGATTTCAATTGGAGGATGTTATCATGGAAGTTATACAAGGGATGGTAAGAATGCGTGATTTATAATATTAAAAAAAGAATGCATGAAAAATTGCAATTTTTTGTTGTCCCCTAATTTTTCATTCAGAAGCCAGTTGAAAAATTGCACATTCTAGACCAACAATCTTCTTGTTAGCACATAACACAATTTATTAGCAAAACTTTATTGGTCTACAACATCTCCTTATCTGTTTTAGCTACTCCAGCTAGTTCTTATTGCCCTAGCTCTGCACTGGCCTTCTGGCTTCCTGTGTTCACTTTCCGGGGGTGGGGTGTGGGTCAACTTAAGTATTCGAGCAGGAGCGCTCGTCATGAATCTTTTTTTTAAAAGGTAACATATTTGTATATTTATATAAAGACTACACATAAACTGTGTACTCCTTAATTACAGATTACAAAAGTATAGAGCATCTGATCTTCTGTCATCTCGCAAGGATTCTAATACATCAAAGATTGTTTCATGATATTCTAAACTTCATCTTAATCTTCTGGAAATGGTTGGCTTTATTTTCTAAACATTGTTGGTTTCTCTCTTCCCAAACTCTCCAACAATTGCACGCAGGAATAATCTTCCATCTCATTTTCTGAATTGTGTTACTGCCTTCTCTGTTCCAGCATGCCAGCACAACAACAACAACAACATACCCAGTATATTTCCACGAAGTGGGGTCTGGGGAGAGTAAGTGTGCGCAGTCCATACCACTACCTCAGAATGAAGTAGAGAGGCTGTTTCCGATAAACCCCTGGCTCAGGACAAAAATAGTATAAAGAACATCATAAAACAAAAAATAAACAACAAAATGGAATAACACCCAGTAGGTTATAACAGAAACAAGACACCCACCGAGTAGTACTATAAACTAAATATAATAACAATAACAAACCCAGTGTATTCCCACATAGTGGGGTCTGAGGGGTAAGATGTACGCAGTCCATACCACTACTTCAGGAGAAGTAGAAAGACTATTTCCGATAGACCCCCGACTCAAGACAAGGAATAATAAACAAATACCTAATAAAGCATGGAACAAGATGTCAAGACATAAATACACCACCCACAAGGAATAAAAAACAAAGAATAGTAAACAAATTCGTAATAAAGCATGCAACAAAGTGTCCTAGCAAGAATAATACATCTTCCAAGTAATGCCCTATCCCAATGACTCAAACTGGCACTAGCCTTCTATCCTAATCCGCGTCCTCCAGATCTTCCTATCTAGGGTCATATCCTCAGTGAGCTGTAACTGCTCCATTCCCGCCTGATCACCTCTCTCCAGTATTTCTTCGACCTACCCCTACCTCGCCTGAAACCATCCAAAGCAAGCTTCTCACACCTACGAACTGGGGCATCCGTGCCCCTCCTCATCACATGCCTGAACCATCTCAATCGGACTTCCCGCATCTTGTCCTCTATCGAAGCCACACCAACCTTTTCCCGAATAGTCTCATTTCGAACTCTATCACCCCTATTAAGCCCACACATGCAACACAACATCCACATTTCCGCCACCTTCAATTTTTGAATGTGAGAGTTCTTGACTGGCCAACATTTCGCTTTATACAACATGGCCGGACGGATTGCCACCCATAGAATTTGCCTTTAAGCTTGGGCGGCACCTTCCTATCACACAACACCCCTGAGGCGAGCTTTCACTTCATCCATTCCGCCCCAATACGGTGGGAGACATCTTCGTCAATCTCATCATTCCCCTGAATCATGGATCCAAGATACTTGAAACTATCCCTCTTACACACCGTCTGGGAATCCAATCTTACTACCATCTCGTCTTCCTGTCTCGCGTCATTAAACTTGCATTCCAAATATTCTGTCTTGCTCCTGCTCAACCTGAACCCTTGATCATCTGCAAAGAGCATACACCAAGGCACCTTTCCTTGAATACGTCGCGTCAACACATCCATCACCAAAGCAAACTAAAACGGGCTAAGAGTGGAACCTTGGTGCAACCCCGTCAAGACAGGGAAATGCTCTGAGTCTCCTCTCGCCATCCTCACCTGAGTCTTAGCTCCATTATACATGCCCTTGATTGCTCTAATATACGCCACCGGTACCCCACTCACCTCCAAGCATCTCCAAAGTACCTCTCTAGGGACTTTGACGTACGCCTTCTCCAAGTCGATAAACACCATGTGTAGATCCTTCTTCCTTTCCCTAATTGTTCCACCAGTCTCCGCACCAGGTGAATTGCCTCCGTCGTCGAGCGCCCGGGCATAAATCCAAACTGATTCTCCGAGATAGACACTATCCTCCTCAACCTCAACTCGACCACTCTCTCCCGAATCTTCATAGTGGGGCTCAATAACTTAATACCTCTATAGTTATTGCAACTCTGAATGTCACCCTTGTTCTTATAAAGAGGGATCATGGTACTCCATCTCCAAGCCTCGGGCATTTTCGCCGACTTGAAAACGCCGTTAAATAATTCAGTCAACCACCTTAAGCCAGCCTCGCCAGAGAACTTCCAAAAATCCACAGGGATCTCATCTGGCCCCGTCGCCCTACCCCTACGCATCCTGCGAACAGCCTCTCTGACCTCTTCTACCTTAAAACGTCTATAATAACTAAAATCACGACACCCCTCTGTGTGCTCCAGCTCCCCTAACACAATAACTCTATCCCATTCGTCATTCAATAACCTATCTAAGTACGACTGTCATCTCTTCTTAATGTGACCATCCTCCACCAATACGTACTATCTTCCCCCTTAATGCACTTCACTTGGTCGAGGTCACGACCCTTCCTCTTCCTAGCCTTAGCAAGCCTAAACAACCTCTTTTCCCCTCCTTTCTCCTCTAACCCCACATACAAGCTCTCGAACGCTGCCGTCTTAGCCGCCGTGACTGCTAACTTAGCCTCCTTCCTAGCTATCCTGTACTCCTCCCTATTAGCCCGCTTCTCATCTTCATCCTTACTCTCACCCAACTTAGCATACGCCCCTTTCTTAGTCTCTACTTTCTTCTTAACTTTTTCATTCCACCACCAATCCCCCTGACGATGGCCGGCACAACCCCTGGAAATAATACCCAACACCTCACTAGCAGTCTCCTTGATGCACCTGCACTCCCACATCCCCATTCGCGCTACCTTCTCCCCTATCTCCCTTGCATTCGCCGGCGTAAGGCCGCCCCACTTTATTCTAGGTCTACCCTCCTCACCCGTTCTCTTCTTATCTTTCTTAATACCTAAGTCCATCACCAAGAGCCTATGCTGGGTCGAAAGATTCTCACTCGGGATGACTTTACAGTCCTTACACAACACCCTATCCCCTTTCCTAAGCAGCAAAAAGTCAATTTGCGTCTTGGCTATCGTACTTCGAAAGGTGATCGTCCTTCTTCGGGAAGCTCGAAATCACCATTACCAACCCAAAGGACCTCGCAAAATCCAACAGAGCAGCTCCCTCTTCATTTCTCTCCCCAAAACCAAAACCGGCGTACACATCGCCAAAGCCTCCCGGTAACGCCCCAATATGCCCATTGAAATCTCCTGCTATAACAATCTTCTCAGAACTAGGCACTCCTCTCACCACCTCATCCAACGCCTCCCAAAACCGCATCTTCTCCTCCCCATCCAAGCCCACTTGCGGTGCATAAACACTACACACGATCAGAGTAGACCCCCCAATGACCAACTTAACAGTCATCAACCTATCGCTGATCCTCTTAACCTCCACTACCTGCCCTCTAAGCTTTTCATCTACTAAGATGCCAACTCCATTCCTACGCCTCTCGCTACCAGAGTACCAAAGCTTGTAACCATCCACATCCCTAGTCTTAGACCCTACCTACTTAGTCTCCTGCACACACGCAATATTGATCCTCCTCTTTCTAAGAATCTTCACCAGCTCTATAGACTTACCCTGAAGAGTACCTATATTCCAAGACCCAACCCGTAGCCTATCAACTCTAGCAACACGTCTTTCTCTACCTCCCCTAACGCCGGGCCTACACTCCCACACCCGCCCTCCCTCCTCCCTCACCCCCAACACAGGCCCCCGCCCCAACCCCTTCGGACATAACCCTATCCTACCGTCAATGCTCACAGCCACAACTCCCAGAAAAACTCACAACGACAATAATAAAGCAACAACAGGAAATAGAAGTCACAGGCACAGTATATGTAATAATAAAGAAAAAGTCAAACCCACAAATTATAACTAAGTTAAGCAATGGAATAAACCGGAGATATACGACAACAAACAATCCCAACAAATTAAGCGCAAGTCAAGATACAGGAGATAATATTAGAATTTATACAAAGATTGAAATAGCAAAGGTTAGAAGTCACCGGGTTACGCTTGTAGACCAAGTCCTCTTTTCCTGCCTGGTATGTTGGATCCCAGCAAACTGATGCAGAAACTGGTCGCCGGGATATTATGTCCGGAGCTTCGTCGGAGTGCCGCCGGAATCAGATCTTGTCGGAATCAGATCTGGTCGAAACCAGCAAAACTGTCAGATGAACCCGCCGGATCCCGCCGGATCGGTCACTTGTGACCGGAGCTGCGCGTTGCCTATGTCGCCGGAGTCGAGCCGACGACGACCTTGACCGCCGGCGAAAGCAACGAGTGATTCGAACGACGGAGGGGGACAGGGAACGGGAGAGAGAAGAGGGTAGAGAGAACTGGGGAGAGAGAAAGAGGGAGTGGGGGTTATCCTTGCCTGTTACCGGCGCTCCGACGTCGTCGCCGGCGTCAGCCGGGCAGTGGTTGTGGGTTTAGTGAACGTTAGTTGGTTACAGTGCACGTTAGAGAAAGAAAAATTAACAAGAAACTACTAAACACACTCATAGCACTACGACTACCAGTACGGTTACAAACAAAGCATCCCACCCTACTAGCATGGACACACTCCCACCTACTACCCCTCTACCCTAATACTTGTTCTCCACATCTTCCACATGTTCCTATCTAGGGTCATATCCAGCATGCTAGCACATCAACTATATTATTTGGCATGGTCCACAAAATCCCCCTAAAGTTGAGGAACATCCTCCATAGTTGTTCAGTCCGTTCACAGTGCAAAAACAGATGACTGTCTCAGCTTTTACTATCAAATATTGTAGGAAAGCTGTGTACTGATGTTTTATTTGGGGATGCATTGTTAACTATTTATGACCCTATTTAAAGGTGGCAGAATGTTAAACTTGTATCTATGTAATATTCCTTTGAAAAGGAAATGATAGTGGATAAGGCTTTCAGAGGTTTATGAGATCACTCACCGCCTGGTGCCCAGTAGCAGACCCAGAATTTTAAAAAAATCCCGAGTGATGATTTCCCTTTAACAAGATTGTTACCGATCATAAGTGTAACAACAAACTCTTTGAGCATAATAATAGGAAAATTTAATGGAAAGAGAGAAAAAAGTTTATAAGAAACTACATAAAAAAAGTGAACAAAGAGAGTAAGAGCCTGTTTGATTGGCTTATTTTAAGTGCTTTTAAGTCAAAATAGCTTGTACACACTTTAGAATTTCTAAGTTAAAACCAAGTTAAAGTAAAAGTGAGCAAACTAAAAGGAAAGCCAATAGAGGAAGTATGGAAAAGAAAAAACAACTTGTATGGGAGAAAAAGAAGGAAAAGTTGAGTAAGAATAAAAGGACGGCAGCTTTTAGAAATTTGTTTCACCTGGGAATCGAATCTCTGCTCTTTCCCCCCAAATTATGTACCTTCAAGTCAGTCCCCCAACCAAAGCACTTCCCTGAAAATTTTGATTGATTGGTGATGCTACTCAGCATACATATCCAATTTTTTAGAAGTTTCTATGTAAGGCTATATAATTCGTGCCCGGCTCAATAGGTGTTCGCACACCCGAAACAGTGCATGTGGGTCCTCCCTACCAACGCCCAATGCGAGATATATACGGAAGAAATCTTGAAAGGTAAAAGAAGAATCCAATTATTCATGAAGATCTGGCGAGACAATTAACATAAGATAGCTCGGTCCTTGCGCTTATCTATCATCACCAGATTTAATTTTATGGAACGAGTTACTATGATTCTGGTAGTTCAACTTTTCTTTTGACTTATTTGTTCAGATGTATTATTTTCCATAATTTATTTGGTTTACATTGAAAATTATAGGTCACTTGAGTAAGCGGGTTATTTTGCTCCTTTTGGAGATTTAGAAAGTTTGCAAGTAGGTCTTTATAATTTTAATATACTACAAGGAATTCAAGCAGAAGTAAGTGAGAAAAGATAAAATACTTGAGGAAATGGATGCCAGGGACATCTCCTTTAGAAACAAAAACTTCATACTTTATAGAATAGTTACATCTTACAGTCTTTTTGCATCCACGAGTTCCCACTTTGAGTGTTTTGCATTGTTTTAGGTAGGATGTCTATGGAAAGTAAAATGTTGAATACGTCCGCGCATGTATAAGAGTCTATGGAGGTCACTGTCATAAGCGAAGCAACCAAGATGCCTAGTTCTGGTTATCAAGGATAGGTAAGTAAGACCAGTCATTCCTAGGATGTTATATTTATTGAAATTGAAAAATGGACAAAGATGATACCGGGTCTATTACTAAATTATGTTAGTATGTTACTAAACTAAGATACCACCTAAGTAATTAATGGATTTGTGGGATCTAGCAAGCATGTTAAGTACTGCATAAGGTGAGAATGACTGGTCTTCTTGTGTTATTGTTAACGATGAAATGTTTGGTTGTTGGAAACTCTGTTTTGTCGCACTGTCTCTGCTAGTGCTCAAGCGAAAGTGTGCGCGATCTAAAAACGCGACATTGTTTTCTAGTTTCTACCTTAGCAATTTCTTTGCTTTTACATAGTTTAGTGCTTACTTTCATCAAATGTGACAGGTTTCTTCATGACAAAGTGAAGCCACAAGTTGTGCATAGGGATATTCGTGCAAGCAATGTTCTTCTTGATGAAGATTTTGGAGCCCATCTAATGGGAGTTGGTTTGTCTAAGTTTGTACCATGGGAAGTTATGCATGAGAGGAGAGTCATGGCAGGTGGTACTCATGGGTATCTTGCTCCGGAGTTTGTTTACAGAAATGAGCTTACTACAAAGAGCGACGTCTACAGCTTTGGAGTCCTCTTGCTTGAAATAGTTAGTGGACGAAGACCAGCACAGGCAGTTGATTCCGTTGGGTTTCAAAGTATATTTGAATGGGCCACGCCTCTGGTGCAGGCTCATCGATATGTTGAACTCTTGGATCCTCTCATATCATCTTCTTCCTCTTCTCAGATTCCTGAAGTTAGTGTCATCCAAAAAGTTGTTGATCTTGTTTATTCTTGTACACAACATGTTCCATCAATGCGTCCGAGGATGTCACACGTTGTCCATCAGCTACAACAATTAGCTCAGCCTCCTGTTGTAAAGTAAGTGGGTAAGCATTATAGATCAGCATTTCTTTTGACTGAAGCCAGCCTGCAATACAGAACTTTTATCCTAGTTGCAAGGGCCTATTAGGAATTATTTTGAAAACTTGCTAATGGAGGCATGAACCAGTCCATAATGGTTGAGATGTAATACAACTACTAATCTGTGTGTGAAAGGCTAGTTGATTTTTCACTAAAGCCACCATGCTTTCGTCTGGTGCAGCTTTGTATTGTTTACTTCAACACCACGGTCAACCGATTCCGATTCAATGTATGTCCATGAAATTTTCGTGAGATCCTGCCATAGTGTTTCCAACTAATTTTCTTTAGTTTTCTTCAAGACTTGAAACACTGTAATTTGAAGAAGTGGTTTGAGTGTTTTTCAAAGAACAGTTCTTTCCGTTACAAAATACAAGCTTTAAAAAAATCTAAAAATATTCGAACACTTTGTTTTTGCACCAGTTACCCATTTCTCCAACAAATTTTTTCCCAAAAAGCATCCGCCATGCCTAAACTTAGCTGGATCTACACCTAGACTCGGAACTTATGAGCGTCTTTTTCAACGAAGACCCTTTCCTCCACTTGTGGTTTCTATTTTTTCTTGTTTATGCTTCTCCATTTTCTCATAATTGCAAAATCATATCGCCACTTGAATCAAGACTTTTGGTTAACGGTAGTTCACATTTAAGTAGCAGACCAACTTGCTTTATTGCAAGTATACATTCTCATTACTGCAACTATATAAGTTTAATACATGTATGTACAAAATGGGACTATGAATGGCCAACTAGCCCACTAAGTTACATTGCAAAATGACAGCAATTACAACATTGTCTCCAAAAATGCTAGGACTGCCATTCCAGCTGCCCAGACATCATCATCCGATACATGTTCTGCAGGAGAATGGCTGATGCCTCCACGACAACGCACAAATAGCATTCCCACCTATCAGAAAGTATGCAGTCATTAAAACAAATAAGAAGAAAATCACATCCAAGTGTCAATGAACGTGGTTAAGACTATGACAGACCATGGTTCGAATCCCCACATAGTTCACATTAGGTGATTACTTCCTATATACCTAAGTCAAGTACATGTGCTGGTGGGTGGGACGACAAGTACTCTATACAATGGTGTGCACAAGGTGGTTTGGTCTCCGCCTTTATATATATACTATTTTTTTTAAAAAAAGGAAATTGCATCCAAGACGTCAAATACAAGGTTCGAGTATGACTCACCTTGGTTAGATGAGACATCGCCATTGCATCGTGCCCCGCTCCACTCATTAGTACAGGAACATCACCTGGATCCTCACCGGTAATTCTTTTCAAAGCAGCATAAGATGCAGATTTTAGCTGTGTGCTCAGGCCAGGATCACAAACCACAGCATTTGCATCATGCTAAACCAACAGGAGTATTAGTCATAGAGCAGCCTACAGTTAAAGCCACAAAGGATTAAAGAATCTCTCACCTTCCGCTCAACGTTACAAAAGACGGAACGCCTATCACACATATTATAGAGTCTATTGGAAAATTCATAAATTATAGCTTCTCGTCCCATGTCATCCATTGCACGTACATCTATGGTGAATGTTACCTGTGAAAATAGGACATATAGTAATAAACATTCCATGAATTCGAGTTTCCATATATGGATAACGAACAACATGGAATTCCTATCTCAGCAGTTAAAGAGTGCTTGCCTGCCCTGGAATGACATTACTTGCACTTGGCCAAGTTGATATCTCTCCAACAGTACAGACCAGAGATCCTGCAAGAGATTCCACTGTTGAAGATGTGCATTGACCATCATATGACAGATAATAGTCAGGTTGTTTACAAAGACTTTCCAGAAATACAATTAGTTCAGCAGCTGCAACCATAGGATCCTGTCGCATATTCATGGGTACTGTCCCGGCATGTCCTTGGGTACCTTTCACTGTCACCTGCAATAAGTAATTCAAAAGATCTGGTCAAGCAAGCTTTACTTATATCAAATTTATATGCAACAGTGTATACCAAAAGGAGGTGTTAGTCTTGACAAGTGGAAGTAGCCAAGCTGTCTTTAGAGCTCCAATTCAACAATTCCCCCTCTTATTGATTAATCGATTTATTGCCCAAGGACTTGAAATATGTTTCTTGATTTAATCAGTTACAAACTTTAGAAGTTAGCTTCAATGTGCCAAAGTAAAATCCACTTCTCCCATAGCAAGGATCATCAAGGTTCCACCTTGCAGTTCAGATTAAGATCACTGATACATAATATAAGTACTTTTCTACTTTGTAATGTCATATCACCACAAAGACCAGAAAACTAGAGCCTTAAAATGTGCTCCTACTAAGTTATATTGACAAACTTAGAATAAAAATAGACCTCTGAGAGGCGGTAGGATAAGAATACACACCTTCAACCTTGTCTGCCCTGCAATGCCTTTTACTGAAGCAAGAGGGAGACCAACATTCTCCAGTACAGGTCCCTGTTCAATGTGAACCTACAAAAGATCATTAGAATAAGATCTATCATCAGCAACTACGTTACCAGGGATATTATGAAGTAGTTAGTGACTTCGATATGGTAGATTGAGAACTATTATTGACCTCAACATAGCCCCAAACAGATTCTGGTTCATATTTGAGCTGCAAAAGATTTTCTTCTGTAGTTTCTATTGAACTTGCTCTCAGAGCACCTTGCACTGTCACACCACTGAAACACTTGGCACATTAGTGTACTGACAGACAACAGTTATACGAACAAAGACAAGCTTTTGGGTTAGCCATACAAACTTCTTATCATGCACTTGCAATGTTGAAACTGGTAATATGCCAGCAATAGCTGCACTCCCCAAGAAGGTAGACTGAAACCTTACTCCTTCCTCATCACTAAATGCAATCACCTGCAAGATGGTACATAAGATATTTGCAATATTGAAGAATAAAAAGCAGGAGATACTAAATATTCTATCATTTGATATTATCTGAAAATAAAAGCTGCAAAATGTAAGAATACAGAGAGAAGTCAAATTGGCTGCACCAATACATTAAGCAAATAGCACTACTGTAAGTGCTGTAACGATTGCTACAAATGCTCGTATTTGCACACTCCAACTCCTAATAATCCTGCTCACACAATGATCACTGGTGATCTTAAATAACATCATTTCTTTTGCCCATATCTAAATCCTAAACAGACTAGGATGCAAAAATATTATTGCACAAATTATAATGATTTTAGATGTGAAAATAAAATCCTTCATGAAGAGTTTCTACTGCTTAATTAATAACAAAAGTTGTATTTGTTAGATAGTATGGCTTAGTTCTCTCCTTGAAGGTCTAATTATGTCAAAGTACCTGAAAATTATGGAATGTAAACTCAAATTTTGGCAGTTCAAGGATATAACATTTCCAAGATGTCAGAATACACTATTTGAGCTAGCATTAGATGGCCCAAAGGGGGGAATATACAGCTCATTGGTGAGTTCACACACTTCAAAGATGAAAGAAAAGAGGTAAGAAGGACTTGCCCAAGAAGAAGAAAGTTGTGAGAAGGAGGAGAGGAAAACCATGGAATCGTTCATGCATACTCCAAAACTCTTACAGTTGGATTTGAACTTGTCCTCTTGAAGCTTACTACTATACATCAGCAAGCATAAATCTCAGAAGTTGTGAATTTTTTAGAAAATGTATTACCCTAGTATTCTATTTTGATCATATAATGATTTGGTAATACCATAGAATTCTTTACGCACTCGCGTACTCTAGCGTCCAAGTTTGCTCTCTCAGTGACTCAACTAATTAGTTATCATTTATCAAGCAGGCAGTGTGGCAGATGTCAAACTATCTCTTTGCTTAATCATACTTGCGAATGAATATCTACAGGAAATATAGATGAACAAGTGTTACACAATTGTTAATACTCCGTTTCACCTCAACATATCCAAGACGCAAGTTTGTTCTATGACAACCAAATCTGTCAAAAAACACAATTATGCTAATATTAGACCCCACCACCACTGCATTTTGCATAAAGATTCATTGCTTCACACTCTTTTGCCAGAACCAGATTCATTGCTTCACACTCTTTAGCCAGAACCATTCATTGATGCAACTTAGAATTTTCACTCTCTCCAACCCATATCCACAAACCAACATCAAGCTTGCAGATGTTGGTAATATATGCTTTCCAGTATTTTCTTCTGTTTTCTGAATGTCATGTCCTTTTCCACCAAAAATAATAAGTGCAGTCCTAGTTATGGCGAAGTGAATGAATCTACTTGTTGTAAGACTATTGCAACTACGTTGCTGGTTGCTAAATACTAATCAAGATGACAAAAATTACATCTTCTGCCACACATAGTGGGGAGACATCATCACTCTTCTGGTTATCAGCAGCATGGGAGAATATCCATTATTTCGCCTCCACTATAAAGATGAGATTTCATAATCCGGAAATATCTTAGAGAATGGAAAATGGAAGAGCCTATGGATATTCTGGTTGACGGTTGTAGGTTGCAGTTCTGAAATGTACATTTTATTCCACCATGAAGAGAGAGATAGCACAATGATAGGAATCCCGGCTAATAAGGATCTAATTTATTACTAATCACAACAGAGAGCTAACAAGTATTTACCCCATCTTCCACTTTCATGGCCTCATATTTAAGTCACATCTTTCATGGAGTCTGCAACCATAAACATTAGCTTCTGGTGAATTGGTTTTAAATGTCAACCCAATTTTTTTTAAATAAAGTTGAAAGTGAGAACATAGCCCAAATTTGTGGCAAAGCTCATGAGTTGCAAGTCAAAAGTCATAACCCGTATTAGAACCATAGTCATCAATCCAAGAGAAGTGTGGTATTTAAGTTAAAAAAGAAATTACTTAGGAAGTAATAGGGCACGCATAAAGTACAGTGCCCCTCTCAGATATAGCTGATTACTTCTAAAATGTGCATTTAAAAGTTTAATTTTAAAAAAGGAGTATACCCTTACGGTTGCAACAGGGACTAACAGAACAGAAAACATGACAGAAGATCATATTCCTGGGTAACATGTTTGCTTATATCTATGTGTCTCACCTCAACTGGCCGCGTGAGGTTACCCAACCTTCCAGAGGAATTCAATGCCTTTAATGCAGATATTGAACAAATTATTCCCAATGAGCCATCAAAGAATCCAGCATCAATAACTGTATCCTGTTATAGCACAAAAATATTCCATGTCAGGTTCTTCTGCAGCATCTTGAACTAGTAATGCTGGGAAGTAAAACAAATCTACTATAAGAAGAGGTAAGTAATCAATGCTTCACCAAATGAGAGCCAATTAACAAAGCCTTTTCACTTGGATTAATTCCTTCTGCCCGACCATGGACATTGCCCATTTGGTCCACCCACCTGGAACCAGGAGTGCTCTCAATTAAGTTTTTGAAGCATTAAAAATACAGTAAGGTAAGTCGAAAACATACGTTTTCAAGCCCGCATCTTCCATCCAAGTACGAAGAAGACTTCCTGCCCTGATCGATGCATGGCTCTGGAAGGTTCTTTCAAGGTAGCCATTTGCGTCACTTACCTGCCACACAACACAAAAAACTGTTACTTACAACACTTCTACTTATGAAAAACAGGATAACAAATAGCAGCAAAACAAGTTACAGAAAAAAAAAAAAAAAGCAAACGGTAATGCTGCAGAAATCGGTTAATGAATTTTTAACATTTGGGAAGTTTCATTGATGCATAATGTATTGTACTCTAAGAAAGATAAAAGTCAGTTACGATATAAGAAAAAAATGCTTCCCGGAAAATTTAGCTTCCACTAGTAATGATTAAAGTAGTTTGCCTTGCTCTAATACCTTTCCAAGCTCATAGAGTCTTCCAACAGCTTCCTCCTTGAGGATTTCAGGGAACAGATCATACTTTATGACTTCTACATTTTCAGTACCTAATTGTCACAAAGAGAACCACATTATAACAGATTTGAGGTATTTAGTATAAAAACAGTAACACCAATCAGGAGGGCGTGGGGGTGGGGGTGGGGGTGGGGGGTTGCAATCTGGCTAAATGAGATGAAAAGGTATCAACTTTTTGGGTTTTAGAAAGAGTCAATCATTATAAAACTTCACTATTGAAATTTTGAAATATGAAGTCTTACAGAACTACACCTAACCTGGAAAACAATCAAACTAATAAAAGAAACAGAATCATACTTGTGCACATCATGTAACATTAGGATTCAAGACAAAATAAATTGAAGATGACATGAATACGAAAGTGACAACATATAGGGACTAATTTTTCCAGTAGAAAACCTTGTCAATCACTAATTCCTATGAAACAGCTAATATAAACACAATCTCTGCTGCTCGTACTCTTCAAAAATGTTGTCGCACCCATGTTAGATCCTCCAAAAATGCACTACTTCTAGACCATCCTATACACACCTATCAACATTTTTGAAGAGTCCGAGCAACATCCATTTCAAGAACACAAGGACCAGCTCCCTTAGCAAAATAGCAAACAATATAATTTCATTTTCATAATAAAGAAAGCATTTTTTTTCTCTAAAGAGAATCAAATCAACACACATAAACTTCAACACCTAAAGTCACCAAAGAATATTCTTCAACTTTTACACAAGCTGCCCACCTGGAAGAAAGTACAAGTACTTACAAAATCATCACTAACAAAACACCAAGATACACATTAAAAAGGGGTTCTTTTATACAACCATAAATCCATCACACATCAAACAAATCATTTCCAAAATCCCATTAAAGATACCAACAGCCTTAAACATACATTTCTAACATAGATATTAAAAGGGTTCATTTATCAACCATAAGGGTCTCAAAATCACAACTAAACATGTCAAGATCAAAGCCAATAAATTACCAATGAATTTGTTGTTAGCCATGGAGAATAAAGGAAAAAGAAGAAGAAGAAAGAAGGATAAGATTGAAATAGAGCTCAACATGATTGCATGGGATATTGAAAATGAGGATGTATGGGTTGTAGTGATACAAGGAAGAGGAGCCGCCATGGCTGTTTGCTTGCAATGCTTATGGAGGAAATTAAACCACCAAAAAAAAAAAGAAAAGCAAGCAAACAAAGCCACGGCACTCCAAAATTTGGAATGAAAGTGAATATAGATTTGTGGAAATCCAATATAGACCACTACTATATGATGAGCAAATTCTTTTTCACAATATTATTAGTTTTTAACGTTAAGTACTTTTTTTCGGTCCATTTAAAAAAAAATTATCTCTTTTTTTTTAAATACTTTGATTTTAATTTTTCACATGATATGTTTATAACCGTAAGATTAAAAAATATTTTAATATATTTAACAGTATTTTAATTTAAGATCATAAGATTTTTTTTTTTTCTTAAATTATATTTTAAATTAAAATAAATCATTTCTTTTTGAGTGAAGAAAGTAGTTACTTTTAAATTATTTATTAGTAATTTTTAATTAGTTAAAAAAAATTTAAGAAGTAAATTAAAATACTTACTAATTAAAAAAAGCAGACAACTAATACTATAACACGGATTGAGTAGCAAGTATTTACCACCTCGTTTTTTGTACATGATGGCTCGTGACTGATGCTAGTAGGCACTAACTGTTGCTTTTTTTTTTTTTTGTTTGTTTTTTTGAGGATATGGGGTTACCAACTGGTGAGGGACCATAAACAAGATGCTGTAGGTCCCACTAGATATTCATGGTTGATAATTTATTTTTATTCCCTTTTAAAATCATATCCTCATTTTCTCGAGCTCAAATATAACGACATACATCATACTAAAAAAAAAAAAAATACATAAATACATAACTTATGTTTTCAATATTATTAAAAAAATTTAATTTTCTAAATATATTATAAAAATTTTATATATATACAGAATGCTATGTATATATTGCTATATTATATATATATTAATAGGGAAAGAGAGTAAACTAATTTAAAAAGTGGAAGATAGTATAATTACTTTTAAAAGGTTGGTATTTATGTTATTTATACTATATCTTAACTTGATATGATCTTTCTCGGGGTCAACCAAGTTGGAGTTGGTTAAATTAATTTCATATTTGATTTTGAACGAAAAATTTATTCTTCAATTTCTCAAAAATTTGATCCTTTTCTAATTTTTTCGTATTGAATTGGATAATGTCGAGCTTGTCGTTCATGACTTTTTCTGAAAAAGATTGCAGTTATTGTAAATGGGGTCACGAAGCATTACTAAAGACTTCTTGGACTCAAAAAAACTCAGACCGTATATTTTTTACTTGTAAAAGTTCAAAGGTAATGTTTTTTACTTCTTAATTAAATTAGTTGATTAATTACTTTGATTGGTATGAAAAACAACACACTTCACAAGCAACTATGGTGATTTGAGGTTCGTTGAAGAAAATTAAGGCCTTTGAAGAGAAATATTATTGAGCAAAAAGATATTATATTGTTGGTGTTATTGCTACTGAATTGGTGTTGCAGAAAATATGGACATTGAAGCCTAATTGTTGAAGTTTGGCCTTGAAGTGTTCATGATGTCATTCTATTGGTTTTGATGTTGTAAAATGACCTAAATCCCTTGTTGTTTTCATGACAGTTATTGACACTTAATTTTTGCCCTTCACGACTAAATTTAATTATGAGTTTCTTAGACTTTAGATAAAATCACAATATTTATTTTATCCAAATAAAAAAATTATTTATGTATGTAATTTTATCATTGTATGTAGCTATGATATTTTTCATATATACAAAATTGTATAATTCTCTTACTTAAATAATTATTTTATTGAAAATTGAATTTTAATCAAGAGTTATGTTGAAAATTTACTAAAATAGATAAAATCTTGACTTAAGTATAATTTGTTCTTGAAAATAATTTATTTGAAAAATATTTGTTTGATTTTACTAGATCAAGAAGATAAAAATTAAAATAGTTGTTAATTTATTTCAAATTTTGATTAAATTTAGTCAATTTATTAAATTTGACCTTAATTAAAATCAATTTGACCACAATTGCAATGCAATTGACCAATTAATTTTCAAATAGGTTAATATTTAAATTCAATTGACTAAAATTCTAAAAATTAGGCTATTTATTAAATAGCCTAAAACTAATTACCTAGCCCCTTTTCCACTTTTAAATTGGGCCAGCAGCCCACAACAACACAACATCGAAACCCCATCAGCCCATAAAATTCAGCAGTCCAACTACCCATCCAACCAGGTTATTCTAAAAAATAGACCCAAATTAGGGTGACTTTCAAATTTTAGCCCCAAATAAAAGGTTTTGTTAAAATAGCCTTAACTTGTTAACTGATATTTTTTGGATGAAATTACCCCTACTCCAATATATTCATTGTTAAATCTCTTTCTTCCGCTCTTTCTTCTAAATTCACAGAATCAACTTTCAAAAAAATTTGCATAATCGACTTTAGCCGTAAGGTTTCTTCAGGTATGAATTTTATCATCAAAATTCATTGTGTTAATTTTAGCTTATTGATGCATTGTGGTAAATTTTAGCTCATTATATAATTAACATATTAATTTGATTTTTGGGGAGGTGAACGCAAGCTGAAGTTGGGCTATGTTGTTGTTATAGTAACATATTTTTCATTGAGGAATTGTGTCGAACAAGTTTTGGGGAGTTTGTTATTGCGGTTATAATTGTATTTGAGTAGTTGCGGGGGGTTGATCTTGGAGGAAAAGACCGTTAATATGAGATTTACCGTTGATCTCAATATTTTTTGGTAAGGCCAAACATATAAGGTTAAGGTGGTACAAGAAATTAGTTCCAAGTATTTCAAACTAGTGGTATAATTAGCATTAGAAGATGATGAGGAATTGTTAGAAGATAGTGAGGAATTGTGTCGAACAGGTTGTGGGGAGTTTGTTATTGTGATTATAATTATATTTGAGTAGTTGCGGGGGTTTGGTCTTGGACAGAAAGGCTGTTAATGTTGATCGCAATATTTTTTAGGAAGGCCAAATGTATAAGGTCAAGGTGGTACAAAAATAAGTTTGATTGTTTCTATAGCTTGAACACAAACTACAAAGCTACCTTGCTTGCAAACTTCTCTAGTTGTGTTAGTTTGTTGGACAATCTTGCATTTTTCTCATGCCAAACTGCATATATAAGAATCAATTTATACACCCACCCAAAAGGAAATATTGTCATGGGCACGGTGGGAAGCCTGTCACAAAGTTCTGCACCGAAGGGCAATAGTACAGTTTTTGTGTAGTGATCTCTAGCGATGTACATAGGTAGTAACTAGTGGGATCCTTCTACGTGAAAGGAGAAGGAAGCATTATGCATCTATTACCTAAATAATTCATTCCATCACCTAGACTATTTTCAGTTTGTGCTATATAAGCTGGGCAACTTGACTCTGATATGGAAGTTCATATGTACTCCCTCAATCCTTGAAGATAATCTGAATTTCTTATCCACCTAAATATATTTTGTGCAGGGTGTAACCTTAGTAGGAACCGGGAAAGAAACTGGTGATAGATATTTCAAAATAGGTCAAGGTGCACTTATTTTATATATTTGTACAGGGTGTAACCTTAGTAGGAACCGGGAAAGAAACTGGTGATAGACATTTCAAAATAGGTCAAGGTGCACTTATTTTATATATTCTTATCCACTCTTGTAATGAAGGATGTTCCTCTTCACAGGTTGAGTACTATATATTTTAAACTACTGATTTATCTGTAAAGAAGTTTTGATACTGCATGGAATACTGGTTGTGATGTGCCTTTCTTTTGGTTTTACATGTGCCTTTCTTTTGGTTTTACAGTATGGTAACAGGAACACCAACAAATGTGATTGGTTATGTAGATGGTCAAGATCCATCTTTAAATATGAAGCATGGTATGTTTTGCTTTAGTATCAGTATAGTCTTTTCTCTTGAAACTGACTCTATTGCATTTAGTTTTGTTATGATATAATGCTACATATGCATGTATATCGAAGTAGAAACTGGTTTGTTTGTGAAGAAGGAGAAAAATGAAATGATGAACTCTCTTGCAATAGTTAGCTTTTTGTATTTACTCAAGGAATGAGGAGAAATAATATGATGGATCTTTATTAGGCTATTTTGGATCATGAAGGATTCTAAAAGGGAGGATTCTGACTCTGAAAAAGGTTTTCTTAGAATATCTGATTGGAGTTGCTTTGTTTAAATTATATATGCTTGTCCACATGAATATGGAGAACAATAAGGGGGAGAAAAGAGATTAAACATTTAATCCGTTCCCTAGAAAGTCGGTGGAATATTCGGTTAGAGCCTGTTTTGATTTTAAGTGAGCGGTTTAATATAGGTTTGAAAATATGAGGGAGGTAGGAATGCTCCAGAGTAGTTATTTAACAGATTGATGTTATCCTTTTTACTGTAAAATCGTAGAAAAAATATCAAAACGTGAGGAAGCCAGAAGATGTTGTGAATTAAAACAAATGGAATCCTAGATGAATATTTTAAACATAAAGGTGGAATACGATTGAAAGTGAAAAGAAAACGAAAGGTAATGGCTTTACAACATCAAATTATGATGATGTTTAATAATGTTGAAGTAAAAGTCATTATGAGAAGAATTTTTTCCTAGAATTGTTTCTAATTTCTTTGAATAAGTAAGAGTTGATATATTAGACCAATAAATTCTCACCAGTCTAATATCCTGGTAGCTCATACGGACTGTTATACTGAAAATTTCACATTTCTTTGTAGTTTACAGCAATTTGAAAAAAAATATAAATTTTGTCGTATAACTATTTGATTTCATGAGATACCAATAGTAAACTTATTGGCTTTGCCATTCCCTTTGCTTAGAAGTTAACTGCTCAATTTTTTTACTGCTATATTCCAGATGCTATCAAGAAATTTTTTCAAAAAGTAGCAATTAGCTGCAAGGAAGCAAGATCCAATGGTGAGATTTCATTATGCAGTATGTTGTTTATATTAGGGATAAATTTTTTTAAGATACCAATAGTCATCCAATTAGACTTGAGCTTTGCTCCTTCAGCGGCTTCTGCCTGGAAGCGAGGCACATTTAAATCAATAATAACGATGTTTTTGATACTCTAATTGGGGTAATTCGTAAGTATCTCCTAGTTTCTTTGTTGTTCCGGAACTCCAGTAGTCTAATCTGTTGAAAAAGTTTTGATCTTTGCCACTTTTAGCTGTCATGAACACTCAAGTTTGCCATGTATTAGTAACATCAGATTTCTGGTTATTCATTTGATTTTCGCGTAGTTCTTATTGTTCTCCGTGTCTCTTCTTGACAGGATCAGTTGCTTAGACAATGGCTCAACATTAGAGATTAAGGAGGAGACATCTTCATTTGACTAACCCCAATTCACTTCAACGTGTGAAAATGATTTTAATATTTTTACCATCTTTAATACTATAGGATTTCTGAACATAAAAAATAAAGTTCCTTTAAAGATTGATCATCATTCAATCGACGTGTAATGACATGTAATTAGTGTTGATCTAAATTATGTATTTCTTTCTCCAGAAGATTTGTCAGTTTATAAATTAAACTCAATAATTCTGTAAGATTGTTTGAATTAGTGCTACAATGAAATAATGGGACAGTGTTGATTAATATTGAATGTGCCAGAGATACTTGCTTATTGGTATGCTTCATAATATTTTTTGTGTTAAGTATTGACCAATCTGGAATACGCCTGGTCTAACTGAGCTCTATGCAATACGCCTGAAACCATGTAACATATCTTTCTTCAATGTCCCAGTGTTTAAAAGTTCTGGAATCAAATGCACCTTCTTCCACATATCCAGTCAATCGCGACCTCTGACCGCACAGACTGGTTACGAATGTGTAGCAAAATCCATGCACCCCCAGTAAATAATTTAATAGCCTAGAAAGATGTCTTTCCCTTTTATATGTGGAATATATGTCTCATTAGAAATCACAACCTTTATAATACCTCAAAAATTAATATCCCTCTTTCCACCTCGTTTGCACGAGCTACGAAATTCATCTTACTGGCTATGAACCCTCCTAATATAGGTCCAAAACCTCACACAACTTAAAACCTCCCTGATAAAGGCCTAAAACTAAATTTTGATGGTTCATATAATCACTTAACAAAGGTTGGGGGTGCTGGGGGATCTTTCGTGAGTCACTTAGATCTTAGGTGAATGTTTAGAGCGCTAGAATTAATGTCCATTCACCTCAAGAATCCGAACACACCAGTCTATTCTTTGGCCTTATTATTGCTACTAATATGTAGGTCTCTTATCTAAAAAT
Source organism: Capsicum annuum (assembly GCF_002878395.1). Classification (NCBI taxonomy): domain Eukaryota; kingdom Viridiplantae; phylum Streptophyta; class Magnoliopsida; order Solanales; family Solanaceae; genus Capsicum; species Capsicum annuum. The sequence continues at coordinate 104,634,293 of NC_061112.1, forward strand.
TGCCACGGATTCCCTAAAGGTAATCAAATCTTAGGATCCACTCACATAAACTAACAATAACTTAACCCTCTCTTGTAGGGATCTTCTTCTCAGTCTGGGGAGCCCAATGATGTTGCATGAATATAGGAGACACAACAGTGTAGCTGATAAGCTTGCGAAGCATGGGCAGAAGTTGACTCTAAGTAGTTGTTTTGAAGTATGAACTGAACCACTGAATTTTATTAACTTTCTAATGAACGAAGACAGTGAAGGAAGAATCTCAAAAATAGACCCAAATCAGGGTGACTTTCAAATTTTAACCCCAAATAAAAATATTTTGTAGCTTTATGAAATGTTTCGTAAATTCGAAGCTCAAGTTTTGAGATGAATTTTTTTCGTAGTTTTGTGAAATGTGTGGTAAATTCGAAGCTCAAGCTTTGAGATGAATTTTTTTGTAGCTTTAAGAAATTTATCGTAAATCTGAAGCTCAAGCTTTGAAATGAAATTTTTTTGTGGCTTTATGAAATTTTTTTGGTACAAAATGAACTATATTAATTCAATGCTTTCGAGCTTTGAGATGAAATTTGTCTTGCCTTTAGCTTTGTGCAGAGAGTAAATGTATTTTTAATATTTTTTTGGTACAAAAATATATTTTTAACTTAAACTTGGTGCAAATAAATTATGTAATTTAAAAAATAATTGATTTTTAATAAAATAATATATCATAAATTGAGCCTCATGGGCAAACGTTAACACTATTAATCTGTATTAAATTATCTAATGTTCTGCAAGATAAAAACTTAGACCCAATAAAATAAGTTATGTCACGCGGGTAAGAGTAGACATTATTAGTTTGTATCGATATAATTTAATAATGTCTAACTTACAATGTCTAATTTTATAATGTCTAACATAGAGTCTACCCAAATAAAAGTTGTGCCCTATGGGCAAGAGTTGACTTTACCTTAATTATGTCTGTAATGATTTGGCAGATGGTCTATAACTCTTACTCCAGAGGCAAGACTTTCAAATCACAAAAGAATAAGTTGTGCCCCATGGGCAAAAATTGACTTTGCCTTAAGTCTGTAATGATTTGGTAGATGATCTATGACTCTTGCCCTAGAGGCAAGACTTTTAAATCACAAAAGAACAAGTTGTGCCCTATGGACAAGAGTTGACTTTATCCTAAGTCTGTAATGATTTGACAAATAATCTATAACTCTTTTCTTAGAGGCAAGACTTTTAAATCACAAAAGAACAAGTTGTGCCCCACGAACAAGAGTTGACTTTGCCTTAAGTCTGTAATAATTTGACAAATGATCTATAACTTTACCCTAGAGGAAAAACTTTTAAATCACAAAAGAACAAGTTGTGCCCTATGGGCAAGAGTTGACTTTGCCTTAAGTCTGTAATATTTGGCAGATGATCTATAACTCTTGCCTTAGAGGCAAGACTTTTAAATCACAAAAGAATAAGTTGTGCCCCATGGGCAAGAGTTGACTTTGCCTTAAGTCTGTAATGATTTGACAAATGATCTACAACTCTTACCTTAGAGGCAAAACTTTTAAATCAAAAAAGAACAAGTTGTGCTCCATGGGCAGGAGTTGGCTTTGCCTTAAGTCTGTAATAATTTAGCAGATGATCTATAACTCTTGCCCTAGAGGCAAGACTTTTAAATCACAAAAGAACAAGTTGTGCCCCATAGGCAAGAGTTGACTTTTTAAAAATTAACGTATGCCTCATGGACAATAATTTACATAATTTTACAATGTCTAACTTATGAGATACTCTATGAATCATGTCAAGAAGAGTTCTCCAAGGAGTTTTAAAGGATCAAGTTGAGACCCATAGACATAACATGTAGTAATGGTTACCTTATAGACAAAACATAGGTCAAGGTCTTTAAAAAAATTAACGAATATTTCAAGGGCAACAATTATACAATTTCACTAAGTCTAACTAGTTGAATTTTATGTAGCTCTTTCTTTAGAGACAAAATGTATCTTTGAAATTTTTCAAAAAATTAATTTATGTGAAACAATTTACACCATTTCACTATGTCTAACTTATGAGATATTCTTACATAAGTTGATAACTCAAAAAGAGAATATATCATGACCTTTATATAACTTGACAAAAATAAACTCACAAGTAAAAAAGATCAAGATTCAAAATTTGATATTAAAAAGTCGAAAGAGCAAGTAGTAAACTAACAAGAAAAAATAATGCAACAATTTACAAAAGGATAAGCAGAAATCGTGTAAAATTAGTTGAAAGTAAACACCGTCAATTACAACTTGAGTGATTATCTTTAAACATCATAAAAAAATAAAAGACAAACTTAAATCCTTTTAAGAATTTTTCACGTCTTCAGTCGTACAAAATTCTTCTTTTATAGAAATATGATAAGAAACATCGGGTGGCGTTGGAGTTATTAGAGTAAAACTAGGACCATAATCTTCATTTGATACTTCACACCGCTTTCTTTTCCTAGAAAGCAGGTCATCAGGAGGTGTTGAAAGATCAATTTCTCCGCTTTGAAGCTTGTCACAAATCTAGGAACCAGTTTCAAACTTGACTTTATCTTCAAGAATAGGCACATCTTGTTCTTGTATTTCATTTACCCCCTTGAAATTCGCAATGCCCACTCCTCGCCCGTCACATGGTTTATGTAATTCCTGAATAAGCTCCACAATAGAATCACACTTGGATTCTAGAGCCTATATAAAAAAAAATTAATAATGTCAACAACACAATTATTGATATAATGATGTTGTTTCTATTGAGTAAAAAATCTAATGTGAAAATTATCATAATACGGCTCATAATCCCATCTAAAGAAGTATCAAGATGAGTCTTAATAGAAGATTTTACTCTCTACATGAAAATTACAAAAAAAATAAAATAAAGATTACCAAAGTAAGTTACAAACTCAACATTGAATTATGATTTAACAATAAAATAATAAATTCTCATGGTTTTGATATCTGTTGAATCATTATGGATCAATTCACCAAATCTGCCTATTTTTCCATATTTAGATTTCTTACATTGTAGAGAGATTGACATATATCTATATTCGAAAGGTGGTTCACCTGCACAGAGTGCCCACGTCCATTATTTTAGATGGGGATTCTCAGTTTACTTTTGTCACATCCCTTTTTCCACTCCGAAAAATATTTCATTTTTAAGGTTCGAAAGGATTTTTATTATTAAAGTGACAAAATGAAGACTTGTTAAAAAAAAGGATTATTTTTACATTCAAAACTTAGAGTCACCACTTGGCATAATCCGGTGTGCCAAGTCACCTTTGAATTTTTTTTTCAAAATAATTTGACTCTTTAAGACTGGTTTGCGAATAGAGATTCCGGCTAAGGAATTTTGTTGACCGAGGGGAAGATGTTAGGCATCCCTCGATCCCGTGGTTCGACCACGATCGCTTGGTGGAGCATATCGGCTAATTTTGATACTACAAATGTACAAACCACACAAAACACGTAACAATCAAACAAACAAACAAACAAACAAAACAAAACGAATAAAAAATATAGTGTCCAGTCCAATTTATAATCTCAAAAATAGAAAAATGCAAAAATAAATCCTATCTAACCTACACTAATCCAAACTACATTCTCATGCTTTACCCGATGCCTCGGGCCTTCCTCACGAACGTCTTCCGCCAACATAGTACATTAGGGCATTCCCTGGCGAATAAATACAATATGTCTCGGGGCGTTCCCCGGCTAAATAAATACATTTGAATTAAATACGATAAACTAGAAACAAACATTCACACGCACATTAAACGTTCAAAACATTTAATAAACACATCACTCCTAAGTTTTGCCTACCCAAACCGACATTTGCCTATATGTTTCAACGATATTCACGCATATTCTGAGCAAATCGACAACAAACCCAAAATTAATCTACGTTCAACTTTTAATTAATTTCTTAATCCCACCCCTCAACTGGATTCCTTTAAACAATCAATGATTAACAAATTCCTCGGTTCAAATCACCTTTCACAGTCCCAAAACCAACATCCATACATCCGCCCAACGATAATTCAAACATATTAAGCACATAATCATTCATACCCACAACAACGGTTAATGCTACAGACAATATTCAAAACCACATAAAAAATCATGAAATAGTCACATTCGAGGCAATTAAAAAGTACAGTTAAGAGATGGACCTTTGAAGAAAGTTTCGTTGATAATAAAGTTTAAGAATAGCCGAACTTGAAATCGCAAGCAAAATACCTCGATAGCGACGAACCAAACACGATATTGGGAAATTCTAAACCCGAAGATAAAGAAGGACGAGCTGATCGGGACAAAAGATAAATCCCAAAAAACAATATGAAAATCGATGAACCCAGACAGAATTTGGGTTTGCAGTAATTGAATGCAACCAACAAGTAATTGATTCCGGCGAAGAGCTAGCCAGAAGACTTAGTTCCAACTGAACGTCACCGAAACAGTGTTCAGAACGTGGAAATCGTGTCTCAGGTAAGACGCCGGCGCCAGCGGCTGTACCATTTGTGTCGCGACCTCACCTATTTTCTCTCTTCATTACTCTCTCCTGATCTAGACTCTTCTCACCATATCTCCCAGCTTTCTCTCTCTATACCTTTTCGGTATGTGTGTGTTAATTCATATGTAGATGTGTATTTTCTCAGATCAGTGAGAAGTGTGTGTGTGTATGTGCATTCAGTGAGGGAGTGGTTGATTTTTACTCTTTGTGAAGGTGAAGAGCAAAAGGAAATAAAAATGGAGAGCCCCTCTTCAAAGTGACGTCTCTCCAATGAAGATGATGACCCCCTCCGTTCTTTTCTCTCTCTCCATCCCCTCTCAATGAAGATGATGATTAGGTGTATATATGTGATGAATAGATCCAAATTTGTGGGCCCCATCCTAATAGAATTGTCCTACTCTTATTCTTTTTTTCCAAGAAATAAAACGTGTAAAGAAAAAAATATGTGAGGTGTACGGGTATAGGGATGGGAAGGGTAGTTAGGTGAGGTGTTGTCTTTTTATTGGAGGGGTTGTTGAGAGGTTTTTAAAAGAAGACAAAATTTGTTAGGATTTGTTATTTGGATAAAAACAAAGATAAATAAATAAATAAATAAAATGAAGTAGTTATTTTATTTGTTTTTTCTTGTGGAAAATTATAAAAATGGGGGTTAAACTGTGTGTTAACTGAATAAAAAATATTTTGACAGGATAAAATTACGTGTCTACATCATGCCTCCTTTGAATGTAAACACCTAGTGTTTTCATACAAAGAAGTAGACAACGAGACAGAATTTTGTCCCGATCATTATTCAAAGGAAGAAACAAAAGGAAACAAGACTACCGAGTCTTGACTTAAGACATCCTACCTACCTACATTATGAGGGAATCAAGCGATAGGTATCTCAAAGGATTGGGAAGGCGATGGATTATACCAAGTTGGAGAGTCGATTGAGGTCCCCTCGAGGTTCCGGTCCACGACTCTGTTATTTCCTCAGAAATGAAAATTACAAGTTGACATCTAAATGAAATTACAAAAATCCTATCTATGCAGCTTCTTTTGGACTCTTGACTTAAGTTTCATCACCCTTTTCTTCAGGCGGGCTCCTGATTTGCTATTCTTGATTTATTGACTTCCTGATTCTTCATCTTATTGCTTGACTTTTCATTTATTCTCCTTGTTGCTTGACTTTCAACTTCCTTACCCTATTCTCTAAGTGGGCTGATGACTTACAATTTCCTCACTCTATTCTCCGGGCGAGCTCCCGACTTTCAATTTCATCACCCTGTTCTTCAGGCAGGCTCCTGACTTACAATTTCTCACCCTGTTCTTCAGGCGGGTTCCTGAAACCACATCAAAACTAGAAAGAAAATTATTCCAAACAAATGTTATGATAAAGAAAGAATCATTTTCCTGAAAGTAAAATCCCATTTTTCAGGAGGGTCCTGAACAGAAAGTAAAATCCTATTTTTCAGGAGGGTCCTGAACATAAAGTAAAGTCCCATTTTCTAGGAGGGTCCTGAATAGAAAGTAAAATACCATTTTTCAGGAGGGTCCTAAACAAAAGGTAAAATCCTATTTTTTAGGAGGGTCCTGAACAAAAGATAAAATCCAATTTTTCAGGAGGGGCCTGAACAAAAAGTAAAATTCCATTTTTCAAGAGGGTCCTGAACAGAAAGTAAAGTCCCATTTTCAAAAAAGGTCTTGAACAGAAAGTAAAATTTCATTTTTCAGGAGGGTCCTGAATAGAAACTAAAATCCCATTTTCAGGAGGGTCCTAAACAGAAAGTAAAATCCCCAAATATGCTTTCCTAAAGGTAGCTGAACTCATTGAACAAAACTTTGCCCCTGTTTCATCAAAGAAAATTTGTCAGTTAAAACTTAGTGGTAGCTTGCAGCACTTGGCTTCTCTGCATCTGCTCCAATACTCGTTCCTTTCATCTTTGTTCCAAATCGATGAGACTTGCCCCTGTCTTGCCGCATCATTGACCCAGACCAGCTCGGGGAAATGACTTTGACTCAAACACTGGGTTTCTATTTTACCCTGCCTTCGAGATGCACCTTTTGACATCTAATACTCCCATGAATCCTGCAACCTGTCGGTTGATAGAATACCCTTGCCTTGCTTTGAATTATGATCATGTTTCTCTCATGTGTTGTCCTTGGCTTTTCCTCACACAATTAGGACGACTGGTAGCAAGTTTTGAACTCTTTTCTCTCTTGTTTTGACACAAAATAGACCCATAGAATGTAAAGAAATGATTATGACTTTTCTTTTGATAAAAGACATAAAAGGACAAATATATGAATGTATAAATGAAAGAAAAGGGCAATGTCCCTCTTTTTTAACAAAGAAGATAACTTATCTGAAGATGGCAACCAACTCCAATGACTGTGATATGCATTTTGGATTAAGCTGCATGATCTTCCTATCCAAACTTCCCATTTGTTGTTGAGTTCGTGCCTTTACCACTGCTGCTTCCGCTTCTTTAGACCCATTGGACTTATATGTCTCATTCAATCGACGACATCTTAAAATATTTTTGCCGTAAACCTTTCTTTTTTCACTTTCCTCTTAAACTCGCCATCGTCTTACGGTTCCTGTGAGGGTTTTCACCAATAAGACTCTCATTTTTTATTTTTCTCAACTCACCATCGCCTAATGGTGCCCGCGAGGGTTTTCACCAATAAGACTCTATCATTTTTTATTTCTCTCAACTCACCATCGTGTTATGGTGCCCGCAAAGATTTTCACCAATAAGACTCTCATTTTATTTCTTTCCTGATTTCTTATGCTGAGGAAGACAAGTAGTACCCCGCAATGTATCATCATCTCCATTGCATGCTTAGCCTTAGCATTATCAAAGATTGATCTGAAGGACTTTCTTTGGTTGTAACTTGGCTTTTGGATAAGGTTAGAAAAGGATAGGAAGAGGCTCAAACAACACTTAAAGTGGGGGTGAGACTTACAACTTTTGGAATCGACTCAAACAACACATTAAATCATGCCCCAGTTTTGTTGACTGGGTCACTCTAAAAAATCTTTATTTGGTTGGACCAAGCCCGGAATAGGTCAGCCTACGTATCTTACTCCCAAGAGAGGAGAATCAGGTCGCACGTAGTTCCATCAGCTTGTTCTTTGTTTGATTTATTTTTTTTATTTGCTTTTTCTTCTTTTCTTGCCACTTTATTTTTACTCTATTTTGATTCCAAAAGAGGGGTATGAAAGAAGAATAACACTAAGCTCAAACAGGGTAAACAAAGGATGACACAATGATTGGATAGCAGAATGAAATGCCTTCATCATATCCATCTTCCAGAATGCAAGTACTAAACATGCAATAGAACCAACAAAGGATAAAATATCATACATAATATCTTTTGACCGCATCAGCATTGATAGAAATATCTGCCATTTTGACTTCAATATCTGTCCAATATAAGGCTCCATTGGGCAGCACTTTCTTTACAATAAAGGGACCTTGCCAATTTAGAGAGAACTTGCCTTTCGCTTTAACCTAATGGAGAAGGATATGTTTCAATACCAACTGACTAACTTCAAAATTCTTGGGACGTACCTATTTTTTATACGCTCGAGCCATTCTCTTCTGATACAACTGGCCATGACATACCGATATTAGTCTTTTTTCATCAATCAAGCTCAACTGTTCCAATCGGGTTTTGACCCAGTCATCATCATCAATCTCTGCTTCAGCAATGACTCGAAGAGAGGGAATTTCAATTTCTGTAGGAATGACTGCTTCTTTTTCATACACTAATAAATACAGAGTTGCCCCTGTTGAATGCGAATAGTAGTGCGATAACCTAGCAGTGCAAACGGCAACTTCTCATTCCATTGCCTAGACCATTTTCTGCAATATTTTCTTGATATTCTTATTGGTGGCTTCGACAATGCCATTGGCCTTTGGACAATATGGAGTAGAATTTTGATGTGCGATTTTAAACCATTGGCACACTTCTTGCATCAAATGACTATTTAGATTGGCGGCCTTATCTGTAATGATCATCTTTGGGATTCCAAACCTACAAATGATGTTGGCATGAACAAAATCTACCACCCCCTTCTTTGTTACTGACTTAAAAGTTACTGCTTCTACCCACTTTGTGAAGTAATCTATGGCCACCAAAATGAATCTATGCTCATTTGACGCTTTTGGCTCAGTCGAACCAATCACGTCCATTCCCCAAGCTACAAACGGCAATGAAACAGACATTGTATGCAACTCAGCAGGAGGTGAATGTATTAGATCATTGTGTGCTTGACATTGATGACACTTTCAAACAAATCGAATAGAATCTCTCTCCATAGTAAGCCAGTAATAACCTGCTCAAAGAATCTTCTTAGATAAGACATAACCATTCATATGCGGCCCACATACTCTAGAGTGTATTTCAACCATGATCCCCGAGTCTTCTTTTGGTTCTACACACCTCAAAAGTCCCAGATCTGGGGTTCTCTTATATAAGATTTCCCTACTTAAGAAACATCCACTAGCCAAACGTCTAATAGTCCTCTTTCGATCACTGGTGGCATGTGTTGGGTATTTTTCTGACTGAATGTATCGCTTGATATCAAAGAACCAAGGTTCTCCATCGAGCTCTTCTTCAACTGCATTACAGTAAGCATGCTGATCACGACTCTGTATATGCACTGGATCGATGTAGGCTTTATCAAGATATTGAAGCATTGAAGACACAGTGGCTAAAGCATCAGCAATCTCATTATGAATCCTTGGAATATGCCTAAATTTTGCTGAAACAAATCATTGACGTAGCTCCTGCAAGCATTGTCGATACGGTATGAGCTTCAAATCTCGCGTCTACCAATCACCTTGAATTGGATGGATGAGCAAATCTGAATCCCCCAACACTAATAGTTCCTGGACTCCCATATCAACAGCTAACCTCAAATAAGAATGCACGCTTCTTATTCTGCCATGTTATTAGTATAATAAAATCAAAGTTGCGTTGTTACCGAGAAATATTGCCCCAATTCAGAGATAAGAATCGCACCTATTTTGACTCTTTTTATGTTAACAGCTCTATCGAAGAACAACTTTCAACCTGGATCAGCATCTATAATGACTTTATCAACACACAACACCTCTTTATCAGGAAAATATGTCTTTAATGGTTCATACTCTTCATCAATGGAATTCTCAATAAGATGATCTACCAAGGCTTGGGATTTTATGGCTGTTCGAGTCACATATACAATGTCGAACTCGGTAAGTAATATTTGCCACTTTGCCAATCGACCTGTTGGCATAGGCTTCTGAAAGATATACTTCAAAGGATCCATACAAGAGATGAGATAAGTAGTGTAGGATGAAAGATAATGCTTCAAATTTTGTGCTACCCAAGTTAAGGCGTAACACGTCCTTTCAACAAGAGTGTACCTGGACTCATATGCAGTGAACCTTTTGCTAAGATAACAAATAGCCTGCTCCTTTTTACCTGTTACATCATGTTTCCCCAATACACAACCGAATGAATTATCCATAATTGATAAGTATAAAATCAAAGGCCTGCCAGGCTCGGATGGCACCAACACCGGTGGATTTGAAAGATATCTTTTGATTTTATCAAACGCTTCCTAGCATTCTTCAGTCCACTCAACCACATCACTTTTTTTCAGTAACTTGAATATAGGCTCACACGTGGTTGTAAGTTGAGCAATAAATCTACTGATGTAATTTAGTCTACCCAGCAAACTCATCATCTTCGTCCTATTCTTGGGCGGGGGCAAATCCTGAATGGCTTAGATTTTTTAGGGATCCAATTCAATTCCCCGACGACTGACTACAAACCCCAACAGCTTTCCAGATGAAACTCCAAATACACATTTTGCCGGGTTGAGCTTGAGATTATACCTGCGAAGCCTTTCAAAGAACTTTCTTAAATCTTTAACATGGTCAGCCTGACTCCTTGACTTAATAATCACATCATCTACATAGACTTCAATCTCCTTATGCATCATACCATGAAACATAGCGGTCATGGCTCTCATGTATGTTGATCCAACATTCTTCAAACCAAATGGCACCACTCGATAGCAATAATTCCCCCATGGTGTGATAAAAGATGTCTTTTTAGCATCTTCATCATCCATAATGATCTGGTGGTATTTGACATAGTAATCCACAAAAGATTCAACCT